>NC_133471.1:6075253-6390379 GCF_048565385.1 Saimiri boliviensis | reverse complement strand
AACTTTTTTTGTTTGTTTGTTTACAACACTGAGAAATTGTAATATGAGGAAACAACACTGTAGATGTTGGGAGATCGTATACTCATATATTTTCTAATCTACTATAGAATGTTAATATATGACAATTTAAAATTTTCCACTTCCTTGTTTACTCTGGGAAATAAAGATTACTACGTGTTAAAAATATAATCTATACATAAAATTACTAGAAATAATAGAATAACAAGAAACTCTATGCAAAGTATGCAGAAAAAGTAAGGCAAGTTATTCAAATAAAGTAGGTTGTATTTTTTATAAGAAGAACTATACTAAATACACAAGTAAAAAGAGATATCTGACCTTCCCTGTGTTATATTTGACTTGGTAAAATGTTATGTTTTCAGAAATTATATAACATTTCTGGAAATTTATCAATGTCCTCCTTATCCATGCTATGTGCTGTTATAGTGTTATGAGTCATATTTTCAATTATTATTTTAAATGTCATATGCCATGGACAAAATTTAATATCCTTGTCTGTTGTGATATAATCAACTCTCATCAGATCTTTTGTCATAGTCATTTCATGCTCTTTGTCATTTAGATATTATTTAGCCCTGATGCTTACCTACAAGCTTCTGCAATCAGCTATGGGTCAGAATATTCGTCTCCAACACAGGACTCCCTCTGAGACTCACAGAAAAGACTATGACAGGTACTCTGGTTACAGGCTTCTGATGATATTGCTCAAATAACTTTAAGACCATACACTTGACTCAGTGAAACTGTCCAGAAGTCTAGTTGAGAAACTGATGGGTTCATGACACTGCCAACCCAAGATTCAGCAAGACTGGAATTGAGTACATGGCACTGAATAAAGTGATGAAAATTGATTACAATTTTATAGATTCTTTTGAGTATTGCTGGTTCTTTAATGTTATAGTTTCTGAATTTAACAAATCTCTCTCTTAAGCTAACTATAACTCACAACAATTAAGATTACATTTATTTAAATAGAAATGAAGCATTTATCTTTTTCCTCAACCGATTTCTCCAGAATTTTGAAATTCTTACTGAATACTCTTATTTTCCTGACAATATAGTTTTTAGCAGAAGTCCAATAAAAATCTGTCCACCTTAGAACAGGACATAATTGGAAACTTTGTTTATATTATCAAGTCTTTTACTGGAATATCATATTTAGCAACAGTGTACCTAAGATTAGTTATGACCAGCAATTTTAAGGAACTAAGGTTGATTTTTATGGACCCAATCCTTACAAAGCAGTCTGAGAAAAGTCAGCAGGATGTCTAGATTACAAGATTCACATCCTTACATATTAGTAAGAAAGGTCCTTTCCTTGTAGGCCCAGGAATTTGGGGATAGTTTGGGGGCCTCAAAAAAAGAGGAATTCACTCAAAGATATTAGGACTGCAGCTGAAATTTGACAGTATGTTCTGGGCTTGGCATTTAGCCTCAATAAGACCTTTAAAACTCCAATCTGTGATACCATAGGAAATCTTGCAGCAAAGAAACTTGAAAGCACCTATGTGGTCAGCTCCTGGTTTTGCTGCACTTACATAAACAATCAGGCAAAATCTAACAAAGTTAGACTTATTTTGAAAACAAGAATAATCTTTGATTATCTATGATCAAAAATGATGGTTACTACAGAGGAAAATTTTATATTTCAATGAAAAACTCAGCCAGGCTTGGTGTCACATGCCTATAATTCCAGCACTTAGTTAACCCAAGAGTTCAAGACCAGCCTGGGAAACACAGCAAAACACTGTCTCTACTAAAAATACAAAAATTAGCTGGGCATGATGTCATGTGCCTGTGGTCCCAGATAATCAATAGGCTGAGGAGGAAGGCTTTCTTGTACCCAGGAGATAGAGGGTGAAGTAAGCTGAGCACTCCATCCTCAGCCATAGAGCCAGACCCTGTTTCCAAAAAAAAAATTGTTTAAATAGGAAAACTATAGCCCTTGTGGGTTATCAGATTCTAGTCTTATTTCTTTTCTTTGGGCTATTTTTAACTCTTTGTAAACTGGATCTTGCCATCTGATGAATTTTGTCACATGATGATACATGTGGAACAAACAGCCAAGTATTGTCTCCCCCACTAATGTATTGATTGTCAGATAATTTAAAGGCCTCCAGTCCTGGAACAAAGAAGAGGAAGGTTTGGTCCCCAAAATGCATAACCAAATTGTAATACATTTATGCAATGAAATACTATTTCACCATAGAAAGGAACAAGCTATAAACTCACACGAAGACATGAGTGATTTTTTTATGCACATTGCTCAGTGGTAGAAGACAGCGTGAGAAGAATCCTCACAATGTGACCCTATTTAATGAGATTCTGGAGAAGGGAAACTACACAGATGAGAAGCCATTGGCTGCATGAGGTGGGGATTTTAATTGTTCCATATGATATTTTAATGGTATATACCTGCCACTATCCATTTGTAAAAAATTGCAGAATTTTACAGCTAAATGGGTAAAACAAATGGTATTCAAATTAAGTAATATTATTCAAGATGTGAAGTATCTCAGCACAGAATCCATAATGTGAAAAATAATTTAACTATGTTACAAATTACAATGGTTTGCATGTGGTTTGTTTCTGCAAAAACTCATGTTGAAATTTGACCCCCGAGCTGGCAGTGTGGGGAGGTGGGGCCTAGTGGAAGGTGTTTGGATTATGGAGATCGATCCCTCATGAATAGATTAATGCCATCCCATGGCGGTGAGTTCTGTCTGCTCTCACAGGAATGGATTAATCCCTCCAAGAGCAGATCGTCAAAAGAGTATTGCTTCCTTGGCTTCCCCCGTGCTTTCACTCTTGCTGTGATCTCTGCTGCACCCCTTGCTCAACTTCAACTTTCCACCATGAGGCAAAAAACACTGAGGCCCCACCAGATGCAACTGCCCAATCTCGGACATTCCAACCACCAGCATTGTGAGCCAAATGAACCTTCTTTACTTGCAAATTACCCTGCCTCAGGTATTGTGTTACAGAAGCACAAAATGGACTAAGACACAAATGTGGGAAACAACTCTCTGAAGGTGTAGGGGAAACGGTGCTGACCTAATCTCTTTAACAATGAATAAAATCTGTAGGCTGAAGGAAAATAAACTATACTTCATCATTGGATTCCATTTTATAAAGTTCTTTCCAACAGGGATAATGGTGAACAATTGTAAAACCACAGTATCTGTATCTGGAATCAGACAATGAGTTATATAAGCTGAAGATGGTAGGAACCATGTCCCTCACTGTTGAAGTGGGAGGTTATAAATTAGCAAGGGGAGAAGGGTAGAAAGATTCATGTGATAGTAGATCAGAGGTGAAGACATCAACATAAACTTGTGTTTAGTTTAATACAGATACATACAGTTCCACATCAAACCCTTCCTAACTAGGTGTGTATAGGTAAGTGATATACATACATATACTTTCTAGCATTGCTAATGAAAGACAAGACACAATGTGCTCACTCAGCAGCCAGATATAAGTTTTCCTGCCATTCTGAAAGGAATCAGGCTCTTTGAAGAAATGTCTGATACTAGAACTGGGACAGTAAATATATGAGCCAGGATAATCTTGAAGTATCAGTAAGTAAGTACTAAAAAAATTGAAATATGTAAAAGGAAAATAGGAGCCAATAAAAAAGAGCTACTGCTGGCCAACACAGGAATGAACTGTTCAACATAACGCTGCAGTGTTTAATACTATCTAAAGCTTCAAGTAATTATCTAGGTGTCTCCATCTGCATATGTAGATGAATAAGCAAATGGAGTTGAATAGAAATCTCCTTTGCAAAAGAATTCTGAATACCTAATGTAGACACTCAGCCATCTAGAAGGTGGAGATAATGCCTCACACCATGAGTATTGGCTTTATGTACGTGTAAACTTATTTTTCATATATTTTCTTGTGCTTTGGATGTGTTCTTGGTTAATTATCTAAAATGGTGTTCACTTTAGACTAGGGAAAAAAAAGTAACCTTACAGATTCGATTTCAATTCATGGATAAATATTTTAACAAGATTGACTTTGTAAAAATATGTTCCAATGGCTGATTGACTCATTGTGACTGGATCACTTATTCCAAATTCTTCTTCGTCTTATTTTTTTCCAGTGTCTACCTTTTAGTCATAATACATCAGAATCAAATATTGGCCACTAAGAAAAAATATTCAAAGAAAAGAACATAAACCGAACTTTTGACTATGATAATTCAATGTTTCACCACAACATTTTCTATAGCAAAAGTTTAAAAGGTTATTCAAAGTCAATTTCCTCAATAAGGCTTTGCAGAAAATGAGGAAACTAGAGAAACAAAATTGGCAGGACATCCTATGAGTGATTTTAGATGTTTCTATGTTTCATGGGAAAAAAATATTTTACCTTTAAAATAATCACAAAGAGTTATAGGAAACCCAAACTGCAATGTTTCCAAATTTAGTTGAACTTCTATGTAATTATTTAGCTAGTCATGAAGGTGATACTTTTAAAAAAAATCTGCCTTGTTTGTGTAATAAAATACATAATGAATAATTAATGCTCATAGGACAACATGTTAGACCTTTTGAAAAAAAAAATATTGGGGACCCCAAATCACTAAGCTAAAGTGAGAAGTCAAGCTGTGAACTGCTTAGGGCAAACCTACCTCCTATTATTTCCAAAGTCACCCATCAGCTCACCCAGATAAATGCATATCTGATTGCCTCATTTGGAAAGGGTAATCAGCAACTCAAAAGAATGAAACTATTAATCTTTATCTACCTATGATCTGGAAGCCCCCAGTTTGGCCTTCTCTTCAAGTTGTCTCACCTTTCTGGACTGAACCAATGTACATCTTACACATAATGATTGATATTTCATGTCTCCCTGAAATGTATAAAATCAAGCTGTGCTCCTACCGCCTAGGGCACATGTTGTTGGGACCTCATGAGGATACATCACAGGTGTGGGGCTCCTCAAACTTGGCAAAATAAACTCCCTAAAAAAATCTAAGACCTGTCTCAGATTTTTGGGGTTCATACATGTAATGTAGGATATTAACGTTTGTAAAACACACATTATTTTATCTACTATTAAAACTATACTGCCAATTAACCTTAGACTTTCTCAACAAGAAAAACAAAAAAATGTTGATGAGGTATGAATAATATATTTAAACTTAAATAGTGTTGCAAGTTTTAATATGCCTACTTTACATTTTTTAATATGCCTGTTTTGACTACTTTAACGCTATAAGACAAATTAGTAATTAAAACATGAATAAAAGTATTTACAGAGGGTGGACATGTTTCCTCCAGCCTCAGGCTTGGGGTGACTTGAAAGGCTACTGCCCACCACCAGCTTTCATTTCAGCTGTCCTGATGGTGGCTCTAAGCGTTTCTCCTTTCTTTATATGTAGACCTCACCCCCAAAACAAACCCAAATCTTATAATATGTTAGGGCACACTACGATGATGAGTAGCCAAAGCCTCAAGCAAAGGATGCTTCTGAAAAAAAGACTTGTAGAATATAATGTGTGAAAGTAAAGCCAGTGTAGGAGTTCCTTCCTCTGCACATGGGGAGCAGACATGAAGCTTTTGCCTCACCTTCCTCACGTGGCCTGCAGCCACGTCTCCCCAGGTCAGACTTGAGGAGAACAAAACTTTAGTCTTCACTGTGGACACACTACCAGGTGCTCCGAAGCCATGGCCTCTCCTCAGTTGGGTCCTGAGAAGAACAAAGCTCAACTTCTAATTCTAACCCTGTCCTTAGACATTGATCCTGACCCTAAACCTGATCCATGCCCTGGTCAACAATTCTGACCCTGACTTTGACCCTGACTTTTATCTTGTCCCTGACCATGACCTCACCTCTAACCATACTTCCAGCCCTGACCCTGACCCAGACCCCAATTCTAACTCTGTTATTATTACTACAATGTATCTCTAATCTTACCCTCTAGTGATAAACAGCTGTATCCAAAAGTGCTTTTTGATTATTTAACTTCTTTCCTTGAATTTAAGGACATCCAAAAGGAGACATCATTATATATTATGCAGTCCCTCTGAGTGGTATGGCTTCAGATAAGAAGTTCTAATACATTGCAAGACAGAAGAAGTGTGAAGGGTAGCAACACTGGGTTGTCAGGAATGCATGTTGGCATTCACTATCATCATTGGCGCTGTTGTCCACATATTTTCAGTTCTTTTTTTATGAATGCATTCTGACTGTTCCCACTTACTTAAATTTTTGCATGGCCACATAATTTTCTTTTCTTTCTTTCTTTTTTTTTTTTTTTTTTTTTTTTTTTTTTTTTGCCATCGCAGGTGAGAAGAGATAATATGTGACTTTTTCAGGAGAAATCTCCAAGAAACAGTTCTATCCAGCATGCTTTTTGTCTTTTCTAGATCAATGGGGTATTGATGGTACCTCCTTCATTCTCGATTCCTGTGTTAGGACAACACGGCACAAAGAGACAACTCATCCGAACTATGAAGAGATGCAAATAAATAAGAGATGATTTTGAACCACTGAAACTTGGAGGTTATTTGTCACCATGGTTTAACCTGGCCCCCACTGACTGATGCAGGGCTGAAGAATGAGTCAGAACTGGGTCTGGACATGTGAAGTGCACTCCTCCAGGCTAAGTAAAATTCAAGTCTTGTTGCAAAGGTATCAGTGGGCACAATGTGTTATTAGCATGCGTGTGGGATACATAAAGTATGTCAAGTGAGAATAATGATAAGCTCAACTTTAAAAGACAGTGTTAATTTGGACTGTGGAGAGATTTCGGTGTACTACTTAGAATGTGAGACTGTGTTGGCTGAACGAACTCATTAAGAACCGTAAATGGAGGCTTGGGATACATATTTGATGGTGTCTAATATAACAATTATTCATCCTAGAGTGGGCAGAGTCCTTTATCTCATTCTATGGAGACTTCCAAAAGAAAAAACACCTGCATTTCTCCAATAACCCACATCAAGAGATTTTTCTGCACTTCTGAGGTGTGGCTAACACTCCTCACCTTTCATTCTGTCCTCAGTGTTTTGGGGAAACACTTTTAACTCTCTATGACTTACAGGTTAATAAGTGGTCCTTATAATTACTTCCAGAGATAGAAAAGACTAATGGTGAGGGAGTCTGAGATCATAGCAGCAAGCAGACATGCGTGCTTAGCAGCCACGTGACTCATCTGCTAGATTACTACATACTATGTTCTGTGATGTTGCTTAACACAATGGGACTCTCTCCTGACTCAGAAGGTTTAATTGTTCACCTACTTCTTTTTTCTGCCCTCCTAGGCTCCTAAAAGGAAAAGAACTCTGGGATGATACAGTGAGTCAAAGGAATGCCAACCGTCTCACAGTAGAATAAAGATCCCTAAAAAATCCCTGGCCTAAGAAGACAGCCTTGTCTGGATAAGTCTGAATGTGCTGACAGTGGACATGGGAGCATGAAGGTGATCAAAATGTACACATTAAAGAACTTCCACATAGATTGCAAGAAAAAAGGGAGGAATGGAGATGGAGCACGAGTCCCTAAAATAAAAGTAGATGTTTTGAGATCAGTTATATTCTTTCCGACAAAAATGAGAGACAGAAACCAAAGTTTAGCCTGAGGCGACAATTTACTGGACAATAAGCCAGAGGCACATGTGGTGTAGACTGATTTAAATGTTCTCCCTTATATTAATATAAATACTAAATTAATATCATATAAATATAAACACTTGGGTCCACAGTAGTTTTAAAGGAGATCTCACAAACAGGGTTGGCTTTTGAAGGTTGGCACTGATGGTCTAGAGAATTTATTTTGGTCCAGAGAGAGAAAGAGAGAAATTTCTCGGGTCCCTTCAGGAAGGCATCTGGCTTTGCCTCTCCTTGTATGTTTGAACTATGCATACAGCAAAAGAAGACAGAATGTCACAGATTTAAGGTGTGAAAAATCACCGGGTGCTTTAAGAAGCCTGGGATTCTTCTTGGAAAAATAAGTTTGTGGAGACAAAATGAGTTGGAGAAGGTTGTTATTGAAGTGAAGCAGAATTGCTTTTAGTAATCTGCTTATTACCCTCACCCCCACTGCCTTAACCTCTAACCTTAAACACTAACCCCGTGAACCTACCCCTACCCCTACCCCAATCCCTCATCCTACTCTTTAACCCTGACCCTTGACCCTTGACCCTTGACCCCAACCCACAAACCGCAACACCAACCCTAAACTTAACCTCTAACCCTACCACTAACCTTAACCCATTATATCTGCCCAGATTCTCCAGCAGAATTAGGGACCCTTGGCTCCCAGCTGTGCACCACTGCATTTGGCACAGGACTCCATAGCAGTCCCCGAATAGGCACCCAAATGCCCATTGTGCCAGCCATGCAGTGGAAGCCCTTGCTATATTCTCACCTCCAGAACCAGGGCCCAGCACCTGCATCAGGCCACTCAGGGTTGAAGAGAGCTGGGACACCCAAGGTCTTCATAAGACCAAGGCTATCTCATGCCTCCTATCACAGAGGGAGACACAGACCCAGCAGCATCACACGCCCCCTCCTTCCTTCCACAGCAGCTCGGCAACCTTCCAAGTCAAGGGCCCTTCCCTGATGACACTCCAAGCAGAAATCACTGGACTTTAACACAGTGAGGCTGCACACATTATTCTTTGTAGATGCCCCCTTAGGCCGCTGGGAGAGAAGGTGGTAGAGGGACCCTCATGTTGCCCTGTTGTATACATGCTCTTGTTTATATGACTGCAAGCCACTTATGAGAAACTCAAGCTGAAACATTACTTGTTTCCAATGTTTTGTCAGAGAGGATTTACATTGTATGCTCCCAAACAAGCTAGCCACAGAGCACAGTGACTACTTCCTCTCTTAAGTCACTCTGAGGGCCTCCACATCAGTACTAGAATTGGAACATTGATGGAGAAGAACTGGGTTGTTGAGGTTGTACTGGATACTTGCTTGACACCAGCCTCCCCTCAACTAAGCTTACCAACAGCCCAGATCCTGCCTGATAAATCAGACATTTTAACACACAGCTCTCGATAGCAGGACTTACAGATGCAAAACTCGAAGGCAAAGGATTGTCTCAACTCGTTCATGTATCAAGGAACTAAAACACTGCCTAGCATAGGTGCACCATCAACCTTATTATTAAATATGCCTCTATATTTTATTTATCTTTGATTGTGGAAGTCATGTGATAAACATTGTGGACTAACGAGAATCCTATCTGGTGGACCCCCAGATCTACCAACACAGAGAAGGCATCCACAAACATATGAAGTACAGAGGCTAGATAAAACTGTCTCTCAGCTTCAAAGTGGCATGGCAGTCACAGAAACAGCCACGTGGGTTCTGGCCCATATGAGGAGTCAAGCTTTCAGCTTGAGGCACCCCACTGCACCTGCAAAATCAAGTTGTGCCTAACAAAGAAGAAACAGCCAGCCTACTCTCCCTAATGAATGATTATCCCTGGGGCCTGAAAATTTTCGGGGAAAACTCCTCCCTCCTCAGGCTTGATCTCAAGGTACAAGACCACATGCACCAGCAGCATGGGTCAGCAAGTGAGTAGAAGCCAGAAAAGGGCAGACTAGAAGACAAGGATCCCCTGAAGATCAGGAGAGAGGCTGTCTAGGTACCACGGTGCAGTTACATCAGACTGAACACGTCCCATTTACAGGAGTCTAGAAAACCCCAGCCTCACCATCACTTAGGTCTGACACCATTTTAGGTCTCAGCCTGTCTGCACCCAGGCACTCATGAAAACATCATGTTGTGGCCGAGCGCGGTGGCTCAAGCCTGTAATCCCAGCACTTTGGGAGGCCGACAAGGTCAAGAGATCAAGACCATCCTGGTCAATATGGTGAAACCCCGTCTCTACTAAAAATACAAAAAAGTAGCTGGGCATGGTGACACATGCCTGTAATCTGAGCTACTCAGGAGGCTGAGGCAGGAGAATTGCCTGAACCCAGGAGGCGGAGGTTGCGGTGAGCCGAGATCACACCTGGGTAACAGGAGTGAAACTCAGTCTCAAAAAAATAAAAAAAAAAGAAAAAGAAAAAAAGAAAACATCATGTTGCTCCACACCACCTGGAGCTGTTATGCTGGCGCTCTCAGTGTTCGAATCAATAATAATGCCTTGCACCTAATATCTGAGGTGGTAATCCAAGAGTGATATCTATGTGACATGCCTCCTCCTCCACCCTCCATATCCGAGTGATCACCAAGGTTACAAGCCAGCCAGGGAAGGTAGCTCTAGCCTTTAAGCCCAGTACTTTAGGAGGTTGACACATGTGGATCACCTGAGGTCAACAGTTCAAGACTGTTCTGGCCAACATTGGAAAAGCCTGTCTCTACTAGAAATTCAAAAATTAGCCCATGTGGTGGCAGGAGCCTGTAATTTCAGCTACTCAGGATGCTGAAACAGGAGAATCGCTTGATCCTGGAGGGCACAGGCTGCAGTGAGTCGAGATCATGCCATTTGACTCCAGCCTGAGCAATAGAGCAAGACTCTGTCTCAAAAAAAAAAAAAAAGAAAGAAAAGAAAGAAAGAAAAGAATTAGTATAATTTTGTCTCCAGAGGAGGGGTCTTGTCCCCAGACCCCAGCAACAGAATTTTGACTCTCACATGAAATGAAAGTTATGGCAACTCGCAGCCTAGTGACTTTAAAAGAGTTTATTAGCCACTACTAAGTGACAGAGGAGGGAGTCCTTAGAAAGCAAGAGAAGGAACACCTGCCTCAACCTCCCAAGTAGGTGGGATTACAGGTGTACACCACCATATCCAGCTAATTTTTTTGTATTTCTTTTCCATTTTAATTTATTTTTATTTATTTATTTATTTATTTATTTATTTATTTATTAAAATTCGATCCCTGTAGAGACTTCTGATTATTGCCAATGCTGACTATATTTCCAGTCGTCATGGCGAGGTATTGGAAAAAGTTTTCAATAAGCAATAATCACACCTCAGGTAAACCTCACTGGCTACGATACTGTCACTGTGCAAAGCTTTTTATTTTTGTTTTTATTTTTATTTTTATTTTATTTTAGTAGAGACTGGGTTTCCCCATGTTGGCCATGCTGGTGTCCAACTCCTGGCCTCAGGTTGTCTGCCCTCCTTGGCCTCCCAAAGTACTGGGATTGCAGGTGTGATTACTTAATGTTTACATTAATGTAAACTTTAATGTAAACATTAAGTAATCACACCTGTAATCTCAGAACATTAATTTACAAACAGAATTACTTAAGGTTTGTTTACTTAGGTTATTAAGAATAGTGTTGTCTCTTATGAAGGATTGTGATCAGTTTGTGTCAGGCTATGAGTATTGCCATTTTTCTTTGTTACTATTGATTTTAACAATAATTTATGAATGTACTATTATCTTTAAAATTTATTTTTAAATTAAGAATGCTTTTTGTTTAAAGTATTGGTATATTTTCATAAGTTTTGGGTCTTTAGTTATTAACTTGTTCCTGCAACCATAAATATTTTATAACCAAAGGTGATCAATCCCTAAATATATAATCCAACAGATATAGTCTGTGTGTGTGTGTGTGTGTGTGTGTGTGTGAGAGAGAGAGAGAGAGAGAGAGAGAGAGAGAAACAGAAAGAGAGGGAGAGAGAGAGAGAGAGAGAGTCTCACTCTGTCTCCCAGGATTGAATGTAGTGGTGTGATCATGGCTGGCTCACTGCGGTCTCAAACTCCTGGGCTCAAGCAATCGTGCAACCTCAGCCTCCTGGATAGCTGGGACCACAGGCACGAACCACCATGTCGGCTAATTTTTAAATTTTTTTGTAGACATAAGGATATCAGTATTTTCCTAGGCTGGTCTTGAGCTCCTGATCACAAGTGATCATCCCGACTTGGTCTTCCAGAGTGCTGGGGTTACACTCAAGAGCCCTGAGCCTGCTCAGATTTAGCTTTGGGCTCTGTATCAGTTTGCATTTTCAGAACGACAGCGCTGAACACTCTGAGCTCGGACTTCAAGTGGTGCAGAGGGACGGCCACCAGAGGGTGTGCGTCCTCCTCCAGTGCTGTGAGCACGAGGGCCCTGCAGTGCCCATGGCCACCAGCAGAGGGTGCTCTGGAGCAAGGCAGCATAACTGCCTAAGGGCCAAGCTCCTCTAACAATCAGAAGCCCAGCTTTACATAGGCTTACAACTCCAGAAAATGACATGCAAAAGGGTCTTGGGTTTACAGTTCTAGAAATTACATGGGAAAGGGTCTTGGTCCATGGAGTAGGTGTGGGGTGGGGGCCTGAACTCATTTAAGTTAAAACAACGCCTTCCGGAAAGATTCTCCCACGCTATGCCTGCGATCTATAAGGTGGCGTCTGGTCGGCCAGCCTTTACTTCTATTGAAATACAGTGTAGAAGTCAAGCAGGGGGTGACCTTAGATGCTTGGGTCTCCTTCCTCACTGGGTGACCTCCTCCCTGCACACAGCCACTTTCCCACTTGCGCTACTTTCCAGTCTCATTCACAACTGCTCTTAGCAACTGTGGAAAAGGACAGCTGTGGAGCCTCTCTCTTGTCCAAATTACTCTGCTGAGAGACCTGATAACTCATCTCACTGGACTGTGGATGGCCCTGGAAAGAATACTTCTGCCCCTGTATTTCAGACAAAGACTACGAGGTGGTCAGGCACGGTGGCTCACACCTGTAATCCTAGCACTCTGGGAGACAGAGGAAGGTGGATCATGACATCAGGAGTTCAAGACCAGCCTGGCAAAGATAGAGAAACCCTGTCTCTACTAAAAACACAAAAATTAGCCGGGCGTGGTGGTGGGCACCTATAATCCCAGCTATTTGAGAGACTGAGGCAGGAAATTGCTTGAACCTCGTGTCAGGTCTCCATATACAAACCTGGAGCCTAAAAGTCTGAAGTCCTGCTTGCCTCTTGATCCTCTTCCACCCTTCCCCGCACCCCCTCCCCCGCACCCCCATCCCATTTGCCATTGTTTCTGAGTACCCAGCAGAGCTTCCCTGGACAAGCCCTTCAACCATTCCTGCCATTTCAACTGTTCTTATGAATGTGAATACCGCTCATCCATCCTGTCATCTTAACTGCTCTTCTGCCTCACTGCAACAGCAACTGTAACTGACCTTGTGGTCATGTACACTCCTTGCCACTACCCACCACTGTAACTGATCTTACTATGTAACTTTCCACTGCCCACCCCAAACCTGTAAAACCAACTCCCACCCCACTGCCCTTTGCTAACACCGTTTTCAGCCATAGTCGACCTGCACCCAGCTGAATAAACAGCCACGTGGCTCACACATAGCCTGTCTGGTGAGGGGAAGGTGTCTCCTCATTCAAAGCGCAAAATTTCAACATTTTGGTACCAAAACCCAGGATGTGGGAACTCCTTCAGGAGACCAAACCTCCATTCCTGTTCTTTTGCTTCTTCCATGAGGAGATCGACCTACCGATCCAGGTCATCAGACCAGTCCACACACACACACCACCAGCTGTTTTGGTAAGCAGTGTGTCTTTTTTTCTTTCCCATTCTTTCATCTTTTCATTTCCACATCCTCCCCGTTTTAGTTGCATCATTTTTCCACTGCAAGCACAAGGAAAATCAGGTAAACCAGGTTCTTCTGTGAGGTTCAGGACCAGAGAAACCCTATGTAGGTCATGGATCCTGGGACCCAGGTTTCCCAGGGGCTTGGTTATCATGGAGACGTTCACCCCAGTCACTCGCCCAAAATGCTCAGGGCCAATATTGGTGGCAGGTAACGTAAAGGACCCTCTCTCTGCTCGCCAATGATGAGGTTCAACCCAGGCTCGCCAAGGGATGCCTGTTGAGCAGCTAGGTTGAGTGTTTATTCACCTTGTCTCTGCTGTCTTTCCAGAACCAAGGGCAATCGTCCATCCTCTATCCCTCCCTCCTCTCCGCTGGCCTGTGTTCTAAAGAACCTCAAACCTCTCCAACTGTCTCCTAACCTAAAACCCAAATGTCTCTGTAAACACTGCATTCTCTTTACAGGGCCACTGCATGGTCTCAATACAAGTTAAACAATGGCTCCAATTGGCCAAACATTGGCACCTGTCATCTCTATTTTATAAAATTAAGACAATTTCATCACAACATGGCCAAATGGTCTGAAATTCCCTACGTCCAGGCATTTTTTTCACACATCAATCCCTCCCTAATCTCTACTCCTTCTCTTGGCTTCTGTCTGCCCCTCCTTCCTCTGCAGGTTAGCCAGAATCCTCCTTGTCCATCAACCTTCTGACCTTCTGTTTTCCTGCCTGTGAACTAGGCCCTCATCCAGGACTTAACCTCACCCCAGAACCTTCCTCCTATTTTTCTGCCCACAACCGTCCACCTCATGCCCCTCCTGTCACCTCCCCACCTCATACTTGGCCTTGCTTACAGTTAGTCCTGTCGCTGCCTCCTGCACCCCTGGCCAACAATCCCCCTTCCAGAGGTGGCTGGAGCCAAAGGCATAATTAGGCTGACATTACTTCCCTTTATCTGACCTTTCCCAAATCGACCACTGGTTAGGCTCCTTTTCATTAGATCCTCCAATACATCACTCAGTCCTATAATCACCCATTTAAGGCACATGGAGTGCCTTAAATGCCATCCTTACTTCCACTCTCACCCCTAAAAAATGCTTAATATGCATTTTATCAGCCAGTCAACCCCAACATTACAAAAAGATGAAGAAATTAGAATATGGCCTTCAAACTCCACCACGGAAATTAGGCAACCTTATCTTCAAGGTGTTCAATAACAGGGAGAAATCTGCCCAGCTGCACATCTCAGAACTGCAGATGCTTCCTCCTCTGTAAGACAAATGCCAGCCACACCACTGGCTCACAGAGACTTCAGAGCACCCACACTGAAGCGCATCCAGCCGACGCCCTGGAACTTGCTTCATGTGTCAGAAACCTGGCCACTGGGCCCAGGAATGCCCGCAGCCTGGGACTCCTCCTAAGCCCTGTCCCATCTGTGCAGGGGCCCCCACAGAAAGTCAACTGTCCGACTCAGGTCGCTGCTCCTAGAGCTCCTGAAGTTCCAACCCTCACCTTAGCTCTAAAGACTGATGCTGCCCGACCATCTCTGAAGCCCACTGGACCTTCACAGATGCCAAACTTAGGGTAACTCTTATGTGGAGGGCAAGTCTATCCCCTTCTTAATCAGCAAGGAGGCATCCACCCCATACAGCCTTCTTTTCAAGGACCTGTCTCCTTGGCCACCATGCTGTTGTGGAAATTAACGGCCAGGCCTCCAGGTCTCTCAAAACTACCTGTGTCTGGTGTCAATCAGGCCAGGAATCCCACATTCTTTCCTGATCATCCCCACCAGTCCAGTTTCCCTGCTAGGCTGGGATATCCTAGGGAAATTGTCTGCCTCCTTGACTGTTCCTGGGCTACAGCCACACCTCATTGCTGCCCTCATCACCAAACCCGTACCTCCCTCAATAGCTCCCCTTACATCCCTCAACCTTAAGCCTAGGGTGTAAAACACTACCTTCCAATACATTGCTACAAGTCATTCACCCATCCTCATCCCCTTAGAACCTAACCACCCTCACCTTGCCCAGACCCATACCCCATCTGACAACTTCCTTTAAAAGTAAAGGTTGTTATCACCTGTCTATTGAAACATGGCCTTTTAATTCACCCTCCTTCTTCTTCGGCATCTGTATTCAAAGGGGAATCACATATCCCATTCTGAAGCCCAAATTTCTTCCCATTTGTTATAATCCTTTCCCAGCATACATGCACTCCCCCTGTCAACCACATCCAGTAAATTTCCCAAACCCCAACCCCCTCCACCAAACAACAGCTTATCTCCTGCCTGGGTGTGGTTGCTACTTCACCTCAGAAAACCAGGTTTTGCTATTCTAGCTAAGCCATGGTATAAACTCACTAAAGAAAACGTATCCAACCCTATTAATCCTAAATCATTTCCTCACTTCTCCTTTTGCTCCTTAAAAAACAGCTCTAAAAGCAGCTCTCTCCCTAGCTGTCCGCAACTTGTCTTAACACTTTTTCATTCTATACTGCTAAAGTCCAGGGTTGTGCAGTCAGGATTCTCATATAGGAGCCAGGCCCATGGCCTGCAGCCTTTTTATACAAACAACTTAACCTCACAACCCCGGGCAGGCCCTCATGACAACTTGCACAGCAGCAGCTGATGCCCTGATATGCTTAGAGTCCCTCAAAATCACAGGCTCCACCCCACTTACCCTTTAGCTCTCACTGTCTCCAAAGTTTTGTCTTTACACCTCACACACTTACCTTCAGTCCCTCATATTCTCCAGCTTTAAGCAGTTGCCCCTACTGCTTATACCACACCTCAAAAAGTCTGTTTTTATTATTTCCTAACTATGCCCAAATTTACTGCACTCATTTACTTTTACATGCCGTGCTTTTCTTTAAGTTACCAGTTTACACGTTCCCTCCAGGCAGTTACAGCTGACATTTCACTCTTCATCTGGCTCCCGTTTTCTGCTCAAACACAATCTTGTTAATGAAAGTGAGCGGTTGCTTATAGATACCGAAAGCTTCCTCACACAGCATGAAAACAAAAGCTCTCCCTCTACACAGTTACCCCACCAAGCCCTGTAATGGCAGCAGCCCTTGCTGGGTCCCTTGTCTTTCGGATCCAAAGCTCCAGAAAAAAAACGTGTTTTTATGTAAAGCAGCCTGGCCTCGTATATAATGCCATCAATAAATTAAGAGAGCCCAAAAGCACATGAATCAGGCAATTGATTACTCTGGACCTGGCTGGATGGGCTAGATGCTGTCTAACTGGAGTCATGGCTCCTCCCAATTCTTACTCCTTTAAATCCATCTTTCTTCTTCTCCTGTTTGGACCCTGTATTTTCTGCTTAGTCTCCCAATTCATACAAAATCACATTCAGGTGATCACAAGTCAGCAGATGCTCCTCTCCATGACCCACAGTACCGTGTGGTGCCTCTAAGTCCCGCAGCAGCTTAAGCATTCGTAAGGCAGAACATATTGTCCAGACGTTCCTTATTTGCATACCTGTCCTGTTCCCATTTCCATCCTGTCTTCCCCGCTCAAAAAAAAAAAAAAAAAAAAAAAAAAAAAAAAAAAAAAAAAAAAAAAAAATTATGTGCCCCTTAGTCCCTTGTCAGGTACAAAATAACCTTAAGAAACTTCACCCTCAACCCCAAAACCCTGTGCTCACCCCCTCTTCTCTAATTCTTTCTCTTTATAGATAGAAAGACCTCACCCCCTCTTCTCTAATTCTTTCTCTCTATAGATAGAAAGACAGGTATGAGGTATGTCAGGTCTCAATATGCCAGCCTGAAGTCCTGCCTGCCTGGGCTGATAGTCTTCTACCCCACTACCTGCTCCGCCATTGTCCCTGATCACCCAGCAGAACTATCTAGACAAGCCCCTCATCCAACCCTGCCATCTCAATTGTTCTTATGAAAAGTGAATACTCCTCACCCATTCTGACATCTTAACAGCTCTTCTGCCTCACCCCAGCCGCCACTGTAACTGAACTTAGGGTCATGTACATCCCTTGCTCCTACCCACTACTGTAACTGATGTTACTCTGTGACTTTCCACTGCATGCTTCAAAGCTGTAAAAACAACTCCCATCCCACTGCCCTTTGCGAAGGCCTTTTTCGCCCATAGGTGACCTGCACCCAGGTGAATAAACAGCCACGTTGCCCACACAAAGCCTGTCTGGGTGGGGGTGGCTCTCTTCATTCAAAGCACAAATTTTCAACACCTGGGAGGCAGAAGTTGCAGTGAGCCGAGATCACTCCACTGCACTCCAGCCTGGGCAACAGAGTGAGATTCCATCTCAAAAATAAAAATAAAAGACAAAGGTTATGAGGCTAGTGGAGGCTGTGAACAAGCACATGACCCAAACTTTGTCAGCAGTAGCTGAATTGGAACTATGTTCTCACATTCACAGGGTGCGATGATGGCCTCCTGATTACAAGATCCAAAGTGTGACTGGCACTTCCATTAACATGTACATATGTTTGTCTGCAATATAGCTATGAGCACTTTCATGCATCAAATTTTGCCAGGAGTCTCTCATATTATCTTTTATTATAGTCACAAAATTCTGTGCTCCTCAGTATTAATACTTGTCTTTTTATACTTGAACGCTGGGGAATGCAAGTGATTTTCCACACAGCCAGCAGCTAAAATATTCCAAATGTGATTTTCATCATGCATTGGTATTTACTCAGGGTGGCTGGCAAAATAGGAGGGAAATATTAGTGAAGGTTAGAAATTTATAGCCTCAAACGTTTTGGAAGACCAAAAGGTTTTAGTGGCATGGAAAAAAGGCAACCAGTTGTTTACATTAAAATTTTAAGTCATAGGGTGAAAGACAGGGACAATCAAGCTTCCCCAGTGGCCTGTTTACCCACATCTCTTTGTCTCTATTCTACCTGTTCACTCATGTAAAACCTATGCTGAACAGCCCTCTCAGCAGGAGGTCAGAGGGGAATGACACGTGAAGGGTGTTTTATCTGGGCCCGAAACCGAAAGTTTTATTATTCAAACCCAATCTTTCAAACCCATGTTAATTATCCACAAGTATGTTAACTTGAAGCCTCTGTTATTCAATCTATACCAAATAAATGTAAGAAGGTACAGGGAGTCATAGCCGGGCTTGCTAAAACCACCCTCTAAAAGCAGTTACAAACATCCCCACTCATTCAAAATCACTGTACTGCTTGTGAGTGCATTCATTCATTTGTGCCTAAGTAGGGGTCTGCAAAACAAACCCCTACAGGTGGTGTGACGGTTTTGTTGTTTGAATAGTGTTTCAGGACATGAACATGCATCTCTCCCAGCTGCAGTCCCACCTGAGAGGCAGCCGGGCTAACAATACCGCTGAGAGCAAGTCTCAAAAGAGAAGGAAACACTGGCAGGATGTGACATTCTGAAGTGTGAATACCCTTCAGGGACTAAAGTTTCTGAAGGTGGCAGTTTGTGTCTCCATCTCCATGGGGTCCAGAAATTTGCTGCACAGCAGGAGGTGACAAGTAGCGACTGGATTATTGAGTGACATTAACAGTGGATGTGTACCTGCTCTAAGCTTCAGAATTCACACCCTCCCTGGTTGTCTTTTTTTTTTTTTTTTTTGAGACAGAGTCTTGCTTTGTTGCCCAGGCTGAAGTGCAGTGGTGCAATCTCAGCTCACTGCAACCTCTGCCACCGGGGTTCAAATGATTCTCCTGCCTCAGCCCCCCGAGTAGCTGTGATTACAGGGACTTGCTACTGCACCAGCTAATTTTTGTATTTTTAGTAAAGATGGGGTTTCACCATGTTGGCCAGGCTAGTAAACTCCTGACCTCATGACCTGCCCGCCTCGGCCTCCCAATGTGCTGATATTACAGATCTGAGCCACCATGTCCAACCTTTTTTTCTTTGTTAGAGACAGAGTCTTGCTCTGTCACCCAGGAGGCTGGAGTGCAGTGGCACAATCTCAGCTCAATGCTGCAACCTCTGCCTCCTGGGTTGATGTGATTCTCCTGACTCAGCCTCCTAAGTAGCCGGTACTACATGTGTCACTTCTCCTGGCTAATTTTTGTACTTTTAGTAGATACTAAAAGTAAAAAAATGGGTTTCATCACGTTGGCCCACCTGGTCTCAAACTCCTGACCTCAGGGGATTCACCTGCCTCAGCCTCCCAAAGTTCTGAGATTACAGGCGTGAGCCACCATGCCCAACCCTTCCCTGCATCTCAATATCCACAAATATTATAAATCACCTGCTTAAATGTCTAAGATTTTCAACTAATTGTCCAATGTCTAGACAAAAGTGCTTTTGAATATTTATAATAGGTCAGGATGTCGACTAGGATGTTTTGTCAATTAATTGATTGATTACAGTAAGGAAAACACACAAACCCCTCCAAACCATAGACTAGCTATTCGGGAGGCTGAGGCTTGAACCACAGAGAATTACCTGAACCCAAAGGGCAGAGGTTGCAGTGAGCTGAGGTTGTGCCACTGCACTCCAGCCTGGGCAAGAAGAGCAAAACCCTTTCTCAAAACAAAGAACAACAAGGAAATAAGCTAACAAAATGCTGCGGCAGAGAATGACTTGAGAAGTCATTTCTGAGACAGGAGATGAAACTTGGGAGCTTCCCAGCTCCTGAAAATATGCGGCAGAAGAACTAAGATTCTCTACACAGCAGGAAAATGTGTCTCTCGCTGTTGAGGAGACTGTGGGTGGACAAAGAGTCTTGGGGTTAAGAAGCCTCTGGGAAAAGCCCCAGACTGCACCACTGAGCCAGCATGGGGGCTCACACGCTCCCAAATCCCCACCCCCAATGCTGTACAGAAGGCTGCAGCCCACAGAACTGCCAGGTGAGGTTGAGGAAAGCTGCCTTCTCTCATCCCTTTCCAGCAACTAATGTAAAAAATGTAAATAATGTTATTGAAATTAGGAAATTTTGTTGTTTCAATTCAAACAGAAATTCAGTTGAGGAATAAATAGCCAGATGTAGTGGCTCACACCTGTAATTCCAGCTCTTTGGGAGGCTGAGGAGGGTGGATCACCTGAGGTCAGGAGTTCGAGACCAGCCTGGCCAACATGGTAAAATGGAATCTCTACTAAAAAACAAGAATTAACTGGGCGTGGTGGAGGGTGCTTGTAACCCCAGTTACTTAGGAGGCTGATGCAGGAGAATTGCTTGAACTCAGGAGGCAGATGTTACAGTGAGCCAAGATCACACCACTGCACTCTGGGCTGGGAAACAGGGCAAGACTCCTCAAAAAAAAGAAAAAAAAAAGAAAAAGAAAAATGAAAAAATACTGCCTCACTAAAAGTAAAGATAATGAGATTTTAATTTAGGCACATTTTCTCAGGCACAATTTTTCTTTTTGATTTAAAAATTTTCGAGAGGCAGTTCAGATAGTGGCATAATGATACCCACATATGCAAACCAGATTTAAGAGTTACTAATATGTTGCCATGTCTGCCTCATATTTTTATATTATGAAATATTGTAATTTGCAGATCTCACAAAATTTTTCTCCTAAATGCTTGAGTATGCACCTATAAAAAAGGTAAGCATGAAAGTGGGGTGTGGTGGTGGGTGCCTCTAGTCCCAGCTACTCAGGAGGCTGAGGCAGGAGCACCACTTGAGCCTGGGAGGTCGAGGCTGCAGTGAGCAGTAATTGTACCACTGCACTCCAGCCTGGGCAACAGAATGAGACCCTGTGTCTTAAAAACTAAGTAGGTATGGTTTCCTACAAAACCAGAATAACATATGGTAGCTGACATGTTCAAAAAGAACCCTGCATATCATCAAATACTCAGGAGGAGTTTTCTTTCTTTCTTTTTTTTTCTTTTTTTTCTTTTTCTTTTTTTCTTGAGACTAATATCACTCTGTAGGCAGCCAGGCAAGAGAGCAGTGGCACAATCTCAGCTCACTGCAACTTCTGCCCCCTGGGTTTGAGTGATTCTCCTGCCTCAGCCTCCTGAATAGCTGAGATTACAGGCCTCCACCACCATGCCCAGTTAAGTTTTGCATTTTTAGTAGAGACGAGGTTTCATCGAGGCCAGGATGGTCTCGATCTCCTGACCTTGTGATCCACTCACCTCAGCCTCCCAATGTGCGGGATTACAGGTGTGAGCAACTGTGCCCATCCAGGAGGAGGTCTTCAAAAACCAATAAACCTCAGAAGGTGGAAGAAATCCCAGGCCACAAGGTCACAGCCATGGGAAATGATATTTAGTTGGCTAAGAATCTGAGTTTCCTGTGAGGAAACAACAGAAGAAAATATCCTCCTTGTACAATGAGAGAAAATACTATATTTTTTTCCATAAAATCATAAGAGGGTGGGCAGTGCAAACCCAAAGTTATGCATGAGAGCTTCCCCAGAGCTCCGTGTGGGTGGAGAAATGTATCCTAACTGCCGCCCTGCCTGCCATCTTGGTACTGGGAACCTGGAAGAATTTCTGAGCCTCACACCCTGCGTCCCGGCTTTTCTCAATAGATGCAGAACAGTGCGTGCATAGCCAAGCTGGGCAGTACACAAACAGCGAGACAGGCCACTGCCTCACCAACTGGGCCCTCCTGGCTCCTGAGCACCCTCTGGGGATGGCATTGGTCAGTACAGCCCGCCCTTTCTCCGCTCTCACAGCTGTGAGGTGCACATGCATTTTCTGAAGCACTGAGACTTCCCCAGTCAAGGCCAGCCACATCTTCTTCCTCACTACAAACTTCCTCCACTCCTCAGTCTTCACTGCTTGTCCCAACATGGCCACCTGCCCCCAGCAGTCAACACTGGAGTCCTGTGCACTGCAGCTGCTCCCACAGACTCATGTTTAACCCTCACTGTGGTCCTGGCTTTCAAGGCCATTGCACCTGGGAGGAGACGGAAGTGTTGGCTGCTGTCAGGACACCTGGGTCATTTCCATTTACTCCTGATGCAGTGACTCTGCCTGTGGAATCTGGCTGGGAACCTCTCTCCCACCCACCGCCAGAGACTCACATTCTGAGCCCAGACACAGCCGCCTCAGTCCTCAAGCATCACTGCCTGCTGTGGCACTCTAGGATACCTGGGAGGCTTCAGTGTGACTTTCCTGGCCAGGATCCTGTCTGACACCTGCATGGAGGCAAGTCCCTGACGTTCAGCTGGTGTTCTGCAGGGTCTGGGTCACCTTCCTTCCCAACTGCCAAGGGCAGGTCTCCATCACCGCCGCTTGGGTGGAGTTCCCGGTCTGCACTTTTGCCCCCCAGGGATACACCACTCTTCCTGAAGGCTAAGGTCTGATAGGTACACCCTGCATGGTGAGTGAATAAGAGAGGTTTCAGGTGCAAAGGAAACATCAGCGGACACTTAAGTTATGACCTGTACAAAAGACAAATGTACCCTTTACCCTCCTGTTGAAAAAGTAAGCTCTGTGTCTTCTGCCATCACTTCAGGGAAACCAGCCCCTGAAGTACCCATTTCAGAAGTGTGGCCCCCAGGTGCATGGAGTGGACATGAGCAGAGGGGAGATGTGTGTGCTGACCCATCTGACCCTTCACCCTAGCACCCTGCAGTGAGAAACACAAGGGGATGGCTTGGTTGCTGTCCTCCACCATCACAGCAGGTGAATCTGCCTGATGCCTGAGCTCTGTGGACCCCTCTGATGGGGGAAAGACCATTGCAGAATGGACATAAGAAACAGAGGCACTGAGATCACTCATCAAACCAATTCCCTAGACCCAGGGAAAGAACTGGGTTTGGGATTAGGTGTCCCAGGGGAGAAATGGGAAGAAGGGAGGGGCCCACAGAAAGTATTGGGGTTGAGGGAAGGGGTCCTTGAAAGGAAGGGCAAAAGGAAGGGTTCCATGAATGGACTGTAGTTGGGACAATGGGTCCCAGGGTAAGATGTTGGGGGGAAGGGAGGTGTCCCAGGGAAGGACTGTGGTTGGGGGAAGTAGTCTCAGCAGAGAAATGGGGGAAGGAAGAGTCCCAGGGATGAACTGCGGTTGGGAAAAAGGGTCCCAGGGGAGGAATGGGGGGAAGAAAGGGAACCTCAGAAAGGACAGGGGTTGGGGGAAGAGGTCCCAGGGAGCAATGGGGAGAAGGGAGGGGTTCAGGCAAGAACGGGTTGGGGGAAGGGGTTCCAGGGGAGAATGTGGGTGGGAGGAGGGAGGGGTCCAGGAATGAACTAGGGTTGGAGGATCCCAGAGGATAAATGAGTGGAAAAAGGGGTCCCAGGGAAGGACTTGGGTTGAGAAGAAGGGGTCCCAGAGGAGAACTGGGGGGAAGAGGGATCCCAGATATGGACTCAGTTTGGGGGAAGGGATCCCAGGGGAGGATGTGGAGGGGGAGGGAAGGGTCCTGGGATGGACTGGGTTTGGGGGGGTCTCAGGAGAAATTGGGGGGAAAATTGGTCCCAGGGAAGAACTGGGGTTAGAGGAAGGGGTCTCAGGGAAGAAATGGAGGAAGAGGGGTCCAGGGATGGACTGGTGTTGAGGAAGGGTTCTCGGGGAGGAATAGGGGAAGGAGAAATCCCAGGGAAGGAGGGGTCCAAGGATGGACTGGGGTTGGGGGAAGGGTTCCCAGGGGAGGATCTGGGGTGGAAGGAGGGGTCCAGGGAAGGACTGGAGTTTGGGCTAGGTGTCGCAGTGGAGAAACTGGGGGAAGGAGGGGTCTCAGGGGAGGACCAGGGTTGGAGATACGGGTCACAGGGGAGGACTCCATGGGGCAAGAGCATGCAGGGCAGGACTAGGGTTGGGCAGGGAGTGGTCTCTGGACAGCACAGGGCTTGAGTCAGGGTCAGAAGCTCATAGTGAGGCCAGGCACCAGCACCTCCTGCAGAAGGCCAGCAAGGACGTCACTCCAGTGGGGGTGTTGCCCACATAGAGGACAAAGGCCAACAGGAAGAACTGCATCCACTTCCAGCAGAGCCATGCCTGCACATAGAGCTGGGACGGGAGAGGATGCCTCAGCCTGTGCCCTGACAGGCCCTCCCATGCCCACTGCACAGATGTTGGCTTCCAGGCCCGGGACACAAAACCAGCCCACCCAAGGCCTCTTATTTTTATAAACAAGTCAGTGAGTGCCCCCATCACCACAACAACCCATTTTACAGCTGGAAAAACCGAGGTCCAGGGAAGGGAGCGACTTGACGTGCAAGCCCCGGAAAAATTGATTCACTGCCAGGAACACCACGCAGTACATCGCAAAGGAGGCATGTCCCGAGTAGAAAGACTATCTGGGGAAGGAGATGCAGCAGGTTGGAGGGTAGGCGACTCAGTCAGCATCTTCTAACTTCCCCTTGCCCCCGCTCCTCCCGCAGAAAGGAGAGTTTAACACGGGAACTGCCAACATTACAGACCACCAAACCCCAGGAGCAGAGGCTGCTCCCTCTGTCCTTTCCAGTTATCTGATGATGGAATCAGAGTCTCCAATTGGGGCTGTGGCATGAGATGCCTTACCTGTGAAGAATCTGAGGCCTGAACCCAACACCCAGGGCAGCAGACAATAGTGTCCAGCAAGTAGGCAACACAGGTTTCGTTTTCACTGCATTTTTTCTCAGGATTTTCTCCCATCTGTGAAACTGATGGAAGATTTGTTTTTATATAAATTTGAGACCCCGGAAGGACATGAATGAAACACAGAACATAGGACGCAACAAAAAACTGGCAAAAAAAAATCACAATCAACATTTTTGGACTTAATCAAAAGCTTGCAGGAATCAGAGGAACACTTGTTTAACAGAATCTGGTTGAGGCTCGGTGCGGTGGTTCACACCTGTAATCCCTGCACTTTGAGGGGCCAAGGCAGGCAAATCACAAGGTCAGGAGATTGAGACCAGCCTGACCAATATGGTGAAACCCTGTCCCTACCAAAAATACAAAAAATTAGCCAGGCGTGGTGCCACATGCTTATAATTCCAGCTACTCAGAAGGCTGAGACAGGAGAATCACTTGAAAACCTGTGAGGTGGAGGTTGCAGTGAGCCAAGACCATGCCACTGTCTGGGTGACAGAGTGAGACTCCATCTCAAAAAGAAAAACAGATAATCCAGTCATACTCAGAACAGCTTTGTGGCATTTAATTCATCCTGGTCCCTCTCCCACTGTCTAGAATGTGGTGGCCTGAGGGTAACAGACAACACACCCAGCACAGGTTCCAAGATGTTGCCTCATTTGCAACTGCGAACTGGGGTATGGCTTCAAGGACTGATCTTGGTCTCACCTGACTGGACATTCTCCCAGTCCTGAGGTTCTATCTGGAGGACATTTGAAGGAAATATTTACAACAAATTTGTGGCCTGGGGCCATGAGAGAAGATGAGGCAAAAAACAGATGAGCCAAACAGGATTTCAAAACTAGTCTGGCCAACATGGCAAAACCCTGTCTCTACTAAAAGTACAAAACTTGTCCAGGTGTGTGGTGGCACTTGCTTGTGATCCCAGCACACAGAAGTCTAAAGCAGGAAAAGTGTTTAAACCCAGGAGGCAGAGGTCACAGACAGCAAAGATCGCACCATTGCACACTCCAGCCTGGGTAACAGAGTGAGACTCCACGTCAAAAAAAAAAAAAAAAAAAGAAGAAAGAAAATAGGTCAGTTAAGATTATTCAGTAGGGCCAGGCACAGTGGCTTACATCTATAGTCCCAGCACTATGGGAGGCTAGGGTGGGTGGTTCATCTGAGATCAAGAGTTCAAGACCAGCCTGGCCAACACAATGAAACTCCATCTCTACTAAAAAGATAAAAAAAAAAAAAAAAAAAAAAAAAAAAAAAAAAAAAAAGCAGGATGTAGTGGTACATGCCCATAATCCCAGCTCCTCAGAAGGCTGAGGAAGGAGAATCACTTGAACCCAGGAGGCAGAGGTTGCGCTGAGCCAAGATCATGCCACTGTACACTACACTCCAGCCTGAGTAACAGAGTGAGATTCTGTCTCAAAAAATAAAATAAATAAAACTAATAAAAATGAAAATACAAAAATCAATCAGGTGTGGTGGTACACACCTGTAATTCCAGCTACTGGGGAGGATGACAGAGGAGAATTGCTTGAACCCAGGAAGTGGAGGTTGCAGTGAGCCAAGATCAAACCACTGCACTCCAGCCTGGGCAAAGAGCCAGACTGCATCTTAGAAAAAAAGAGAGAAAAAGATTATTTAGCCTGAATGGGCTCAGGGGCTCACATTTGTAATCCTAGAAATTTGGGAGACCAAGGTGGAAGGATTGCTTGAGTCCAGGCATTTTAGAACAGACTAGGCAACATGATGAAACCCTATTTCTAAAAAACAAAACAAAACAACAACAACAACAAATTGTAAAAACAGCTAGATGTGGTAATGTATGCCTGTAGTCCCAGCTACTTGGAAGGCAGAGATGGTTTGAGCCCAGAAGTTCAAGTCCTGGGCAAGATAGCAAGACCCTCATCACTAAAAGAAAAAAAAGTAAAGGAAAAAAAAAAAAGTGACAAGGAACTGAAAAAGGAAGACATAACCTAAGCAACCCTAAAGAAAATGACAGAGGGCTTTCCTTATCAGTAATTACACTGACTATAAATAGATTAAACACTCCAACTGAAAGTCCGAGATTTGTTAAATGCCTTAATTCAATAAAAAGATTAAAATATGCTAGAAAAGAATAAAATAAAATAAAGTCAGAGATCTGGCTGGGCGTGCTGGCATACACCTGTAATCACAGCAGTTTGGGAGGCCACAGAGGGTGGATTGCTTGAACTGAGGAGTTCAAGACCAGCCTGGGCAACATGGCAAAAACTTGTTTCTACAAAAAATAAATAAATAAATAAATAAAAAATAATGAACAGTAGCTGAATGTGGTGACCAGTCCTAGCCACTAGGGAAGCTAAAGCTGCAAGATGGCTTGGCCCGGGAGTCCAAGGCTGCAGTGAGCTGAGATCACCGTCCTCCACCCTGGACAACAAAGTGAGCCTCTGTCTCAAAAAAAATCAGAGACTGGACAATACATAAAAAACATGGCCCAATTTTATGCTAGGCATAAGAGACTTACTTTAGAGTCAGAGACAGACATAAATAGGTTGAAAGTACAAGATTGGAAAAAGAAAATATTCCATGCAAACAGTAATGAAAAGAGAGCCAGAAAAGCTCTATTAATATCAGACAAAATGGACATTGAGACAAAATTTGTTGAGACAAAACTCATATGTATCATTCTATGATGATGAAAGAGTCAGTCTATCAAAACAACAATTAGCAATTATAAATTAATATAATTAATATAGCAATTATAAAGGTAAATGTAGTAAATCACAGAACTCCAAAATACATAAAATAAAAAAGGGCAGAACGTTACAACATGAACTTCTAAAACACAAGAATACACTGTGTTCAACCAGTAAAAACACACAAAAATAATTTTGTTATTTTTTTTCTATTCACTTATCCTTTTATCTTTTTTTTCAGTTTTTTTTTCTATCGTTTTCAGCAAAACAATTTTTTTGTTTGTTTGTTTGTTTGTTTTTTGAGACAGAGTCTCTTGTCTCCCAGGCTGGAGCACAGTCAGCTCACTGCTCTTTTTCTTTTTCTGATTTATTGATTGATTGATTGGTTTTTGAGACAGAGTTTCACTCTTCTTGCTGACTGTAGAGCAATGGCCTCTGCCTCCTGGGTTCCAGCGATTCTCCCACCTCAGCCTCCTGAGTAGCTGGGATGACAGGCATTCATCACCAGGCGGGGCTAATTTTTGTAGTTTTAGTAGAGATGGGATTTCTCTATGTTGATCAGGTTGGTCTCGAATTCCTGGCCTCTTGTGATCTGCCACATTGGTCTCCCAAAGTGCTAGGATTACAAGTGTGAACCACCACGTCAATTTTTTTTTTTTTTTTTTTTTTTTTTTTTTTAGTCAGAGTCTCACTCTCTCACTCAGACTGGAGTGCAATGGCATCATCTTGGCTCAGTGCGGTCTCTGCCTCCCAGGTTCAACTGATTCTCTGCCTCGGCCTACTGAGCATCTGGTATTATAGACATGCATCACTATACCCAGCTAACGTTTGTATTTTAAGAAGAGATGGGTTTCATCATGTTGTCTGGGCTGGTCTCGAACTCCTGACCTCAGGTGATCTGCCCGTCTCAATCCCCCAAAATACTGGAATTACAGGGGTGAGCCATCTTGCACAGCCCTCCAAAATTTTTTTGATTAGAAAAAGAATCCGGGCACAGTGGGTCATACCTCTAATCCCAGCACTTTGGGAGGCCAAGGTGGGTGGATCACCTGAGGTTAGTAGTTTGAGACCAGCCTGGCCAACATGGAGAAACCCCATCTCTAGTAAAAAATACAAAATCAGGTGTTGGTGGGTACCTGTAGTCCCAGCTACTCAGGAGGCAGAGGCAGGAGAATGCTTGAACCCATGAGGCAGAGGTTGTGGTGAGCCAAGATCACACCATTACTCTACAGTCTGGGCAAGAAGAGTGAAACTCTGTCTCAAAAATAAATAAATAAATTAGAAAAAGAAAAAGAGAAGGCAGACATCAAAGACCACATAGTGTATGATTCCATTGTGTGAAACATTGAGAACACGCAAATCTACAGACAGAAAATAGGATAGTGGCGGTTGCCACAGGCTGAGGGAAGAGTGACAGGCAATGGGTACAAGGGTTATTTCCTTGCGTTTCCTTATTATTTTTTTTTATTATTATTTTTTGAGACAGGGTCTCACTCTGTCACCCAGCCAGTGGTAGGCACATTATTGGCTCACTGAAACCTCTACTTTCAGAGTTCAAGTGATGCTCCTGCCTCAGCCTCCAAGTAGCTGGGACTGCAGGTGCCCACCACCAGACCTGGTCATTTTTTTTTTTTTCTTTGAGATGGAGTTTCACTCTTGTTGTGAAGGCTGGACTGCAATGACAGAATCTCAGCTCACCACAACCTCTGCCTTCCAAGTTCAAGCGATTCTCCTGCATCAGCCTCCCAAGTGGCTGGGATTACAAGTGTGTGCCACCATTCCTGGCTCATTTGGTATTTTTAGTAGAGATAGGATTTCTCTATGTTGGCCAGGCTGGTCTTGAACTCCGAACTTTCGGTGATCCACCTGCTTCATCCTCACAAAGTGTGGGGATTATAGGCATGAGCCACCTAGCCCGGCCTAATTCTTTGATCTGTCATAGAGATGGGGTTTTGCCATGTTACCCATGCTGCAGGGTTTACTTCTGATGAGATGAAAATATTCCGGAATTAGGTAGAGAAGATGGCTGTACAGCATTCTGAATGTTCTAAAAATGAACTGTACACATTAAAATTGAAGAAACGGTGACTTTTTCTTATACAAATTTTAGTTTGATTTTTTTTTTTTTTTGGTCTGACATTATCCTAGGCTTGTCAGTCAATATTTCAATTTTTAAAAAACGACAACGATGAGTTGAAACATTTAAGGACCTATCAGTAGAGATGGTAAGAAGACAGCATAGAAGAGGGCAAGCTGAGACTTGGGGGAGACAGAACACACTCCCCGTGACCTACTGCTGTCTGTGGGGCCCCTGGAGCCCTGAGGCCCCACTCCTCCCTGACCACCTGCCTGCTGGATCCTCACCATCTGGCTTCTGTGGCTTCTTCAGCTCCCACTGTCCCCAGAGTGAAGGCTGCTCATCCTCAATCACCTGGCCTCAGTGACATCAACAGCGTTTCCCCAGCACACCTTCTCCAGCCGCACATAGACCGAGCAGTTGAACCGGCTCCACTCAGGGTCACAGGTGGCAAGGAAGTTGGGGTGCAGGCGGACGATCATGTACTTGGCCAAGTCCATCAGAAACTGGCTCATGGCTGCCCTGAACAGGAAGGTCCCCAACACCTTGTACACAGCAACCACATAGTTGAAGTTGGAGCGGGAATAGAGCCGGTCCGTGTGCACCAGGTAGGCTTCTTCCACTGAGACCTGGGTGTGGGGCAGCTACAGCGACCAGCTGGGGTACCGGTCAGCCTGTGAGCCCTCACTGGGCCTCAGACCTCCCCATGGGCCTCCCCAAGGCTGCTGCAGAGCTGGGGACTCTTAAGGTGCCCTAGCTGTGCTCAGTGGCTCACGCCTGCCATCCCAGCACTTTGAGAGGCTGAGGTGGGCGGATCACCTGAAGTCGGGCATTCAAGATCAGCTTGACCAACATGGTGAAACCTGTCTCTAATAAAAATACAAAACTAGCTAGGTGTGATGGCACATGCCTGTAGTCCCAGGTACTGGGAAGACTGAGGCAAGATAATCACTTGAACCCAGGAGGCGGAGGTTACAGTGAGCAGAGACTCTGCCGTTGGACTCCAGCCTGGGCAGCAAGAGCAAAACTGCATCTCAAAAAACAAAAGGAGGTTCCTATTACCCACAACTACCATGCAGGGCAAGGCTGTGTCCACCAGCCCCCCACAGACTTCCAGGGCCCCCCATCAGGAACCCAGAGTTAGGCTGTACCCCATCAGGCCCCCTTCCCTGTCCCTCTGAACCCCTCCTGCTTTACAAGGATGACGGTGGCCATGATGGTGACCCCAGCCATGAGCCCATGGGTGATGGTGTCCAGCCGGTAGGGGTACAGGATGGTGTCATCCCCACAGTAAAATCCTTGCTTATACAGAGCATTCACCAGTGACAGGACAGCAAAGGGCAGGGAGGCTGGAGTGGGAGATCTGTGACGTTATCCATCCAGCTGGGCTGTGGGGCCCCCACACCTGCCTTGCCTCAAGGCTTCCAACTGAGAGCAAGGAAGAGCTTTTCTCACAGCACGAGGAGAGGCCCAAGTGACACCCCTTTCCCATTGCCCTCAGATGAGCATGAACTCCCCAGGCCTCTCCCCCTCACACCTTCCCCTCTGCTCCTTGAACAAAAGGGACAAACACTCACCTCAGGGCCTTTGCACAGGCACTTCTCTATGCCCAAAATATTATACTTTTATTTTTAAAAGTAGAGACAGGGGTCTCATGCTGACCAGGCCAGTCACAAAGTCCCAGGCTGGAGTGACCTCCCAGCCTCAGCCTCCCAAAGTGCCGAGATTACAGGTGTGAGACAAGGTGCTGGGCAGCAAAATGACTCTCAATTCCGCTGTTTCATCTTCCCTCCCGGCTGTCCACACCAGCGTCCCTCTCACAAAAGGAAAGCTCTGTTTAGCCAGGCACGGTGGCACATAGCTGTAATCCAGCTACCCTGGAGGCTGAGGCAGGAGACTCGCTTGAAACTGGAAAATGGAAGTTGCACTGAGCTGGGATCGTGCCACTGCACTCCAGCCTGGTGACACAGTGAGACTGTCTCAATTTATAAAGAGAAAATAAATTTAAAAATAAATAAAAATAAAAGGGAAAGTCTGTTCTCTTTCCCTCTTGTCCCATTTGAAATTATGCAGTCACCTTTGGGACGCTGGACTTAATCTTCCCCCCTCCACCTGCCAGCACCAGAAGGGGTCTATCCTGTTTAGAACAGAGACCCTGGAGGCTGCTCAGAGCCTGGCCAGGGCAGATGTTTAATAAATATATGTTAAACCAGGCAGGACTTATTTCAATGTAAGAGCTGGCCAGAGAAGTCAGGAAAGCGCCAAAGCAGGGGCACAGCAGAGGTGCCTTCATGCTTGCCCCTACCCCTCACTGACTCTCATGCCAGGGCACATGCCAGCCACACAGTGACTCAGGAATAAAAGGCACATTTTCCTGAATTCCACACTTACAGATGTCACATGGCACTGGGGCTCCCGGGGTCTTGTTGAGCCCAGGGGTCAGGGCAGCAGGAGTCAGCTACATGAGAGCAGGGGAAGGGGCCGCTCCCTTTTCCACGAGGCAGGTGCACAGCAAAAGCGTGGGGTGTCTACCCCAGAGAGAAAAGAAGGCAGGGCGTCCTTTGGCACAGCAGGGCAAGGACAAAAAATTGTGGCTCTTCTGAATTCTGAGAGTCTGAGGAGGGGCAGGAAGCCTCACACTCCTCCCTGCATGCCAGCTGCAAGGGTCCTAGGACATGGCATGCCTTCGATGCTGGCTGAGTCTGAGGAAATAAAGCAGTGAATACAGAAGAGTTCTGCCTCACAGGGCAGAAAAATTGGAGGGAATGCAGAACAGAACTGGCAGTGCAGGGGTCCAGAGTGGGGACGGTGCCTGGAGAGGTGAGCGCTAGGGCAGAGGGGCCTGCCATGTAAGAGCCCTACTTCTGCTGGGGCACAGGGGCAGCTGGCACCTCTGTGAGTGAGGACAGAGACCAGAGAGGAGGCTCCTGCAATTGTCGTAAAGTGGAAGGTCAGGGTCACAGGACTTCAGCAGCTCCCCAAGGCTCTCAGCAGGTGGAGGCCCACACCGGTTGGCCTCCGTTTCTGACCTCCCTGCCCCAGTAACTCCAGCTAGAGACTCAGACATCCCCATGACAACCGACCCCGGGCTTCCCTCTGCCTGGAAAGCTCGCCCTGGGGTCCCCAGAACAGGCACCTTCTCTTCATTTGACACCCAGGGGCCTTCCCGCCCTCACAATGCCCCTACAGCCCGGTCTAGAACCTGTGAACTGCACTGTGACAGGCCAGAGCTTCCAGATGGAGGTGCCCTCTGTCTGGCCGCCACCCCTGGCACACAGCAGCCACACCCAACCCCACTATGGCGGCACCTTCCGGCTGTGTGGCCTCCAGCAGGTGACTCCGAGGCTGCACCTCCCTCATAGGCCATTTAAGGGAACCGTTTCAGTTATCTGCATGCTGCTGAGCACCTGGCAGCCAGAAAGTGTCACACACATGTTTAAGTAACTGACAGCACAGCTGCTCAGGACATGACATCCAGGGCTGGCAGACATCCCACAGGGACCTGGTGCTGTCCCCTGGACACCCCTAACGAGGGTCTACGTCGGAGGTTAGAGGGCTTAGTCAGAGAACCAGAAAAGGTGCTGAGCAGGAGCGCACTCCTGCCCTCAGGCAGTGACAGAACTACGGGGTGTGGGGGTGGCATTGTCCTTTCAGCCACAGAGCAAACACTTGGCCTTTGTTCCCAGGACCCTCTTGGGGGGACCTATGGGAGCAGCTTCCCCCATTGGCCCGAAAACCCGCAGGACAGGTTTGGGTCTCCTGAGGCCCCTAAGCTTGGGACCCAGCTTTCCTCTTCAAGCGTCTCCCCCGCCCGAGGCTCAGGGGTTCGAATTCCACCGACGAGCTGGGCAACAGGGCCGGGTCAGCCCCTCCGCGAGCACCCAGAGCGGCATGGAAGTCCTGGAAGATTCGCGGCGGCTCCCACCCGCCGGGCCCGCCACCAGAGTGAATCACAGCCCAGGCCGGGTGCGGCGGGAGGGAGGTGTACCGGGAAGGAGGTGCCAGCGGCCACTGCGCGGCCACTTCCTGCTGCCAGGCGGGGAGGCAGCCCCAGCGCCGCGGGCGCTTCTAGACTCGCCTGTACCCCAGGTCCGCGGGAACCCGGAGGCCTGGCAGGTGCTCGGGACGCGCCGCACGTGGAGGAAGGGGCGCCTCCGGAGTCCGCAGAGGGAAGAGGGCTCACAGCCTCCCGGTGGCCGTCCACGGAGGGTCCCCATACGCGGGTCCCCGTGGCTCTTACCGACCAGCATGCACAGCAAGTCAAGCAGCAAGAAGACCCACCTCAGCTGCATGCCAGAGGCCTCCGACGCTATTCCCTGCGCGTCCTGGCCTGGCCGCGGGTCACTTGGCCATGGAGCCCACCCAACATGGAGGGGATGAGGGCAGGGGAGGGGTCAGGGGAGTGGGAGAGGAGAGAAGAGGTGGGGAGGGGAGGGTTGGAGACGGTGGGGAGGGGTAAGGAGGAATGAGAAGGGAGGGCAATGGCGGGTGGCCGCGGCCCAGGCAGGCGCAGATTCTACCCCCACCAGCGGCGCCGGGAGGAGAGGGTGGGGCTAGAGTGTGGGTGCCGCAGAGACCCTTCGGCTGGAGCCCGGGGCCCTGACCCAGGCTGTGCGAGTTTCCGAGCTGCGCGAGGTGGTGCAGGGCTCGAGGGTCCCCATGTGGAGAAGGAAGGTGCGAATGGCAGGACCGCGGCCGCAGGGAGAGTGCGCTATGGCTCCACAAGACTGGGCGCCCCCCTCCACTTTCCTCCCACAAAGCGGCGTCCGCTCTGTGCACCTTGAAACCTCAGAAACGACCAGGCACGGTGGCTCACAGATGTCATCCCAGCACTTAGGGAGGCTGAGACGGGCCAGTCACGGGTGGTCAATGGTTCGAGACCAGCCTAGCCAACATGGTGAAACCCGGTCTATGCTAAACATACAAAAGTTAGGCGGGCGTGGCGGCACGCGCCTGTGGTCCCAGCTGCTCGGGAGGCTGAGGCAGTAGAATCGCTGGAGCCCGGGAGGCAGAGTTGCAGTGAGCCGAGATTGCGCCACTGCACTCCAGCCTGGGCGATGGAGCAAGACGCTGCCCCCCCCCAAAAAAAAAAAAACAAAAACAAACAAACAAACAAACAAACAAACAAACAAACAAACAAAAAAGACTCCAAAAGCAGGAAAGGGCCCATGGCTTCAACGACAGGGGTGTTTCTTTTCTCCTAGTACTCAAAATCCTGGCACACGGTTCCATCCCCGGGACGTCAGAAGTTCAGGTTCCTCGGCACCCACCCTGCAGACGGTGATGGGTGTCCCGGGCATACTCCATGCCCAGGCTCCTTTCCTGCTAGCATACTGGTGATCCCATTTCACGGAAGAGCACGGGGGCACGGGGAGGTGGGAACCCATGAAATGGCACCGGTGTCTGTGCCCCCACCAGGTCCTGGGGAGCCCTGAGCTGAGGGTGCCTGGGGACTGAGGGCGCCCAAGCCAGTAAACAGAGGCCCAAGGGGCCCACACTGACTCCTTTCAGCTGGGACCAGCCGGGAGGCCTCAGGAGTGTCAGACCCACCCCTCACGAGTTCAGCCTTGACCTCTGCCACTCCTGGTCACTTAGTGGGGCATGGCTGGGCTGGGTCCCTGGGTCCACCGCCATCCTGAACCTTCAGCACCATCATCAGCCCCCTTCCACAGCAACACCAAAACAGGGTGCATCTCAGCAGCTGGACTTGAGCTGGGAGCTCCTCAGCCCTGCTTCCTGGATGGTCAGACACCTGCACCTGGGGCAAGGGGCACCTGGGGCAAGGGGCACCTGGGGCAAGGGGCACCTGGGGAAAGGGGCTCCTGGGAGACGGCAAAGGCCACGGTGGTGCCGGGAGCCAGCACAGGCCATGGGAGGAAACGGTGCAGGCTACCCTGTGTCTTCGAGTTCCCCTGCTGCACTCACGGTGGGGCTGGGCAGGGCTGGACTGCAGCTCCAGCTCCCATTGGGATTAGCGTGCCGGGCATAAATAAATGCTACATAAATGTCGCCTTCAGCGTCCCTGATGCATTTTGCCCCACACTTCAGCCTGTCTGCAGAAGAGCGACCGCTGCTGTCCATGTAGCCTTCACAGCCCACGCACACTTTCTGCTACGATGGAGAGGGTGCAACATCACACTGGAGTCGAGGAAAGGCAGGATTCTTCGGTGAGCACCTACTGTGTGCTGGGGGCAAGGGAGAGGTCACCTTGAGGGGCATGCCACTGTTGGATGGGGGAAGATGGTGGGGGCTGTGGGATTGGGCCAATCCAGGAGGGAGACACCCAGGAGAGGGTAGGAGGTAAGCCTGGGGGGATAGAGGGTGGGAGTGAGGCTGGAGGCTGTTCCCCCTTCCATCCTTCCCCTTGGGTCAGCCCTTAAAATCCCTGGGCAGGGCAAGTATTAAAATTTGGTTGGGAAAGCAAGAATGCAGATTAGGGTCAGGATTGGGGTCGTCTCCTTTATTTGCTGACTGCATCGACCACACTTCAAGGGACTTCCTGTCAGAGCTTTCTCAGCTGCATCTACAGCTGCCCCAGCTCCCTGGTCCTCCCTTCAGGAAGAACATGTGGACAGGGCACCTACCAGAAGGGACAGAGCTGGCCAGGAGGCCAGGTCTCCTCGCCTTCCTCCTTCACCTGCAGGTGGCAGAGCTGGAAGTGGGTGGTGGTACATGGCCCCAAGCTGGGTCTCCTAGAGGCATGACTGCTCCTTGATGCCCAGCCGCCATCCCCAGGCAAGCAAGCTCATCTCCACAGGCTCTGCCACCTTGGTGCCTTATCAGAACCTGGATGGCTCCAGGTCTGATTCCAAATGGACACTTTGGAGACTGAGACACCTGTGAAGGGGGCAGAAGGGGGCCTGGCACACAGTAGGTGCCACTTCAGTGCAGCCAGCACTACACCTGCCCTCACTTTCTGTGCTTCTCTGTGACTTGACAGGTGAAGTACCTTGCCCAAGTGTTTCTGGTGTGGGGCTCCTGGAGCCAAGCAGGTACTCTTCGGTGGGTCTAACATGCAGGCAGTGGGCAGGGAAGGTGGAATGGGTGGATCCCTCAGTCTCTCTGTCTGCATAAAGGGGACAAGACAGTAGCTACCACCTGAGCTTGTGGAGAAGATTAAACAGTTGGTGAAATACTTGACCCAGGGACAAACACTAGGAAACAACATTAAAAACATGACGGAGTGAGTGGGTATCACGTGTTTGCTGGGTCAAAATGTAAAAAGTACTTCGTCCCAGGGTGAAGATGAAAAAGCATTGGAAACCACTGCCTTCAGGGTCAGAATCCAGGATCCCTGAATTCAGATGCCCACTAGGACTGTACAGCCCCTGGTGTGGTGCTCCTTAATGCATCATTGGGTAACCTGACAGTCAAGGACAGGGCAGCCCTAAGGGCTTCAGCACAGTCTGCTGTGCTCTGTCTGTGAGAAAGTTTGCACTGGGTCAGATCAAAGAAAACCACACAGCAACAGCCCTGCATGCAGGGACACCCCCGACCACATGGCCTCTCCCTGCCCCTCATCTGTAAGCACTGCATGCCATCTTGGTGTGCCCGAGGGCTCACTATCCCCATCTCCGCCCCTGAGCCAGCACACAGTGGGTGCTCAGGGTGTGTGTACTGGGATGACATCACCCCCAGAGGATATGACAGCAGCAGGGAGCTCGTTGAGAAAGTTTTAACTGGGCCACAGCATGACACCCGAGCAACAGTGAAGGCAATGGTGTGTTCCAGAGGGGAGAGTGGGTTTCTGTCTGCTTCTTCTTTTTTATTTTTTTGAGATGGAGTTTTGTTCTTGTTACCTAGGCTGGAGTGCAATGGCATGATCTCCGCTCACTGCAACCTCCGCCTCCTGGGTTCAAACAATTCTCCTGCCTCAGCCTCCCGAGTAGCTGGGACTACAGGCTCATGCCACCATGCCTGGCTTTTCTTTTTTTTTTCTTCTTTTTTTTTTTTTTTTTTTTTTTTTTTTTTTTTTTGTAGAGATTGCCAGGATGGTCCTGATCTCCTAACCTCGTGTTCCACCTGCCTTGACCTCCCAAAGTGCAGGGATTACAGGTGTGAGCCACCGCACCTGGCCCACACATTTGCTTATCTGCAATTTGAATCTTAAGTGGACATCCTGTATTTTATCTGGCCATCCTACCCAGGAACCACAAGGAACACCAGGGCGAGAGGAACAGCTGGGTCAGGTCAGTAGGGACCCAGACCGCCCCACTCCAGAGCCATGGCATCCTCAGCAAAGCCTTGGCCTGGGAGGCTGAGGCTCTGGGGACAGTAGCCAGGCCAGGACCGTCAGCTTTGGGCAACTTTCTCCCAGCCCTATTCCCCCTGACAGAAACTGTCTCAGGAGGTTCCATCTCCAGTGATGCCCTTGCTAAGGCCTGCTCCCTGGCATGGCGACTAACTCTGTTCAGAATAGATTTCCATATTTGATTAGCAGGTAGGAGATCATGTAAGACCTTCATTTTGGGGATTTTCCTATAATCTTGGATTACAGGCATGCACCACCATGCCTGGCTAATTTTGGTATTCTTAGTAGATACCGGGTTTCACCATATTGGCCAGGCTGGTCTCAAACTCGTGACCTCATGAATAAAAATTCTCAACCTTTTCATAAAAGGAAAGCATTCAATAAACTAACACAAAGAAATAAGAACTTTTTCTTATGGCCAGCAATGTCCATACAGGACAGCACAAACAAGAACGTTCTTAGTCAACCAGCAACGTCCACACAGAATGCCATGAAAAGGAACATTCTAGTCAACACATGACATTCCCTAAGTGAGCAATGGTCTCTCCTGGCTCCAACTTAATATTCCAACCAAATCAAACCACCCTGAAACATGTCTCCATTCCAGCTAAAAAAAGAAAAAAAGTGCTAAGGCTCCCCACTGCCATCCCCTGGTTTTAGATTTCTCAGCCTAAGAGGGACGGCATTCCTGCACTGCCCTCCTGACCTCACTGCTCACTTGACCTTCCTGCTCACCCCACACATACAGGATGCTCATGCCTCTGGGTGGGTGCACCCAGCCAGCCATAGGGTCCTCCCTCTTGCTGTTCCTTCTCCATGAGGCCCACTCTGCTACTGAAGTGAACAAGGGACCTGGGCCCGGCCAACCAGAAAACCCCTTCTGTTTGGCAGCTCCTGATTCAGGTGTGAGAACAAGACCCAGCAACCAGGTTTACCCAGGAGTTTTACTGGAACCATTGGGCAGGACTCAGGCTTCCCACAGAAATCACAGGTGTCAGGTTGTGTGCTTGGGGTTACTGGTGCCACCTCAGTCACCACAATGGGAACCACACCTGAGAATAAGGTCAGGTCAAGTAGCAGGGAAATAGAAGCATCAAAATATCATAATGTGCATCATGACACCTGAATCCTGTTTCTAAAGGCCCAGGCATCCCTGAACTGGCTCTTAAGAGGATAACTCCTGGGCTGGGTGTGGTGGCTCACACTTGTAATCTCAGCTACTCAGAAGGCTGAGGCAGGAGAATCTCTTGAGCCCAGCAGGCGGAGGTTGCAGTAAGCTGGGATTGCACCAGTGAACTCCAGCATGGGCAAGAAAGTAAGACTCCATCTCAAAAACAACAACAACAAAAAGAAATCATTCAAACATTAGTATAGAGACAGAAAATAAAAGAACAAAGAGAGACCCATGCAACAACAACCAGGCCCATCACACATGACTGCAGAGACCTGTGGGACTCCATGGCCATGATACAAGTGAACACAGAGACCTGTGGGACAACGTGGTTGTGATATGGGTGAACACAGAGGCCTGTGGGTCAACATGGCCACAATACAGGTGAACATGGAGACCTGTGGGACACCATGGTTGTAATACAGGTGAACCCAGAGACCTGTGGGACACCAAGGCCATGATACAGGTGAACATGGAGACCTGTGGGACACCATGGCCATGATACAGGTGAACACAGAGACCTGTGGGACACCATGGCCATGATACAGGTGAACATGGAGACCTGTGGGACACCATGGCCATGATACAGGTGAATACAGAGACCTGCGGGACACCATGGCTGTGATACAGGTGACTTCAGAGACCTGTGGGTCACCATGGCCATGATCCAGGTGGATGGAGAGACTTGAGGGATGACACCCAGCACGTGGCACATATACCAGAGACCCAAAAAGAAGACAGAGCAGAAAATCAGAAAAATTTGAAAAATATTCTCCCAGAAACTGAACTCTAAGGAAGAAAAAGAAAACAAACATTTTCAGAAATAATGGTCAAGACTTGAAAATCTGTTAAAATGCACCCACCCTCAGGCTGATGTCACTCAGTTCAGAAAACTAGACCCAGGAACATCACAAACTGTCAAAGTCTGAAAAATACCATAAAATCATGTATACGATCCACAGAGATTTCATATTTATAGGGTCCAGCCCTATAGGGTTCTGTGAGCCCCTCCCTGCAGGTGCAGAGATGAGAAACTGTGGAAATAAAAGACACAGACTCTGAGAGAGAGAAGAGAGTTTGGGCGTCCATTGCCAGCTGAAGTGTGGAGACCTGCAGTGGCCCCAAGTGCCTGGATGCTCTGACTTAATTTATTGAGTACAAAGCAGGGGGAGGGGAAGGTCAGGGGAGGTAACCATGGTGACCAGTGACAGGGTCAGGTAAATCTTGTGTCTTGGAGACAGGTGGCCCAGGACTTTCACATAGCCGAGGCAAGGAGAAAACTGAATGTGTCAGTCCTCTTCATGTATTTGTCAGAAATATGAAGGACATTAAGATTATGTTACTATTATTCTTACCTTTCAAGAAAAAGAGCAACTAGGTGCAGAAACAGTGTGTCAGAGTGGATGTGGAATGTGATCGCTGAAGCCAGCATCACATAGAGACAGTTAAGCTCCCGGATGTCTGCAGGTATCCCTGACAGCTGTCAGGCCCACCACAGGAGCTTGGGGGAATGGAGTTTTCTCCTGCCTTCCCCAGGAAGGAGACACCACGGCCATTTTGAATGCCTCCTCCCATAGCTGGCTAAACAGCAGGCACTTCCCCAGCATGGGTGCTTCACCAGCGCGGGTGCTGCCACACAGCCAAGGTGCCCTCCAGCAGCCCTATGTGGGTGTGACAGAGGGCTTAGGGCATCATGACTTAGGATCACTTTGTTCACAGTGTCCTCTCAGTTCCATGCTTCATAACCCAAGAGTAAGATTAAAGGTTATATTGAATATATATCTTCATAGGTAACTGTAAGATTATATATGATTATATGAAGGAATAACTATGTGTCTACCTTTCTAATTTTATTCTAAATCAGTGTTTATATGAGAACAGGCTGAGGCTCCAGATCCTTGCCAGAGCACTTTCAGGGTTTACTCCTACATATATTAAAAAAAAAAAAAAAAAAAAAAAAAAAAAAAAAAAAAAAAAACAGAAGAACGAGAAAATTCCTCATCAGAAACAATAGAGAGCAGGCATGAATAGAACTTTAACACACCAAAAGAAAAAAAAAATTGTCCACTCAGAAATATGTATCCTGTAAATCTCTGCTTCAAAAGAGAAGGAGGAGCGGGGTGTGCTGACTCATGCCTGTAACCCCAGTGGTTCAAGGTCAGCCTGGCCAACATGGAGAAACTCCACCTCTACTTAAAAGTACAAAAATTAGCCAGGTGTGGTGGTGTGTGCCTGTAGTCCCAGCTATTTGGGAGCTGAGGGAGGAGAATCACTTGAACCCAGGAGGCAGACATTGTGGTGAGCCAAGATTGCACCACTGCACTTTAGCCTGGGCAACAAGACGGAGACTCCATCTCAGGAAAAGAAAAGAAAGAAAGAAAGAAAGAAGCTGTTGAGCCACAAAAAGATATGGAGGGGCCTGAAATGAATATGGAAGAGGCTGGCCTCAAAGGCTACACACTGTCAGTGTCCACCACAGAACGTCCTTGTCAAACTGCTCAAAACCATTGGGAGCGAAATGTCATCAAAGCTAGCAGAGAAAAAAACTAAGAGAGGACTAAAGATTTTCCTCGTGAGGTAGGGTGAGCCAGAAGACAGAACACCTTCCCAGTCTGAAGGGAAATGTAAACCCAGGGCAGGGCATGGTGGCTCACACCTGTAATCCCAGCACTTTGGAAGGCCAAGCCATGTCAATCACCTGAGGTCAGGAGTTGGAGACCAGCCTGGCCAACATGGTGACACACTGTCTCTACTAAAAATACAAAAAAAAAAAAAAAAAAAAAAAAAAAAAAAAAAATATAGCTGGGTGTGGTGGTGGGCACCTGCCATTCTAGCTACTCCAGAAGCTGAGGCAGGAGAGCTGCTTGAACCTGTGGGGTGGAGGTTGCAGGGAGTTGGTATCATGCCATTGCACTCAAGCCTGGGTGACAAAGGGCGACTCCATTTCAGGTGTTATGAGAGAGGTAAAAACCCACAGAGTGGAATATTAATTATTGCCAAATTGAAGATTCAGTGCAAAACTAATCAAAACCCTAGCAAATATTTTTGAGGTGACTGAAAAGTTGTATATCTACCTAATTTTTAAGATTAAAACTTGTCAGGGCTGGATGTGGTGGCTCACACCTGTAATCCCAGCACTTTGGGAAGCCGAGGCTGAGGCAGGAGAACCACTTGAACCCGGGAAGTGCAGGTTGTGGTGAGCTGAGATTGGGCCACTGCATTCCACCCTGGGCAACAAGAGCAAAATACTGTCTCTAAAATAAATAAATAATAACAAAACCTGTCAGTTGCCAAAAAAATAATTTTACTCAAACTTATATACATACAATGAAAACTTACAAAGCTGGAAGACTTGCATCATCTTGGACTTACATGTAATGTGGAACAATTGTGACAGTGTGGCATGACTCAAGGTGAGAGAAGGGAGATACCGTACAGACACTTGATTTATCACAAAGGCATCACTGCAACTCATTGAATGGACTTTTTTTTCTTTTGGAAACAGAGCCACCATGCCTGGCCACGATCTTCTCAATGTGTGGTGCTGGAGCAACTGCATGTCAGTACGGAAACACAGTTCCCCAACCCACACTTCATATCATCTAACACCATACACCAAAATTTATTTATTTATTTATTTATTTATAATTTTTCTGAGATGGAATCTCTGTGGCCCAGGCTGGAGTGCAGTGGTGCAATTTCAGCTCACTGCAACCTCCACCTTGTAGTTCAAGTGATTCTCCTGCCTCAGCCTCCCATGCATCTGGGACTACAGGCAAGTGCTATCACACCTGGCTATTTTTTTAATTTGCAGTAGAGACAGGGTTTCACCATATTGCGCAGGCTGGTCACAAAATCCCTACCTCAAGTGATCCACCCACCTTAGCCTCCCAAAGTGCTGGAATTACAGGGTGAGCCAAAGCCCTGGCCACCATACACCAACATTTAAATTAAGTTTGATCACAGTCTTAAATGTGAAAGGAAAACAATAAAGCTTCTAGAATGAAATATGGAAGAATACCTTCAAGAGCCTGAAAGTAAGCAAAGACTCTTAAATAGGACAAAAACACATTACTTTTAAAATGAAGATTGGTAAGCTGGACTTTACTGAGGAAACCACCAAGAGAGTCAACGGGAAGCCACGAACTGGAGCAGACAGCAGCAGTGAGCAAAGCCCACAGAGGACTCGCTTCCAGAATGCATGAGTCACTCCACAAATCAGAGAGAAAGACCACCCAAGTCAGAAACGGGGAAAGCTTTGGGCACTCACAAAGAGAATATCAAAATGGCAAGCACACTCTCCAGGGAAATGTCAGTGAAAGACATGATGCAACAAGAGTTTATCTCAACTCAGGCAAGTTCACCCTCGCGTTCAAATGCCGAGAATGTGAGCGACTCCCACAAATCATGAGTGAGAAACTCGGTCAGCACATGTGACCCCAGCATAAGCCTACACTGCGAATACCTGCTGTCCATTGAGAACTGAGCGCTCTATGCACAAACCAGGCACAAGGGCATTCATGGCCCACAAACAGACCCAACCATGACAGCAGCCCACGGCAGGAGGGGTGGCCAAACGTGGCACCCAAACCAAGCACCACAGTGCAATATGCGAGACACAAGCACACAGATGACTCCAACAGCACAGACGTCACAGAGTGGGAACAGCCAGCAGCATCCCATGGCTGAAGTGCTGGCTGCCGAGGACGGGGCACCCTCATGGGGTGAGTCAGGGTTGGGAAAGGGCCCTGACAACAGGTTCCGAGTCCAGGGTTCCACCCAGATTGTGACTGCAAGTGCCTTTACTGGGTGAGGGTCCCATGTCCCCTTTGACCCTGCTTTCTGAATGTCCCAGCTTGGCTGCACCTACCTGTCTCCATCCTCCTCTCACACAGGTCCATCCCAACCATGGAATCACGTTGGAGAAGGCTCTTGAGCTAGGAGTACCAGCCCAGGGCCTCTGAGGGCTCCGGGGAAAGATAAGACCCAAGTCAGTGGGCAAGTGAGTCCATGCCTGGAAGGGGCCAGAGAGGCTTGTCTCTGAACTCCAGTGTGAAAAAGATGAAGTTCAGGTCTAGGACAGGGCATGCCCTGCAGAGGTGGGGAGGCAGGCAGGGGAAGCCACACAACACCCAGCAGGTCTCTCTGGAGAACCCATCTGACCCGGGGCTCCTGAGGAGGTGCCTTGGGGCAGAGAGCTGGTGAAGGAAGTGGCCCCGGCTTGGGGGACATGGCTGGAGTCAAGGACAGGACAGGATGGACTGCTGAGGGTCTGGCTGCATGGGTTGACAGGAGCAGACCCCAAGAGACAGACAGAGCTGGGCAGAGTGGGCAGGGCCAGGCATCGACAGGCCCATCACAGTCAAGAGAGCCTCCACTTCCTGCAGCCACAGGCTCTGCTGTTCAGCAAGCCACAAAGGTCAAGCACCTTACCAGCCTGGGCCCCTCAGACTGCCCAAAGATCTGCCATCCAACTGGACCACTGCCCTGCAGAAGTGAGTTCCCAGCCTCAGGCCCCAGGCACTCTTCTCCCAGGGCCAGTTCAAGTGCAGGCTGCTGAGGTCAGCTTGGAACTGAGGTTCCACCATAATCTCATGCAAACAAGGGCCTGGAATCAGAACACTGAGGAAGCATCCGGCACAGGAGGGAGGCTGGCTGCCACATGCTGTGGCTCACTAGGACAGAGAGGCCACCATTCAGACCCAAGACCCATGGGTGTGATTGACCTGCTGATGCCAGTTCTGGGATCTGAGGATGAGAGACAGAGGCCTGTGTGAGTGAGGGGAGGCTGTGCCCTGACACTGGCCTAGCAGGCTCAGATAGGATGTCAGAGGGGAGACACTCTGGGCCAGCAGAAGGAGCCGGGGCTCCGGTCCTGGCCTACCCCGGGGTTGAGCAGCACATCCCTCCTCTGAGAAGGGGCACACAATCAGGGACAGGGCTCAGCAGGAACCCACTGTGGTAACTGCAGTTGATACAAGGTTGGGGAGAAGCAGAGCCACCTACCTTCTTACATTTGTTGGCAGGAAGGAAGTCCTCCTCAGTGTCAGAGGAGGCAGAAGAGCCAGGCAATTTGACTTTATCAGCCAGGAAATGAGCTTTGAGAAAATGGAGGCAGGTCCTACAGGGTCTCCACTGCTGGCAGCCTGCACAGCCCATTCTCCAGGCAAAGACGCTTCACTCGCACTCTCCATCCACCTGATCTCCAGGCTGTGAAGCCCTCCCTGGCCAGACACTGGGACATGGATGGGCACAGAACCCAGGACCCGGGGTGCACTCTGAAGAAAGAGGTCTTCCCTTTCCTTTCCTTCCCTTCCACGTAGCTGCTGTACTGCTGGGCCCCAGCCGTTAGCTCCCAGGAAAGCCAGTGCACAGGCCTGTGGGGGAGGATGGCTATGGGGATGCTGTTTCTAGATCTGCTATGGAAACCAACACATTACCTGTTTGTTTAAACTGAATCTCTGAGAGTCCCTGCTCGCTGGCCAGGATGGGGCAGAACAAGGCACCCCCAGGACTACCAAAGCATCCCACCAGGCAGATCCCCTCATCTGTGATGAGTTCTTGGCCTGCACCAGCCCCAGGACCCTTCATAAGCATCACCTCTGCCTGGCCTGGGGCCTCGGCACGGAAGAGGATTGGAACAGAGTCACCTACATCCACACTGGTTTGGGAAGAGGTCACAGGCCTAATGAGAGGTCACCTCATCATGGGGTGAGGTCATCAGCAGATGGCTGCATCTCTTCTTCTTTCCCTGAAAACAAATCCTTCACTATTTGTTGCTTTTCATGAAAAAGTAAAGAACATTTTACAGTTTAGCTGTCTCGGGATAACATTAACGATAACAACAGTGAAGAGGCTGGGGGCTCCCTGAGGCTCACATGGGGCCTATGCCCATTCTGCAGAAAAGAAAATGAAGGTGGCTGAGGGTGCACAGTGTTGAGGGGAGGGAAGTGGGGGTGGAACTGGACATGTGCGGTGCTATTTATATTACACAGGTAAAGAGCTGGAGGTACCCAAGTGTGCACAATTCAGGGAAGCTCACGCCCAGCCACCAGTGCCGGGAACAGTCAGAGACACTACTGGACACTGCCAAAAGCATGTGGTTCTTTCTCGGCTGTGCATTTGCTGTTAACCTTCTGCAATGCAGCCTTCCCCTGCTCCAAATGCCCAGGACTCGAGTGGTGACCTACGGGTACCTAATGTCAGGGAGTTCAGTCCTGGGGAGGCGGCCAAGTCAGGGTTCCTCTGCCTTCCCAGGTGCACTTCTCCATGATAACACCCTCCCACACCAGAAGGACACATGGCGTGGGGTTAAGGCTAGGGTCCAGCCTCACATCCATGGCCATTCCAACCCTGGCAGAGTGGTACAGGTGGCCACATTCGACTTGTTCTGGGGACCTTTGTGCTCCCCTCACTGAATGCCCCCTGCTGAGAGGCAGCCCCGGTCTCCGAACCTCTGCTGGGGGCCAGTTCCAGGAAGGGTACTCAATCACCATGTCCAGGGTCATGTCTGGGAGGTTGGGAGTCACATCACCACCCTCACTCTCCTGCTCTGAGTTGGGGTCTGAGGCCTCATAGCCATAGAGAGCAAGCAGCTCATCGAAGGGCATGTCGCTGCTCTGAGTTAGGGAGGGGAACAGGGCCCTATCAGGAGGGACTACTCAGGGGGTTCCTGTACACTCTCCCTTACCTGAGCCTTGCTTGCCACAACCAGGGCTACTCTGACACACCCACAGCAGCTCCTGACACGCAGCACTCCCCAGCCAGACCACAGGCTCAGCCCCTCATTCGAGAGCTCCTTCACAATCCCTCAGAATGATATTGTAACACAGGAGTCACCGGCTGAAGAATAGGGCACCAGCCTGCCTACAGTGCCTCCTCGCACAGGGTGAATGACGGGAATACAAGGATGCTACTATTTTAACTCAACATCAGTTTATCAAAGGGGAAAAGCATAACCTGAAAGCCATTTGGTAAAATCTGACATTTATTCCTGATTAAAAAAAAAAAAAAAAAAATTCCTCAGGAAACGACATAAACAGGCCAGACACAGAGCCTCACACCTGTAATCCCAGCATTTTGGAAGGCCAAGGAAGGCAGATCACTTGAGGCCAGGAGTTCAAGACCAGCCTGGGCAACATTGCAAAATGCCATCTCCACTAAAAATAAGCTACATGCCTCCTATCGTCCCAGCTAATTGAGAGGATGAGGCAGGAGAATCACCTGAACCTGGGAGGCAGAGGTTGCAGTGAGCCAAGACCGCACCACTTCACTCCAGCCTGGGTGACACAGCGAGACTCTGTCTCAAAATTAAAAATTAAAAAAAAAGAAAACAAGTAAGCAAACAGAAGGATGCTTCATAAATGTAATGGAGAAGCTGTCGATTTACACTGGGTCAAAAATGAGTAACCAGAGAAATCGACATCACGAATGCAAACAAGAGCGCAGTGATGAACACATACCTTGATGGTGAGCCTGTGTAGGCTGCAGGAAGTAGAAACAGGGCATGTAATTCCCCAGAAGGAAGAGACGTCACCCTCTCCAGCACTGCTTTTAAATCCCCATGCCCCCCTCATCAGAGCCTCTTCATCACTGAGGTTATACCTGCCTGCTCAGACTCCACCCAGCCCTGGGGTTCACTTTCAGTATCCACCTTCCTGAACCCTCCCTCTTATTCTCTCAGGATGTCAGCATTGGCCTCTCCTCCACCCCAGCTCCTGCCCAGACTCCTCCTGGGGCTTCAAGTACACAAACACCCTCCCGGCCCATTCGCAGCCCTTCCCCAGGTGGGACGTCCACAACGAGTCCCCCTTTAGTTCTCATAGGACCCGGCAGACAGAACAGATTCTGTATGCTCATGACCACCAGGAGTGTGCGGGTGGGAGGGCTGACACGGTGGTCCCAAGGTCCCTGGGTGTCCCGGGTGAAGCCCTGTCTGAAGAGCACTAAGCCATGGTCTCTGTGCTGGGCCTCACTGACACTCACACTGATGGTGCTGCACCAGCAGCCAGCCACAGCCCATCGTTCCTGGAAGCCGCACCCAGGTGTGGCACCATACCTCACATACCAAAAGCAAACTACCCAGTTTCACTTCAGAAGACGGCGGGCACATTCTGTGAAGTCGCATTCTGAGCAGACACCTCCATGTTCTGTGTAAGGGCATGGGAAGCAGAGTGGCTGCTGCCTACCAGGGTGAGGGGCTCCTTCAAGGAAACATTCATGGAATGAGTAGTGAGGCGAGGGGGCTCTTCCTGACGTGGCTCCTTCAGGGAAGCAGGTGTGGAATGGGTGGTGGGCAAGGGGGGCTTTCCTGTCCTTTCACCTCAAGAGTACAGCCACTCCTACAGGAGCCTCACAGGCAGGCAAGGGGGGCTGCTACTTCAGAGGAAACAGTTGACCTAACTGCTGCAACTGTAGAACTCAAGACTTGGCCAAAAAGTTTGACAACATAAACTCGCCAAATTTCCAACATTTACAAAACTTGTGATGAGGTCGGCAGTGACATTAACGGTTACAGTCAACTCTAACCCCCAATGCGACTGATATGGAGACAAGGTGTTTATAGAAGTGACTAAGGTCCAGTGAGGCCATGAGGGTGGGGCCCTGATCCAGTAGGATTAGTAACCTTTTACGAAAAACACCAGATGGCTCCCTCGGGTTCTCTGTTCACCACGTGAGGACAGAGAGTAGCACCAGAAGCCACTCTGCGGGACCTGTTCATGGACCTCTCTGCCTTTGCAACCGTGAGGTTCGCTGTTAACGGTCTCAGACTCCACTCCACAAAACTACCATTTGCTGAGTTTTGCTGTGGCATCAAAGAAGAACACTCCATTATCTGAAAAACTGTTAGATATGCCTTCCTTTTCCAACAATAGTTCTGTATGAGGCTGTATGTGTACTTCAACCATAACACCTTATCACAACCAACTAACATCTCCCTTAAAAGACAGAAGTGGGCTAGGCATGGCTCACCCTATAATCCAAGCATAAAATGCCAAGGCGGGAGGATCACTTTGAGGTCAGGCATTTAAGATCAGCCTGGCCAACATGTTGAAATTCCATCTCTACTAAAATCACAAAAATTAGCTGGGCACGCTGGTGGGTGCCTGTAGTCTCAGCTATTCGGAAGGCTGAGGCAAGGCAGTCACTTCAACCTGGTAGGTGGAGGTTGCAGTGAGCTGAGAATTTGCCACTGCCCTCCAGCCTGAGCAAAAGGTCCCCACTCTGTCTCAAAACATAAAAGAAAGAAAGAAAGAACTTGAGTCATGTACGGTGCCTCACACCTATACTCCCAGCACTTTGGGAGGACCAGACAGAAAAATTGCTTGAGGTCAAGATTTTGAGACCAGACCTAGCAAAATAACCAGAACTCTACAAAAAAAAAAAAAAAAAAAAAAAAAAAAAAAAAAAAAATCAAATAAAAAGGTTAGGCCAGGCCCAGTGGCTCACAACTGTAATCCCAGCACTTTAGGAGGGTGAGGTGGGTGGATCATGAGGTCAGGAGATCGAGATCATCCTGGCCATCATGATGAAACCCTGTCTCTACTAAAAATACAAAAACAATGTTAGCTGGGCGTGGTGGTGTGCACTTGTAATCCCAGCTACTTAGGAGGCTGAGGCAAGAGAATCGCTTGAATCCAGAAGGTGGAGGTTGCAGTGAGCTGAGATCACACCAGTGCACACCAGTCTTGGTGACAAGAGCAAGACTGTCAAAAAAAAAAAAAAAAAAAAAAAAAGACTGAAGCTGGACTTTCATATATGCTTCTATATTCAAAGAGATTTGGAAAACTAAAAATTCATTCTTTGCACTAATAGATTTTTTTCTTTTGGAACACAGAGGTTTTCTTTCATTTTCAAAAAAGTATTTATATTAACATGTAACTGACTTGTTCAAGCTATTTTATTCATTCATTTATTTAAATTTATTATTTTTTTTAAATTTTTCTGAGACCACTCTGTCACCAGGTACCAAGCTGGAGTGCAGTGGCACAATCTCGGCTCAATATGACCTCTGCCTCCTGGGTTCAAGCAATTCTCCTGCCTCAGCCACCCAAGTAGCTGGGACTACAGGCACATGCCACTATGCCTAGCTAACTTTTGTATTTTTAGTAGAGACTGGGTTTCACCATGTTGGCCCGGATGGTCTCTAACTCTTGACCTCATGATCCACCCACATCAGCCTCCCAAAGTGCTGAGATTACAGGATTGAGCCACAGCACACAGACGTATTTTTATTTTTTGAGATGGAGTCTTGCTCTGTTACCCAGGCTGGACTGCAATGGCACAATCACGACTCACCACAACCTCCACCTCCTAGATTCAAACAATTATCCTGCCTCAGCCTCCCAAGTAGCTGGGATTACAGTCATGCACCACCGTGCCTCACAGTTATTTTTTATTTTTTATTTTTTTATTTTTTTATTTTATTTTTGCATTTTTAGTAGAGACAGGGTTTTGCCATGTTGATCACGCTGGTCTTGAACTCCTGACCTCGTGATTCTCCTGCCTTGGCCTCCCAAAGTGCTGGAATTACAGGCATGAGCCACCACACCCAGCCTATTCACGTCATTTTAAATGAGTTAGGAAATAATATTCCTACATGTCAATTTTAACTTTTAATGTAGTAAAAAATCAATAGATAAAACCCATTAACGAAGCTCCTTAAAACTCTGAATTTTTTTTTTTTTTTTTTTTTTTTTTGAGACAGGGTCTCACTCTGACAACCCAGCCTCCAGGGTAATAGTGCCATCTCAGCTCACTGCAACCTCCACCTCCCAGGTTCAAGTGATTCTCCTGCCCCAGCCCCATGAAGAGCTGGGACTATAGGCATGTGTGACACGCCCAGCCAATTTTTGCAATTTAGTAGTGGTGGGGTTTTACCATCTTGGCAAGCACTGGTCAGAGTCTGTTTGGTGAGCAGGGAAGAGGCTTTGTCTCCGCCTCTGAGGGCTGGAGAGCACTGGATGAAGCACATGTGTGGGGCCACCACGGGTGCCACCTCCCACCCAGGATCGCTTGCATGGTGAAGGCTGTTTCACCCCAGGTAGGACATGCATTGTGTGACACTGAAAACAGTCCACAAACAGACCTCTTTCCTGACCCCTGCTGCAACCTGATGAAGCTCAAGAACAGCATGCACTGGTGGGGAAGCCAGACACCAATGGCCACGGCCGAGGGTCCACTGATACATAACGTTCAGAACAGACCATTCCACAGACAGAAAGAGGCTCATGGGGGCCAGGAGCCAGGAAAAGGGACAGAATGTTTTCAATTAGAGTCAAAACCTGCTTGATCATAGATACATTAAAAATGAATTAATTATAAACTTTAAAGTAGGTGTATTTTTTGTTTTATAAATTACCTCAATTTTTTTAAAATAAAAAGGCAAACAAAACCATAAGTTATCATTATTACAATGTCCTCTCTCTCTCTCTCTCTCTGAGGCAGAGCCTTGCTCTGTCACCCAGGCTGGAGTGCAGTGGTACAATCTCGGCTAACTTGAACCTCTGCTTCCCAGGTTCAAGTGATTCTCCTGCCTCAGCCTCCCAAGTAGCTGGGACTACAAGTGTGCACCACCATGCCTGTGTAACTTCTGTATTTTCAGTACTGATGGAGTTTTTTTAGTTGTTGTTTTATTTTTCTTTCTTTTTCTTTCTTTTTTTTTTTCTTTTCTTTTCTTTTCTTTTTTTTTTTCCGAGATGGAGTTTCACTCTTGTTACCCAGGCTGGAGTGCAATGGTGCGATCTCAGCTCAACACAACCTCCGCTCCCTGGGTTCAGACAATTCTCCTGCCTCAGCCTCCTGAGTGGCTGGAATTACAGTCACATGCCACTATGCCCAGCTAATTTTTGTATTTTTCATAGAGAAGGGGTTTCACCATGTTGATCAGGATAGTCTTGATCTCTTGATCTCGTGATCCACCTACCTCAGCCTCCCAAATTGCTGGGATTACAGGCGTGAGCCACTGCACCTGGTCCACAGATGGGGTTTTACCAAGTTGTCCCAGGCTGGTCTTGAACTGTTGACCTCAAGTGATCCGCCCACTTCAGCCTCCCAAATTGTTGTGTGAACTGCCACAGGAACCCACAACATTGCTCATGTACGTACAAAAACCCTCAATAAAATACTGGCAAACTGGATCCAGCAATGTATAAAGATGATCATATGTCATGAACCAGTGGGATTTATAGCAGGAATGCAAGGTTGATTCAAAACCAAAACTCCATTACTATAATACACCACATCAATAAAATAAGAAAACCAAAACATGGGATCATCTCAACACGTCGAAATCAACAAAATTCAACACTCTTTCATAATGAAAAATACCCAACGAACTCAGAACAGAAGGGAATGTCTCAACCTGACAAAGAGCATCTAGGGAAAATCATACTCAGCACTACCCTCAATGGTGAAAGGCTGGATGCACTCTCTAAGCCACCACGCATACAACGACATGTGCTCTCACCTCTGATACACCACGGGAGAGGTGCAGGATACAGTCAGTGCAACAACATGAAATAAAAGGAAACAAGATTGGTAATGAAGCCAGGCACGGGGGCTCACACCTGTAATCCCAACACTATGGGAGGCCAAGGCAGGTGGATCACCTGAGACAAGGAGTTCAAGACCAGCCTGACTAACATGGTGAAACCCTGTCTCTATTAAAAAGAAAAGAGAATAATCCAATAGATACAATAAAAAATGATAAAGGGGATATCACCCCAGATTACATAGAAATTCAAAGAATCATCAGAGATTATTACAAACAACTCTATGCACATAAACTAGTAAACTTGGAAGAAATGAATAAATTCCTGGACACTTGCATCTTTCCAAGGCTAAATTAGGAAGAAGTCGAAACCATGAATAGAACAAAAGCAATGTCTGAAGTTGAGGCAGCAATTAAGAGCCTACCACCCCAAAAAAGCCCAGGTCCACATAGGATCACAGCCGAAATTCTACCAGACAAAGAGGAACTGGTACCATTCCTTCTGAAACTATTCCAAATAATCCAAAATGAGGGAATCATTTCCAAATCATTTCATGAGACCAATATCATCCTGCTATGAAAACCCGGCAGAGGCTCAGCAAGAAAACAAAACTTCAGGCCAATATCCATGATGAACAGAGATGCAAAAATCTTCAATAAAATACTGGCAAGCCGATTGCAACAGCACATTGAAAAGCTTATTTGCCATGATCAAGTATGATTCATCCCGGGAATGCAAGGCTGGTTCAACATATGCAAGCCTGTAAACATAATTTACCACATAAACAGAAGCAAAAGACAAAAACCAGACGATTATCTCAATTTATGCAGAGAAGGCCTTCGACAAAATTCAACAGTACTTTATGCCAAAAACTCTCAATAAACTAGGTATTGACAGAACATATCTCAAAACAATGAAAGTTACTTACGACAAACAAACAGCCAATATACTGAATGGGCAAAAACTGGAAGCATTCCCTTCAAAATCTGGCACTAGACAAGGTTGCCGTCTCTCACCACTCCTATTCTATATAGTACTGGAAGTTCTAGCCAGAGCAATCAGGAAAGAAAAAGAAATAAAGGGTATTTAAATAGAAAAGGAGGAAGTTTAATTGTCTCTATTTGCAGATGATATGATTGAATATCTAGAAGACCCCATCATCTCAGCCCAAAATATCCTGAAACTGATAAACAACTTCAGCAATGTCTCAGGATACAAAATCAATGTGCAAAAATTACAAGCATTCCTATACACCAATAACAGACTTAAAGAGAGCCAAATCAAGAACGAACTGCCATTCACAATTGCTACAAAGATAATAAAGTACCTAGAAATATAACTAACAAGGACCTCTTCAAGGAGAACTACAAACCACTGCTCAATGAAATAAGAGAGGACACAAACAGATGGAGAAATATTCCATGTTCATAGTTAGGAAGACTCAATATCATGAAAATGGCCATACTGCCCAAAGTAATTTACAGATTCAACACTATCCCCATGAAGCTACCAATGACCTTCTTCACAGAACTGGAAAAGTCACCTTAAGCTTCATAGGGAACCAAAGAAGAGCCCACATAGCCAAGTCGATTCTAAGCAAAAAGAACAATGTGAGAGGCATCACACTACCAGACTTCAAACTAAACTATAAAGCTACAGTAATTGAAACAGCATGGTACTGGCACCAAAACAGAGATATACACCAATGGAACAGAAAAGAGACCTCAAAGGCAACCCAACTTATCTACAACCATCCGATCTTTGACGAACCTGACAAAAACAAGCACTGGGGAAAGGATTCCCTTTTTAATAAATGGTGTTGGGAAAACTGGCTAGCCATGTGCAGAAAGCAGAAACTGGACCCCTTCCTGACACCTTACACTACAATTAACTCCAGATGGATTAAAGAATTAGGCATAAGACCTAACACCATAAAAACCCTAGAAGAAAATCTAGGCAAAACCATTCAGGACATAGGTGTACGCAAGGACTTCATGACCAAAACACCGAAAGCATTGGCAACAAAAATCAAAATAGGCAAATGAGACCTAATCAAACTCCACAGCTTCTGCACAGTAAAAGAAACAGACATTAGAGTGAATCAGCAACCAACAGAATGGAAAAAAATTTTTGCAGTCTACCCATCTGACAAAGGGCTGATATCCAGAATTTACAAAGAACTGAAACAGATTTACAAGAAAAAAAAAACAAAAAAGCTCATTCAAAAGTGGGTGAAGGATATGAACAGACACTTTACAAAAGAAGACACACAGGAGGCCAACAAACATATGAAAAAATGCTCATCATCACTGGTCATTAGAGAAATGCAAATCAAAACTATGTTGAAATACCATATCTTGCCAGTTAGAATGGCAATCATTAAAAAATCTGGAGACAACAGATGCTGGAGAGGATGTGGAGAAATAGGAACATTTTTACAATGTTGATGGGAGTGTAAATTGTTCAACCATTGTGGAAGATAGTGTGGCAATTCCTCAAGGACCTAGAAATAGAAATTCCATTTGACCCAGCAATCCCATTACTGGGTATACATCCAAAGTATTATAAATCGTTCTACTATAAGGATACATGCACACGAATGTTCACTGCAGCACAGTTTACAATAGCAAAGACCTGGAATGAACCCAAATGCCCATCGACGATAGACTGGAAAGGGGAAATGTGGCACATATACACCATGAAATATTATGCAGCCATCAAAAATGATGAGTTCGTGTCCTTTGTAGGGACATGGATGAACCTGGAAACCATCCTTCTCAGCAAACTGATAAAAGAACGGAAAATCAAACATCCTATGTTCTCACTCATAGGCAGGTATTGACCAATGAGAACACATGGACACAGCGAGGGGAGCATCACACCCTGGCGTCAGCTGGGGAGAAATAGGGCAGGAACAGCAGGGGTTGGGGAGTTGGGGAGAGATAACATGGAGAGAAATGCCAGATATAGGTGATGGGGAAGAAGGCAGCAAATCACACTGCCCTGTGTGTATCTATGGAACAATCTTGCATGTTCTTCACATGTACCCCAAAACCTAAAATACAATTAAAAAAAGAAAAGAAAAGAAAATGAAAAAAAAAAAAAAGTACATCCAAGCAATGAAATGTTTTTCATCAAGAAAATTGAGTGACCTACAAAGCCATGAAAAAACGTAGATGAATCTGATATACATATTACTAAGTAAAAGAAGCCAGTCTGGGCGGAATGTGATGTCTCACGTCTTTAATCCAGCACTTTGTGGTCAGGGTGGGTGAATCACCTGAGGTCAGGAGTTAGAGACAAGCCTGACCAACATGGTGAAACACCGCCTCTACTAAAAAGTACAAAAATTTGCTGGGCATGGTAGCGAGTGCCTGTAATCTCAGTTACTCAGGAGGCTGAGGCAGGAGAATCACCAAATTCTGAAGGCAGAGGTGGCAGTGGGCCAAGATCGCATATATTGCACTCCAGCCTGAGTGATAGAGTGCTGCTGCTTCTTTTCTTTTTCCATCTCAGAAGATGAAGAAAGGAGAAGGAGAAGGAGAAGGAGAAAGAGAAGGAAAAAGAGAAGGAAGGAGAAGGAGAAGAAAGGGGAAGGAGAAGGAAAAGGCGAAGGAGGAGAAGGAGAAGAAGGAGAAGCAGAAGCAGCCACCAGTCTGAAAAGATCACATAAGGTATGATCCCATTTCTGTGACATACTGGAAAACTGCAACCATGGCTTGTTGCAGGCTCAAACTGTGGGCTCAAGCAATCCTCCCACCTCAGCCTCCCAAGTAGCTAGGACTCCAGGCAAGTGCTGCCACATCCAGCTAATTTTTTTTTTTTTTTTTTTTTTCTTTGAGACAGGATCTCCCTACGTTCCCCAGGCTAGTCTTGAACTCCTGCGCTCAGGTGAACCTCCCAGCGCAGCCTCCCATGAAGCTGGCACTGACAGCATGGACCACTACATCCAACTAATTTTTTTTTTAGAAAATGATAAAGACAGGCCCTCATATGTTGCCCAGACTTATCTCAAACTCCTGGTCTCAGGTAATCCTCCCCACTTGGCCTAGCAACGTGTTGGGATTACAGGCATGAGCCACTGCACCCCACCTGAATTTTTAAATAAGTTGTTTTTTTTTTATTGTTGAGTTATGTGACTTGTTTTATACGTTTCTGGATATTAACTCAGGTATATGACTGGCAAATATTTTCTCCCATTCCGTAGGTTGACTTGTCACTCTGTGGATGGTCTCCTTTGCTACACAGAGGTTTTTAAGTTTGATGTGCTCCCACCTAATTTTGCTTCGATTGTTTGTGCCTTTGATGACATGTCCAAGAAGTCACTGCTCATTCCAATGTTATAAACAGTTTATTAATTTTTTTTTCTTGGAGTTCTGTACTTTTAGGTCGTAAATTTCAGTCTTTAATCTGAGTTAATGATAATAGATAACGCATTATGCGGTAGTATTCCATATAATGGAATTATATGGTTTGGATCTGAGTCCTTGTCCAAATCTTATGTTGAAATATAACCCCCAGTGTTGGAGGCGGGGTCTGGTGGGGGTGATTGGATCATGGAGCAAACCTGTTATGAGCAGTTTAGCAGCAACCCTCTTTGGTAATGTGTAGCGGGATACGGTTAAAAGTGTGCAGTCCTGCCCCCAGCATCTTTCTCTCGTCTTCCTCCTCTCACCACGTGAGTGCTGATTCCCCTTTCTCCTTCCACCATGAGTGTATGTTTCCCAGGAAGCCAAGCAGGTGCCAGCATCATGTTTCCTTTACAGCCTGTGGAACAATGAGCCAATTACATCTATGTTCATTAAATATTACCCAGTCTTGGGTGTTTCTTTATAGCAGTGCGAGAATGAACTAATGCAGACTCCAATTCCCTAAAGCTCCCTTATCTCCTTGCAGGAGGCTCTGGCCGCAGCTTATCTGTGAGCCAGGAGAGAGCAGGGGCAGCTTCCTTGTGGAACTTGGGTGCCTCTGTTCTGCAAGTCCTCCTGCCCACTGGCCTCTCCCAGGGCCCTCGCCAAGTCATTGTGCAAGAGCAGGTGCATCCTGGAGTCTCTGCAGCCCAGCCTGAGTGCACTTCTCCACCTGAGTATCTTACCCATGACCTAGGAGCACATTGGACTCCCCAGAACAGCGAGAGCCCAATCCCAAGCCACAGGAATTCCTAGTGTTTCCAGGACTGTGACACAAAGCTAGGGATACCTAGGGGGAGATCTGGCAGCCAGCACTTGAATGGGGGAGGAGGCCCCACTCTCAGAGCACTGAGAGGAATGAGACACGTGGGCTCCTGGGCAGCGGAGGTTTGAGGCATGCCTCCCACTGGAGGGCCAGTCCAGAAAGGGAGCGACCTATTCAGCCTCTGCCCAAGGGAGCCCGGCAGCCGAGAACAACTAAGGAAAGAAATGCAGGCAGGCGTCAGTGATCACAGTAGGCTCCTCAAAGGTCCAGGACATGGTGAGGGTCCATCGCTCTCTGGTATCACCACAAAGCAAGCCTGAAAACGCGAAGTACAAAAAAAGCTATGCAGCAGGGGGTTAGCCTTGCTGCCAGGGATTAGCCTAGCAGCCAGGATTAGCCTTGAAGTGAGGGATTAGCCTGGCAGCTAGGGATTAGCCTTGGAGCCGGGATTAGCCTAGCAGCCAGGGATCAGCCTAGCAGCTGGGATTATCCTTGCAGCAGAGGATCAGCCTTGCAGCCAGGGATCAGCCTTGCAGCCAGGGGTCAGCCTTGCACCCAGGGGTCAACCTTGCAGAGAGGGATCAGCCTGGCAGCTGCTCCTCTTACGCGCCATTTATTGAATCACAGCCCTAACTAAACATCAACACTGACCTGCTAATAAAGTACCTGTGAAACAAAGCCCAGGTCCCCACACAGAAGGGTCCCTGACGGAGCCCTGGCTCCCTGTCTAATCCAGGAGCGAAGCAGCTAACTAGACCCAATTTACACCACATCTAATGCAACACCAGCCCTCCCGCATGAGACTGAGCGCAAGAACTCTAACAATCCAAAAAGACGCTGTATCCCCTCAGAAGACCCAGGTCTGCGGAGGGGCGTGAGGCACAGCCCAGACCCCCAGCTCAGTTGCATACACCTGGGCTGGGGAAAACGGAGTGACAAAAACCGGGAAGCTGCGTCTGCGCGCTGGACGATTGCAGTCCCACACATAAAAGCCAGGCCTCTCCCCGACCTCCTGAGCCCGCAACCGGGTTGTACCCATGACTGACAGACAAAGCTCCGCCCTACTCCCCGCCCCTTTAGCGCCTCTTGACTGCCGATTGGAGGGATCGCCTTGGTCTCAGTGCTGATTGTGCCAACAGAAGGCTACGGGCTGGTGCTTCGCCCTCTACCACGTCTCACACCCTGAGGGGTGCCGAGAGGACGCCTGGCCACAGTGGACACTGCAGCAGGAGAGCACAAGAGACTGTGAAGAGCACGGGGAGCCTTTGTCATGCAGTGTGAAACCCTGTAAACCCTCTGCCCGAGACCTTCATATTTTAGCCTGGAAGACCCCCAATCCTCTCACCCTGAAAATTTCCAAATCCTCTCAGCCTCCAGAGACACCAAATCCTGTCACCTTGAGGGACTTTTTTCTTTTTAGATGGAGTCTCGCCCTGTCGCCGGGCTGGAGTGTGGTGGCACAATCCCGGCTCACTGCAACACCTTGAGGGACTTTAAATCCCCTCAGCATAAAACTCCGATAAAGTACCTCAGCTCAGAGACCCCAAATCCCTTTACCCAGAGGAACACCGAATCTCCTAATGATTAGATCCCCAAATATTCGTAACCCGAGGAGCCGTAATTCGCCTCACCCTAAAGCACCCCAAACCGCTCAGCCTGAGGAACCCTAAATATCTCACCCACAGAGAGACCAAATTTCTCCAAACTCAGATAACCTAAATTCTCAGCCTGAAGATCCCAATCCCTTCAGCTTCAAGGACTAAATGATCTCAATGTCAAAGACCCTAAAGCCCCTTAATGAGAAACCCAAATCTCCTTTACCTGACACCCAGAATTTCCTCAGCCTCAAATATCCCAAATTCTTTCATGCGGAGAAATTCCAAATCCCCTTAACCTTTCCAAGACTCAAAGATCCCAAATCATTTCATCCAGAGGAACCCCAAATCCCCTCAAATCCTGTCAACTTGAGCACCCCCTTGCTCCTCCTCACCCTCTACGTCCCTCCCCTGCCACATCTCCTCTTGTCTCCCACTTCCCTTCCCAACTCCGCGCCAGGCGGGCTCCACGGCCACTTGACCCGCGGCCAGGCCGGGATGCGCAGGACGCGGTGTCGGGGGCCGCCGGCATGCAGCGTGCTGCTGGATGTGCTGTCTTGCTGGTCAGTAAGAGCCGCGGGGCCCCGGGTCTGGGGACCGTCCCAGGACGGACACTGCCCCAGTTCCAAGAAGGTTTGCAGCGACCGGAAGGCTGCTTGCACTGGTCCCTCCGCAGACCTTGCAGGCCGCACCTCTAGCCAGGCGCTGCGCTGCGCGCACCTGCCATTCCTAGGGGTGCCGGGGTCCCTGGGTCCGGGTTCCCCGCGTCTCGGGCCCAGGGGGCTGGAGGGTCTCGAAGCACCCGGGGCGCCGGGGCTGCCTCCACTGCCGCAGCAGGAAGTGGCCGTGCAGGAGCCGCGCGCAACTCTCTCTTGCTGCGCCTGGCCTGGGCAGTGATTCACGCAGATGGCGGGCCTCGGGGGTGGGGGTGGGAGCGGCAGTGGATATCCCAGGACGTTCCTGCCTCCGCCCCTGGGTAGGCGCTCTAGGTGCTTGAGGAGGGGCTGACCTGGCCTTGGCGCCCAGTGGGTCGATGGAATATGAACCCTAGTCCTAGGGCGGGAGAGACACTTGGAGAGAAAAGCTGGGTCCCAGACTTCGGGGCCTCGGGAGACCCAAACCTGTCCTGCAGGTTTTCCGGCTGGATGAGGGAAGTGGCGCCCCGAGGTCCCCGCCACCAGGGTCCCAGGAACAAAGGCCGCGTGTTTGCTCTAGTGGCTGAAGGGACAATGGCTCTGCACTTCAGCCACTGCGGGGGGCAGGGGTTTGCTCCTCCCCAGAGCCGTTTCCTGGATCTCTGACCAAGCCCTCTGACCTCTGAAGTAGACCGTTGTTAGGGGGCTCCAGGGGACAGCACCAGGTCCCTGTGGGGTGTCTGCCAGCCCTGGGTGCCATGTCCTGAGCAGCTGTGCTGTCAGTTACTTAAACATGTGTGTGGCACTTTCTGGCTGCCAGGTGCTCAGTGGCATGCAGATAACCGAAAGCGTTCCCTTAAATGGCCTGTGAGGGAGGTGCAGCCTCATGGAGTCGCCTGCTGGAGTCCACACAGCCGGGAGGTGCTGCCACGGTGGGGTTGGGTGTGGCTGCTGTGTGCCAGGGGTGGCGGCCAGGCCGAGGGCACCTCCATCTGGAAGCTCTGGCCCCTCACAGTGCAGTCCACAGGTTCCAGATGGTGCTGTGGGGGCAGTGTGAGGGCGGAAAGACCCCCGGGGGTCAAATGAAGAGAAGGTGCCTGTTCCGGGGACCCCAGGGCATGCTTTCCAGGCAGAGGGAAGCCCGGGGTCGGTTGTCATGGGGGTGTCTGTCTCTAGCTGGAGTTACTGTGGCAGGGAGGTCAGAAATGAAGGCCAACCGGTGTGAGCCTCTGCCTGCTGAGAGCTGCGGGAAACAGCTGCAGTCCTCTGATCCTAACCTTCCACAGCACAGCAATTGCAGGAGCCTCCTCCCTGATGTCTGCCCTCAACAGCGGCGCCAGCCACCCCTGCGCCCCAGCAGAAGCTGGGCTCTTACATGACAGCCACCTCTGCCCCAGCACTCGCCTCTCCAAATACTGTCCTGGCTCTGGGCCCCTGCACTGCCCGTTCTGTTCTGCATTCCCTCTGCCTTTTCTGCCCTGTGAGGCAGACCTCTGCTGTCTTCACTGCTTTATTTTCCCAGACTCAGCCAACATCGAAGGCGTGCCATGTTCTAGCACCCTTGCAGCTGGCATGCAGGAGGAGTGTGAGGTTCCCTGCCCCTCCTCAGACTCTCAGAATTCAGAAGAGCCACGCTTTTTTGTCTTTGCCCTGCTGGGCCAAAGGACGCCCCTGCCTTCTTTTCTCTCTGGGGTAGACACCCCACGCTTTTGCTGTGCACCTGCCACATGGAACAGGGAGCAGCCCCCGCCCCGGCTCTCTGTAGCTGACTACTGCTTCCCTGGCCACCCTGGGCTCAGCAGGGCCCCAGGAGACCCAGTGCCATGTGACACCTTCTGTAACTGTGGAATTCAGGAGAATGTGCTTTTGATTCCTGAGTCACTGCCTAGCTGGCATGTGCCCTGGCGTGAGGGTCAGTGACAGGCAGGGGTAAGCATGAAGTCACCTCTGCTATGCCCCTGCTTTGGCGCTTTCCTGACTTCTCTGCGCATCTCTTAGGTTAAAATAAGCCCTGCCTGTTTTAAAAAATGTTTATTAAACATCCGCCCTGGCCAGGCTCTGAGCAGCCTCCAGGGTCTCTGTTCTGAATACAATAGTCCCCTCCTGGTGTTGGCAGGCTGGGGGAGGGGGGGTGGAGATTAAGTCCAGTGTCCCACAGGTGACTGCATAATTCCACATGGGACAAGATGGAAAAAGAGCAGAACTTCCCTTTTATTTTTATTTATTTATTTATTTGCTTTTTATAAACTGAGACAGAGTCTCACTCTGTCACCAGGCTGGAGTGCAGTGGCACAATCCTGGCTCACTGCAACTTCCATTTTCTGCTTTTAAGCAATTCTCCTGCCTCAGCCTCCCAAGTTGCTAGATTATATTCATGGGCTGCCACACCCGGCTAAACAGACTTTTTCCTTTTGTGAGAGAGAAACCTGTGTGGATAGCTGGGAGGGGAGATGAAACTGAGTGGAAGTGAGAGTCACCTTGTCTCACACCTGCAATCTCGGCACTTTGGGAGGCTGAGGCTGGGGGGTCAATCCAGCCTGGGAGTTTGTGACCAGCCTGGTCAAAACATGAGACTCGTGTCTCTACTTTTATAAATAAAAATAAGATATTTGGGGCAAAGAAGTGCCTGTGCAAAGGCCCTGAGGTGAGCGTTTGCCCGGTTTGTTCAAGGAGCAGAGGGAGGGTGTGAGGAGGAAAAGGCCTGGAGAGTTTGTGCTCATGTGAGGGCGATGGGAAAGGGGTGTAACTTGGGCCTCTCACGTTCTGTGAGAAGAGCTCTTCCTTGCTGTCGGTGGGAGCAGTGGTGAGAGGCCTCGAGGCAGGGCAGTTGTGGGGGCCCCACAGCCCAGCTGGTTGGAGAACCTCGCAGCTCCCAGGCTCTTCTCCCCCTCCAGCCTCCCTGCCCTTTGCTGTCCTGTCATTGGTGAACGTCCTGTATAAGTGAGGATTTTGCTGCGGGTATGACTTCATCCAGTACCCCTACCAGCCAGACACCATCACCCATGGGCTCATGGCTGGGGTCACCATCATGACCACTGTCATCCTTGTAAGGCAGGAGGGGTTCAGAGGGACAAGGAGGGTGACAGGTTGGGGTACAGCCTAAGCCTGGGTTCCTGATGGGGGTGACCTGGAGGTCTGTGGTGGGCTGGGGGACACAGCCTTGCCCCGAGTGGTACTTGTGGGTAATAGGAACTCACTTTTGTTTTTTGAGATGGAGATTCACTCTTGTAGCTCAGACAGGAGTGTGATGGCAGGCTCTCCGCTCACTGTAACCTCCATCTCCTGGGTTCAAGTGATTCTCTTTGCCTCGGTCTCCCCAGTAACTGGGACTACAGTCGTGCACCATCACACCAAGCTAATTTTGTATTTTTAGAAGAGACGGTTTTCACAGTGTTGGTCAGGCTGTTCTTGAATGCCCGATCTCAGGTAATCTGCCCACCTCAGCTGGGATGGCAGGCATGAGCCATCGAGCCTGGTTAGGGCACCCTTAGAGTTCCCAGCTCTGCAGCAGCCTTTGGGAGGCCTGTGGGGAAGACTGAGGCCCAGTGAGGGCCCACGGGCTGACCAGGACCCCCGCTGGTCACTGTGGCTGCCTGACGCGAAGATCTCGGCAGGAGAAACCTACCTGGTGCACACGGACCAGCTCTATTCCCACTCTGACAACAGCTACGTGGCTGTCATGTACAAGGTGTTGGGGACCTTCCTGTTCAGGGTGGCCATGAGCCAGTTTCTGATGGACTTGGCCAAGTACACGATCAGCCGCCTGTGCCCCAACTTCCTGGCCATCTGTGACCACCAATGGAGCCAGGTCAACTGCTCAGTCTATATGTGGCTGGAGATGGTGTGCAGCGGAAATGCTGTTGATGCCACCAAGGCCAGCCAAGTGTGGACAAGCATCATTCACAGTGGGAGCTTGTGCGAGCTTGCTTGAGGGGCAGTGGGAGCTGAAGAAGCTGCAGAAGCCAGATGGTTAGGATCCAGCAGGCAGGTGGTCAGGCAGCAGGGAGGCCTCAGGGCTCCCAGCACCCGGCAGACAGCAGGAGGCCGGGGGGAACGTGCTCTGTCTCCCCAGCATCTCACCCCTGCCCTGCTCTGTGCTGTCTTCTTACCATCTCTACTGATATATCCTTAAATGTGTCAACTCATCGTTGTCCTTTTACAAAATCAAAATATTGATTGACAAGCTTGGGGTAATATCAGATCAAAAAAAAAAAAATTAAAAAATCAAAATAAAATTTGTGTAAGATAAAAGTCACCATTTCATCAATTTTAATGTGTACAGTTCATTTTTAGTACATTCACAATGCTGTACAGCCATCTCCTCTACCTAATTCCAGAATATATTAATTTCATCAGAAGGAAACCCACAGCATGGGTAACATGGCAAAACCCAGTCTCTATGACCAATCAAAAAATCAGGCCGGGTTAAGTGGCTCACGCCTATAATCCCCACACTTCGGGAGGCTGAGGCAGGCAGATCACCTGAGTTTGGGAGTTCGAGACCAGCCAGGCCAACATGAAGAAATCTTCTCTACTAAAAATACCAAATAAGCCAGGCATGGTGGCACATGCTTGTAATCCCAGCCACTCGGGAGGCTGAGGCAGGAGAATCACTTGAACCTGGGAGGCGGAGGTTATGGTGAGCTGAGATTGTGTCATTGCGGTCCAGCCTGGGCAATGAGAGTGAAACTCCATCTCAAAGAAAAAAAAATTAGCCAAGCCTGGTGGTGGGCACCTGCAGTCCCAGCTACTGGGGAGGCTGAGGTGAGAATATCACTTGAACTTGGGAGGTAGAGGTTTCAGTGAGCCAAGATTGTGCCTACCTCAGGCTTGGTCTCACAGTGAGACCCTGTCTCAAAGAAAAAGAAACTAAAGGAAACAAAGAACCCTTGTACTCATTAGCTGTCTCTCCTCCTCCAGCCCTTGGCAACAACCACTATCCTATTTTCTATCTGTAGATTTGCGTGTTCTCAATATTTCTTATAAATGGAATCATGCACTATGTTGTCTTTTATGTCTGCCTTCTCTTTTTCTAATTTTTTTTTTTTTTTAAGATGGAGTTTCACTCTTGTTGCCCAGACTGGAGTGCAATGGTGTGATCTTTGCTTACCACAACTTCCTCCTCGTGGGTTCAAGCGATTCTCCTGCCTCTGCCTCCTGAGTAGCTGGGACTACAGGTACCCACCAACACCCCTGGCTGATTTTGTATTTTTTACTAGAGACAGGGTTTCTCCATGTTGGCCAGGCTGGTCTCGAACTACTAACCTCAGGTGATCTGCCCACCTCGGCTTCCCAAGTGCAGGGATTAGAGGCATGAGCCACGGTGCCCAGATTCCTTTTCTAATTAAAAGAAATTGGGAGGGCTGTGCAAGATGGCTCACACCTGTAATCCCAGCACTTTGGGAGGCTGAGGTGAGCAGATCACATGAGGTCAGGAGTTCCAGACCAGCCTGGCCAACATGGTGAAAATCCACCTCTACTTAAAATACAAAAATTAACCAGGTGTAGTGGTGTATGCCTATAATACCAGATGCTCAGAAGGCTGAGGCAGAGAATTGATTGAACTGAACCTGGGAGGCAGAGACTACAGTGAGCCAAGATGGTACCATTGCACTCCAGTCTGAGTGAGAGACTGAGACTCTTGACAAAATAAAATAAAATAAAATAAAATAAATAAATAAATAAAAAAAACTTGGTCAGACATAGTGGATCACACTTGTAATCCCAGCATTTTGGGAGGCTGAGGTGATCAGATCACTTGAGTTCAGGAGTTCGAGACCAACCTGATCAACATGGAGAATCCCCATCTCTACTAAAAACACAAAAATTAGCCTGGACTGGTGATGGATGTCTGTAATCTGAGCTACTCAGGAGGCTGATGTGTGAGAATCACTTGAACCTGGGAGGCGGAGGTTTCAGTGAGCTGACTGTGCTCCAGCCCGGGAGACAGGAGACTCTGTCTCAAAAAAAGTTGTTTTTTGTTTTGCTCGAAGCTACAGGAAAAAGACAAATAAAAAGAAAAAAGAGGGTAAGTGAATAGAATAAAAACAAAAATTGTTTTTGTATGTTTTTACTGTTTGAACACAGTGCATTCTTGTGTTTTGGAGTTCATGTTGTAATGTTCTGTCCATTTTTGCTTTATGTATTTTGGAGTTCTGTGGTTTACTACATTTACCTTTATAATTGCTATATATTTTTAATAGACTACCCATTCATCATCATAGAATTATACATATGAGTTTCGTCTCAACAATTTTTGTCTTGATGTCCATTTTGCCTGATATTAGTATAACTATTGTGGCTCTCTTTTTGTTACTGTTTGCATGGAATATTTTTTTCCCCAATCTTGTACTTTAAATCTATTTATGTCTCTGACTCTAAAGTAAGTCTCTTACACCTAGCATAAAATTGGGCCTTTTTTTTTTTTTTTTTTTTTTTTTTTTTAATGACAGAGTTTTGCTCTTGTTACCCAGGCTGGAGTGCAATGCCACAATCTCGGGTCACTGCTACCTCCACCTCCTGGGTTCAGGCGATTCTCCTGCTTCAGCCTCCTGAGTAGCTGGGATTACAGTCATGGGCAACCATGTCCAGCTAATTTTTTTTGTATTTTTGGTAGAGAAGGGGTTTTCACCATGTTGACCAGGATGGTCTCGATCTCTTGACCTCATGATCCACCCGCCTCGGCCTCTTAAAGTGCTGGATTACAGGTGTGAGCCACCGAGCCCGGCTGGGCCGTATTTTTTATGTGTTGTCCAGTCTTTGATTTTTTTCAGACAGAGGCTCACTTTGTCACCCAGACAGAAGGACAGTGATCTCAGCTCACTGCAGCTTTGCACTCTCAGGCCAAGCCATCTTCCAGCCTCAGCCTCTCGAATGGCTAGGACTGGTCACCACATTCAGCTGCTGTTTATTTATGTTTTTTGTAGAAACAGGGTTTTGCCATGTTGCCCAGGCTGGTCTTGAACTCCTCAGCTCAAGCGATCCACCCTCTGTGGCCTCCCAAACTGCTGTGATTATAGGTGTATGCCACCATGACCAGCCAGATCTCTGGCTTTTTATTTTATTTTATTTTATTTCCAGCATATGTTAATCTTTTTATTGAATTAAGTCATTTAACGAATCGCTGACTTTCAGTTGGAGTGTTTAATCTATTTATAGTCAGTGTAATTACTGATAAGGAAGGCCCTCTGTCATTTTATTTAGGGTTGCCTAGGTTATGTCTTCCTTTTTCAGTTCCTTGTCACTGTCTTTTTATTTTATTTTTTTTTTACCATTATTTTTTTCTTTAAGTGATGAGAGTCTTGCTATCTTGCCCAGGACTTGAACTTCTGGGCTCAAACCATCTCTGCATTCCAAGTAGCTGGGACTACAGAAATTACAGGTGTGTACCACGGCACCTGGCTAAGTTTTGTATTTTCATTTTTATGATTTTTATTTATTTTATTTTTTAAGACAGAATCTCACTCTGTTACTCAGGCTGGAGTGATCATGATCTTGGCCCAGTGCAACCTCTACCTCCTAGGTTCAAGTAATTCTCCTGCCTCAGCCTCCCGAGGAGCTGGGACTAGGGGCATGTACCAGCACATCCTGCTAATTTTTTGTATTTTTAATAGAGATGGGGTTTTGTCATGTTGGCCAGGCTGGTCTCAAACTCCTGATCTCAGATGACCCACCCACCTTAGCCTCCCAGAGTGCTGGGATTACAGATGTAAGCCACTGTGCCTGGACCATCTGAAAAATCTTAACTGATCTATTTTCTTTTTTTTTTTTTTAATTTAATTAATTAATTAAATAATTAATTTATTTATTTATTTATTTATTTTTTTTTTTGAGATGGAGTCTCACTCTGTCACCCGGGCTGGAGTGCAGTGGTGCGATCTTTGCTCACTGTGACCTCTGCCTCCTGGTTTTAAACACTTCTTGTGCTTTTTTTTTTTTTTTTTTTCTGAGTCAGGATCACAGGCATGTACCATCACACCTAGACAAGTTTTATACTTTTAGTAAAGACAGGGTTTCACCATGTTGGTCAGGCTGGTCTCAAAATCGTGGCCTCAGGCAAGCCGCCTGCCTCAGCCTCCCAAAGTGCTGTGATTACAGGTGTAAGCCACCAACCCCAACCTGTTTTATTTTGTTTTAAACTGTGTGTTTAGAATATTATAATGTGGCCACTCTGGAAATAGGAGTTTCCCTACTCCTCAGGGTGTGTTCTTGCTCTTTGTTGCAGTGGTTATTTGTTTAATGACTTTTTTGATTGTGAAGTCTCTATCTTTTGTTATGGGTAGCCATTTCCTTCTGTTCTTTTAGCCTGGTGGTCAGCTTGTGATATGACAGAGATTTCTTTAAACATCTGGAACCAAAAAAAGAAAACAAAAACAAAAACAAACAAACAAACAAAAACTCACAACACCCTCTCGAGTCAGTAGAAGGGGTCTGTGTGCCTGTGGGGTCAGCCCTTCCACAGTGAAACAGGTTTTCTCTGCCTTCACTTTCACTTCCTGCTTGTGCAGAGCTGGAAGGCCAGCCTGCGGCCCTCAGAGGCCTCTTCCAAGCTCCTGCATTGCTCTGGTCTTGTAGGTTCTAAGCCATCATTTCCCAGAGTGTTTTATTCCCTGGCCTTTCCTCCTAGCTGTTTGGCTCATCTATTTTTGCTTCATCTGCTGTCGTGGCCCCAGGCTGCAGAGACTAACAAATTTGTTGTAAACGTTTCCTACAAATGTCCTCCAGGAAGCACTTCAGCACTGGTAGAATGTCCAGTCAGGTGAGATCAAGATCAGCCCTGGAGCCATACCCTAGTCCACAGTTGCAAATAAGACCCCTTTTCAGAAACTGTGCTGGGCGTGTGGTCTGTTACCCTCAGGCCACCACAGCTAGGCCTTGGGAGAGGGACCAGGATGAGTTAAACCACCACAAAGCTATTTGTTTTGTAAAAGGATTATCTTTTTTGTTTGTTTGTTTCGTTTTGAGATGGAGTCTCACTCTGTCACCCAGGCAGTGGCATGATCTTGGCTCAAACAACCTCCAACTCCCAGGTTTTCAAGTGATTTTCTTGTCTCAGCCTCCCAAGTAGCTGGGATTATAGGCATGTGGCACCACGCCTGGCTATTTTTTGTATTTTTAGTAGGGACGGGGTTTCACTATGTTGGTCAGGCTGATCTCAATCTCTTGACCTCATTATCCACCTCCCTCGGCTCCCCAAAGTGCAGGGATTACAGGCATGAGCCACTGCGCCCTGCCTCAACTGGATTATATTAATCAAGTGATCCTCTGGTTCCTACAAGCTTTTGATTAGTTCCAAAAAAGTTAATTGTGACACTTTTTTGCCAGTTTTTTGTTGCTTCCTATGTTCTGTGTTTCATTCATGTCCTTCATGAGATCTAAAATTTATGTGAAAAGAAATATTCCCTCAGTTCCATAGATGGGAGAAAATCCTGAAAAGAAATTCCGTGAAAATAAAACTGGTGTTGCCTGCTTGCTGGACACTACTGTCTGCCCTGGGTGTTGGGTTCAGGCCTCAGAGTTTTCACGGGTGAGGCATCTCATGCCACAGCCCCAATTGGAGACTCTGATTCCATCATCAGATAACTGGAAAGGACAGAGGGAGCAGCCTCTGCTCCTGGGATTTGGTGGCCTGTAACATTTGCAGCTCCGGTGTTGAACCCTCCCTTCTGTGGGAGGGGTGGGGGCAAGGGGAGGTTGGAAGATGCCGAATGAGCCAGCTGCCCTCTGACCTGCTGCCTCTCCTTCCCCAGGTTGTCTTTCTACTCAGGACACACCTCTTTTGCTATGTACTGCGTAGTGTTCCTGGTGGTGAGTCTGTTTTTCTGGGGCTTGCCCATCAAGTCACTCCCTTCCCTAGACCTTGGTTTTTCCAGCTGTAAAATGGGTTGTGGTGGTGATGGAGGTGCTCACTGACTTGTTTGTGAAATCAGGAGGCCCTGGGTTGGCCAGTTTTTTGCCCACAGCCTCGGAGCTACCATCTCTGCAGTGGGCATGGGAGGGCCTAGCAGGGCACAGGCTGAGGCTCCCTCTCCCATTCCAGCTCTACATGCTGGCAAGGCTCTGCTAGAAGTGGGCGAGGTTCTTCCTGGTGGCCTTTGCCCTCTATGTGGGCTATGCCCACCTGTCTGATCACAAACACCACTGGAGCGACATCCTTGCTAGCCTCCTGCAGGGTGTGCTGGTGGCTGGTATCACTGTGAGCTACTGACCCTGACTCACCCCCTGTGCTGTTCAGAGGCCACTCACTGCCCAACCCTGGTTTTTCCCTGTGCACTCTTGCCCCATAGAGACCTCCCTTGGGACCCCTTCCTCCAAATGTGGTCATTCCCTGGGACCCCTCCTTCCCCCAGTTTCTCCCCTGGGACCTCTACCCCAAACTCCAGTCTTTCCCTGGACCCCTCCTTCCCCTCAGATCCTCAGCTGGGACACCTTTCTCTAACCCCAGTTCATCCCTGGACACCTTCTTCCCCCAGTTCTTTCCCTGGGTCTCCTGCCTGCACCCAGCAGTCCTTCTCTGGGCCTGTCAGCGCCCCAGTGCTCTCCACTGCTCCTCTACTAAGAGGACTCTCTTCCTTCCACAGGCACTTTTCCTCTCATTGCCCACCTGGGACCCTGTTTCTCCTCCTCCTGCTCATGCCTATGTCCCCTGTGCCTGTCCAGCCCCTGCCCAGTCTCACCTTCCTCCACTCTGCCAGGTCTGCTACATTTCAGACTTCTTCAAAGTCTGACTCCCACAGCACTGCCTGAAGGAGGAGGAGCAGTAACAGAAGCCCAGCCTGTCACTGACAGTGACACTAGGGGAGGCTGACCACAACCACTATGGGTAACCACACTGCTCCTACTGAGGCTGGACCCCACCCAGGCAGAGAGTGGCTGTGAGTCCAGCTGAGGCTGGCCCCCCAGGTTGTCCCTCTGGCCCTGGGTAGGCAATGAGGGCTCAGAATGGGATCCACAAACCCTGAGCAGGCTCTGCTGCCCCTGCCCTGCACTGGACCAAGGATCTGGGGAGGCCTAGGTAGCCATGAGCATTTGGAGGGGGACCTGTTTTTGTAGCTCCCCAAATATTCCCATTCTTTTATGGAGTTAAGAAAGGGACTGTTTTGTAAAATGTAGTGTATGTGTGTTTTTTGGTAAAATGAGGCATTGGTGTGATGAGTGGTCTCAGTGCCTCTGTTCCTTATGACCGTTCAGGGATGGTGTTCCTCCTCTCAGAGGGCTCCGTGGAGCTCAGGCGTCAGGCAGACTCACCCGCTGTGACGGTGGAGGACAGCAGCCAAGCCATCGCCTTGTGTTTCTCACTGCACGGTGCTGGGGTCAAGGGTCAGATGGGTCAGCACACCCTTCCTCTCTGCTCATGTCGACCGTATGCATCTGGGGGCCACGCTTCTGAAATGAGTAATTCAGGGGCTGGTTTCCCTGAAGTGGTGACAGAACACACAGAGCTTACGTTTTCAACAGGAGGGTAAAGGGTACATTTGTTTATTGTACAGGCGGTAACTTAAATGTCTGCTGATGTTTTGTTTGCACCTGAAATCTCTCTTATTCCCTCACCCCACAGGGTGTTCCTATCAAGTGTTAGCCTTTGGGAAGGCTGGTGTAGCCCTGGGAGACAAAATTGCAGCCCGGGAGCCCCAACCAAGGGGTTGTGTTGGAGACCTGCCCTTGGTAGTTGGGAAGGAAGGTGACCCAGAACCTGCAGAACGCCAGCTGAACGTCAGGAACTTGCCTCCATGCAGATGTCAGACAGGATCCTGGCCAGGAAAGTCACACTGAAGACTCCCAGGTATTCTAGGGTTCCACAGCAGGCAGTGATGCCTGAGGACTGAGGTGGCTGTGTCTGGGCTCAGAATGTGAGTCTCTGGCAGTGGATGGGAGAGGGGTTCCCAGCCAGATCCCACAGGGAGAGTCACTGCATCAGCAGTAAATGGAAATGACCCAGGTGCCCTGACAGCAGCCAACACCTCCGTCTCCTCTGAGGTGCAATGACCTTGAAAGCCAGGACCACAGTGAGGGTTGAGCATGAGTCTGTGGGAGCAGCTGCAGTGCACAGGACTCCGGTGTGGTCTGCTGGGGGCAGGTGGCCGTGTTGGGATGAGCGGTGAAGACTGAGGAGTGGAGGAAGTTTGGAGTGAGGGAGAGGACATGGCTGAGTCTGGCTGCCTTTCTCAGCTGGGAGAGTCTCAGTGCTTCAGAAAGAGCATGTACACCTCACAGCTGGGAGAGCAGAGAAAGAAAGGGCTGTACTGACCAGAGCCATCCCCAGAGGTTCCTCAGGACCCAGGAGGGCCCAGCTGTGGGAGCCGGTGCCCTGTCTCACCGTTTGGGTGCTGCCCAGCTTGGCTATGCATGCACTGCTCTGCATCTCTTGAGAAAAGCTGGGACACAGGGTGTCAGGCTCAGAAACTCTCACAGGTTTCCAGTACCAAGATGGCAGGCAGGGCAGCATTAGGACACATTTCTCCACCCACACGGAGCTCTGGGGAAGCTCTCATACGTAATTTTGGGTTTACACTCTCCACACCTTTATTATTTCATGGAAAAAAAAAATAGTATTTTCCCTCTTTATACAAGGAGGATATTTTTTCTGTTTTTTTTTTCTCACAGGAAACTGAGATTCTTAGCCATGTAAATATCATTTCCCATGTTGTGTCCTGGTGGCCTGGCATTTCTCCCACCTTCTGAGGTTAATTGGCTTCTGAAGACCTCCTTCTGGGCGGGCAGAGTATCTCACACCTGTAATCCCAGCACATTGGGAGGCCGAGGTGGGTGGATCACAAGGTTGGGAGATTGAGACTATCCTGGCCAACAGGATGAAACCCTGTCTGTACCAAAAATGCAAAACTTTACCGGGCATGGTGGCAGATGCCTGTAATTCCAGCTATTTGGGAGGCTGAGGCAAAATAATCACTCAAACCCAGGAGGCAGAGGTTGCAGTGAGCTGAGATTGCACCACTGCTCTCTGGCCTAGTGACAGAGCAAGACTAGGTCTCAAAAAAAAAAAAAAAAAAAAAAAAAAAAAAAAAAAAAAAAAGGGAAGAAAGAAAGAAAGAAAAAGGAAAAAAGAAAACTCATCTTGAGTATTTGATGATATTCAGGGTTTTTTTTTTTTTTTTTTTTTTTTTTTTTTTTTTTTTTTAATGGGTCAGCTACCATATGTTATCCTGATTTTGTAGGAAAGCATACATACTTTGTTTTTTAGACACAGGGTCTCATTCTGTTGCCCAGGCTGGAGTGCAGTGGTGCACTTACTGCTCACTGCAGCCTGGAGCTCCCAGGCTCAAGCGATGTTCCTGCATCAGCCTCCTGAGTAGCTGGGATGACAGGTGCTCACCACCACACCCCACTTTAATGTTTATTTTTTTATAGGTGCATACTGAAGTCTTTAGGGGTGAAATTTTGTGAGATCTGCAAATTACAATATTTCATAATAAAAAAACATGAAGCAAACATGGCAACATATTAGTAACTGTTAAATCTGTTTTGTGTATGTGGGTATCATTATGCCATACTCTGTACTGCATTTGGAAAAATTTTAAGTTAAAAGAGAAAAATTCTGCCTGAGAAAGTTTTTCTAAGTTCGAAATCTGATTACCTTTACTTTTAGTGAGATAATATATCTTTTTCTTTCTTTCTTTCTTTCTTTCTTTCTTTTTTTTTTTTTTTTTTTTTTTTTTGAGAAGTCTTGCACTGTTGCCCAGCCTACCAGAGCACAGTGGTATGATATTGACTCACTATAACATCTGCCTCCTGGGTTCAATGAATTCTCCTGCTTCAGCCTTGCAAGGAACTGGGATTACAGGCACCCTCCACCATGCCCAGCTAATTTTTGTATTTTTAGTAGAGACAGCATTTCCCCATGTTGGCCAGGCTTGTCTCGAACTCCTGACCTCAGGTGATACACCCTCCTCAGCCTCCCAAAGAGCTGGAATTACAGGTGTGAGCCACTACATCTGGCTATTTATTCCTCAGCTGAATTTCTGTTTGAATAGAAAAAACATAAAATCCTAATTTCGATAACATTATTTACATCTTTTATGTTAGTTGCTAGAAGGCGATGCTAGAAGGCAGCATTTCCTCAACCTCACCTGGCAGTGGTGTGGCCCACAGCCTTCTGGACAGCATTGGGTGTGGGGATTTCAGGAGGTGTGAACCCCCGGGCTGGCTCAGCAGTGGGGTCTGGGCCTTTTCCCAGAGGCTTCTCAGCCGGAAGCCTCATTGTCCACCCCCAGTCTCCTCAACAGTGAGAGGCACATTGTCCTGCTGTGTGGAGAGTCTTAGTTCTGTCTCCTGCCACATATTTTCAGAAGCTGGACAGCTTCCAGGTTTTATCCCCTGTCTCAGAAATTACTTCTTAAGTCATACCCTGCCACAGAATGTTGTTAGCTTGTTTTGTTATTGTTCTTTGTTTGTTTTGAGGTAGATTTTCACTCTTCTGTCCCAGGCTGGAGTGCAGTGGCACGACCTCGGCTCACTGCAACCTCTGCCCTCCAGGTTCAGGCAATTCTCCTGCCTCAGCCTCCCAAATAGCTGAGATTACAGGCACCTGTCACCACGCCCAGCTAAGATTTTTGTATTTTTATAGACGGGGTTTCACCATGTTGGTCAGACTGGTTTCAAACTCCTGACCTCAAGTGATCCACCCACCTCCGCCTCCCAAACTGCTAAGATTACATGCATGAGCCACGGCACCCAGCTGAGCTTCTTTTGTGACAGTTGTGATTTGTTGGATCCAAGCCCAGTTTTGTTTTTAGTCTGACTTGCTGTTTTATAAGCAGGCACCCTAGTTTAGACATTTTAACGGCATTACAGAGATGGGAAATATCTGGGAAGAATTAGCTGACCAGTGAAGTGTGTGGTGAGGGCATTGTGTAGCAGGTTGAATTTTAGGTTATTTGGGATTACTAAATTACAGCAGTGAAATTTATGAATGAATTAGCCAAATGAGTGAATAAATGACTGGGTAAAAAAAACTTACCTGAGGCCAGGTGCGGTGACTCACACCTGTAATCCCATCACTTTTGGAGGCTGAGGTGGGCAGAGCACCTGCGGTCAGATGTTCGAGACCAGCCTGAGCAACGTGGAGAAACCTCATCTCTACTAAAAAAAGAAAAATGTACCAAATTAGCTGGGCATGGTGGTACATTCCTGTGATCCCAGCTACTCGGGAGGCTGAGGCAGGAGAATCACTTGAACCTGAAAGGCGTAGGTTTTAGTAAGCCGAGGTTACACCATTGTACTCCTGCCTGGGTGACAGGAGTAAAACTCCATCTCAAAAAAAAAAAAAAAAAAGACAACTTACCTGTAATTCTGAGGCCCTCTGCCCTCACCTGGAGTCAGGGCAGGAAGGTTGGCAGATGTGGATGGGAGGGTGTTGCTGCAGGTGCTTACCTGTCTGGCTGGAAAGCCCGTGTGGACAGGCAATGCAGCTACAGCAGCCAGTGTGCTTTCCTCCTTCAGGGGCTTTCTGATTCCAGGGCCACACCATAGGCGACACCTAAGGGAATCCAAAATGGAACATGTGGAATGTATCATCACAACTGAGCAATATGTACAGCAGTGGAGGTATGTAACAGGAAAGGCAGTTCTATGCTTTTGGAGGGATTTGAGTGTTTTCCTTTTTTGAGACAGGGTCTTACTCTGCTGCCCAGGCTGGAGTGCAGTGGTGCAATTGCTGCTCACTGTAGCCTTGACCTCGCAGGCTCAAGCAATCCTCCTGCTTCAAGCTCCCGAGTAGCTGGAAGTACAGATGTGTGTCACCACATCCGGCTCATTTTTGTTTTTTCTTGTAGAGACAGGGTTTCTGCCATGTTGCCCAGGCTGGTGTCAAATTCCTGGTATCAAGCAGTCCTCCTGCCAGCCTCCCAGAGTGCTGGAATTACAAGCGTGAGCACTTGCACCTCGCCAATAGTATGGGTCATTTTTTTTTTTCTTTTTTTTTTGAGACAGAGTCTTGCTCTGTCACCCAAGCTGCTGGAATACAGTGGCACAATCTTGGCTCACTGCATCCTCTGCCTCCTGGGTTCAAGTGATTCTTCTGCCTCAACCTCCTGAGTAGCTGGGATTACAGGCACCCACCACCGCGTCCAGCTAATTTTTGTATTTGTAGTAGAGACAGGGTTTCACCATGTTGGTTGGGCTGGTGTCAAATTCCTGACTTCATGATCCACCTGTCTTGGCCTCCAAAAGTGCTGAGATTACAGATGTTAGCCGCCGCACCTGGCTAGTATGGTTTTTTGAAAGGAAAATCGTTTACAAACCATGAATCAAAAGAACAGTAGCTAAATGAAATTAAAGTCCATGTTAGTAAGGAAACTTCACATGCCAATGTTTGCTATGAGGCAGATGGCACAATTGATCTTCAAAGGCTCATGTGGAATTGACATTAACTTGCTAAGTTCTCCAACCGTATTTCAGATTCAAATATTTACATTTTTGGAATCAACCAATTAATCGATAAAGCATCCTAGTCCACCTTCTAACCTATTATAAATATATGAAGGCACCTTCATTTAACATTGGACAGTTAGTTGAAAATCCTAGATAGTTAAGCAGGTGATGTATAATATTTGTGGACATTGAGATGTAGGGAAGAGCCAGACATGGTGGCTCATGCCTGTAATCCCAGCACCTTGGGAGGCTGAGGCAGGTGGTTTACTGAGGTCAGGAGTTTGAGACCAGCCCTATAAATACAAAAATTATCCAGGAATAGTGGCACATGTAGTCCCAGCTACTCAGGAGGCTGAGGCAGGATAATCGCTTGAACACAAGAGGCAGAGGTTGCAGCATGACATGAAATCATGCCACTGCACTCCAGCCTGGGTGACATAGCAAGACTCTATCTTAAAAAAAAAAAAAAAAAAAAAAAAAGGTCTGCCATGGTGGCTCACACCTGTAATCCCATCCCAGCACTTTGGGAGGCTGAAGTGGGTGGGTCACGAGGTCAGGTGTTCAAGACCAGCCTGGTCAACATGGTGAAACCCCATCTCTACTAAAAATACAAAAATTAGCTGATGTTGTGGTATGTCCCTGTAGTCCCAGCTACTCAGGGGGTTGAGGTAGTAGAATCATATGAACCTAGGCGGTGGAGGTTGCAGTAAGCTGAGACCGTACCACTGCACTTCAGCCTGGGCAACAGAGCAAGACTCTATCTTAAAAAAAAATCCGGGGAGGGTGTGACGTTCAGAGCTTAGAGCAGGCACATGTTTAGTGTTAACGTTACTCAATAATCCAGCGACTCCTTGTCACCTCCTGCTGTGCAGCAAATTCTGGACCCCATGGAGATGGAGACACAAACTGCCACCTTTAGAAACTTTAATATCCAAAAAGTCATCCCACTTCAGAATGTCACATCTTGCCAGGTGTTTTCTTCTCCAAGATTTGCTCCCGGCAGTATTGTTAAGCTCGGCTGCTTCTCAGGTGGGAGTGCAACTGGGAGAGATGCATGTTCACATCATGCAACACGATTCAAACAATAAAACAGCCACACCACCTGAGGAGGTTTGTTTTGCAGACCCTGACTTAGGCACAGTTGAATGAATGCACTCACAACCAGTACAGTGATTTTGAATGGGTGGGGATGGTGGTTAACTGCTTTTAGAGAGCGGTTTTAGCAAATTCGGCCATGACTCCTTGTATCTTCTTACATTTATTTGGTATAGATTGAAAAATAGAGGCTTTAAGTTAGCACACTTTTGGATAATTAACATGGTTGAAAGAGTGGGTTTGAATGATAAAAGCTTTTGTTTTGGGGTCCAGAGAAAACGTCCTTCATGTGTCATTCCCCTTTGATCTCCTGCTGAGATGGCTGTTCAGCATACAGTTTACATGAGTGAACAGGTAGAACAGAGACAAAGGGATGTGGGTAAACAGGCCACTGGGGAAGCTTGCTTGTCCCTGTCTTTCACCCTACGACTTAAAATTTTAACCTAAAGAACTGGTTGCCTTTAGCTCATTCCATTAAAATCTTTTGGCCTTCCAAAAGGTTTGAGATTATAAATTTCTAACCTTCCCTAATATTTCCCTCCTATTTTTCCAGCCACCTTGAGTAAATCCCAACGCACCATGAAAACCACATTTGGAATATTTTAGCTGCTGGCTGTGTGGAAAATCACTTGCATCCCCAGTGTTCAACTATAAAAAGACAAATATTTATACTGAAGAGCACAGAATTTTGTGATTATAATAAAAGATAATATGAGAGACTCCTGGCAAAATTTGATTCATGAAAATGCTCATACATAGATTGCAGACAAACATATGTACATGTTAATGGAAGTGCCAATCACACTTTGGATCTTGTAATCAGGAGCCATCATCACACACTGTGAACATGAGAACCTAGTTCCAATTCAGCTACTGCTGACAAACCTTGGGTCTTGTGCTTGTTCACAGCCTCCGCTAGCCTCATAACATTTGTCATTTATTTTTATTTTTCAGGTGGAATCTTGCTCTGTTGCCCAGACTGGAGTACAGTGGAGCGATCTCGGCTCACTACAACTTCTGCCTCCCAGGTGTTGAAAATTCGTACTTTGAATGAAGAGACCCCCGAGACAGGCTTTGTGTGGGCAACATGGCTGTTTATTCACCTGGGTGCAGGTCGGCTATGGCTGAAAAGGGCGTTAGCAAAGGGCAGTGGGATGAGAGTTAGTTTTACAGGTTTGGGGCAGGCAGTAGAAAGTCAGAGTAAGATCAGTTTCTGTGGTGGGATAGGGGCAAGGAGTGTACATGACCACCAGTTCAGTTACAGTGGCGGCTGTGGGTGAGGCAGAAGAGAAGTTAAGATGACAGGATGGGTGAGAGGCATTCATATTATCATAAGAACAGATGAGATGGCAAATTTGGGTGAGGGGTTTGTCTGAGGAAGCTCCACTGGGCTCTAAGAGAAAATGGCGAATGCAAGTGGTGGGGTGGGAGACAATCAGCCCAGGCAGGCAGGACTTCAGGCTGGCATATGGAGACCTGACATACCTGTCTTTTTATATATACAGAGAAAGAATTAGAGAAGAGGGAGTGAGCACAGATTTCTGGGGGTGAGTGTGAATTTTCTTAACGTTACTTCCTGCCTGACAGGACTGTGGGGGCACCTAATTTTTTTTTTTTTTTATTTTATTTATTTTCTTTTTTTTGAGTGATGAAGACAGGGTGGAAATCAGAATAGGACACGTGTGCTAATAAGGAAGGTCTGGACTATACGTTCTGCCTTACAAATGCTTAAGCTACTGTGGGACTTAGAGGCACTGCGTAGTACTGTGTGTCATCCAGAGCAGCATCTGCCGACTTGTGATGACCTGGATGCGGTTTTGTATGAATTGAAAGACTAAACAGAAGATATAGGGTCTGAACAGGAGAAGAAAGATGGGTTTAAAGGAATAAGGATTGGGAGGAGCTGTGACTCCAGTTAGACAGCATCTAGCTCATCCAGCCAGATCCAGAATAACCATTTGCCTGATTCATGTGCTTTTGGGTTCTCTTAATTTATTGATGGCATTATATATGAGGCCAGGCTGCTTTATATAAAGACAACATTTTTTCTGGAACTTTGGACCTGAAAGACAAGGGAACCAGCAAGGGCTGCTGCCATTGCAGGGCTTGATGGGGTAACTGTGTAGAGGGAGAGCTTTTGTTTTCATGGTGTGTGAGGAAGTGTGCAGTGTCTATAAGCAACCACTCACTTTCATTAACAAGATTGTGTTTGAGCAGAGAACTGGAGCCAGATGAAGAGTGAAATGTTAGCTGTAACTGCCTGGAGGAAACATGTAAACCGGCAAATTAAAGAAAAGCAAGGCATGTAAAATTAAATGAGTGCAGTGAATTTGGGCAGAGTTAGGAATTACAGAAACAGACTTTTTCAGGTGTGGTATAAGCAGTAGGGGCAACTGCTTAAAGCTGGAGAAGGCAAGGGGCTGAAGGTAAGTGTTTCAGGTGTAAAGACAAAACTTTGGAGGTGGTGAGAGCTAAAGAGTAAGTGGGGTGGAGCCTGCGATTTTGAGGGATTCTAAGCCTATCAGTGCATCAGCTGCTGCTGCCAAGTTGTCATGAGGGCCTGTCCAGGGCTGTGAGGTTAAATTGTTTGCATAAAAAGGCTGCCGGCCATGGGCCTGGCTCCTATATGAGAATCCTGACTGCACAGCCCTGGACTTTAGAAGCATAGAATGAAAATGTGTTGAGACAGGTTGGGGAGAGCTAGGAAAGGAGCTGCATTTAGAGCTGTTTTTTAAGGAGCAAAAGGAGGAGTGAGGAAAGGATTTAGGATTAACAGAGTTGTATAAATTTTTTTAGTGAGTTTATACAATGGCTTAGTTAGAATAGCAAAACCTGGTTTCCTGAGGTGAAGTGGCAACCACAATCAGGCAGGAGATAAGCTGTTGTTTGGTTGAGGGGATTGGGGTTTGGGAAATTTACTGGATGTGGTTGGAAGGGAGAGGGCATGTATGCTGGTGAAGGATTATAACCGATTGGAAGAAATTGGGCTTCAGAATGGAATACCTGATTCCCCTTTGAGTATAGATGCCAAAGAAGCAGGAGGGTGAATTAAAAGGCCATGTTTCAATAGACAGGTGATAACGAACTTTACTTTTAAAGGTAGTTGTGGGATGGGGTACGGGGCTGGGAAGGGTAAGGGTGGTTAAGTTCTAAGGGATTGAGGAGGGGTGAGTGACTTGTAGCAACGGATTGGAAGGTGGTGTTTTACACCCTAGGCTTAAGTTTGGGGGGTGTAAGGAGAGCTATTGAGAAAGGTACGGGTTTGGGTCATGGCTGTAGCCCAGGAACAGTCAAGGAGGTGGACAATTTCCCTAGGATATCCCAGCCTAGCAGAGGAATTGGACAGGTGGGGATGATCAGGAAAGAACGTGGAAGGGAGTGCTGGCCTGTAGTCTGTGTGGAAGTTCCTTAATGTGAACATTTTGACCACCTAGTGATCTTTATTTTGCTGTGATATGGTTGGCACTCCTTTGACTCCCTTAATACCCTAGAGTTCTTTTCATGTTAAGAGCCCAAGAGGGCAGAAAAAAGAAGTAGGTGAGCAATTAAACTTTCTGAGTGAGGAGAGATTCCCATTGTGTTAAGCAACATTGAAGAACATTATATGTAGTAATCCAGCAGATGAGCCACGTGGCTGCTGAGCACACAGGCCCACTTGCTGCTGTGAGCTCGGACTCCCTCACCATTAATCTTTTCTTTCTCTGGAAGGAATTGTAAGGGCCACTTATTAACCTGTAAGTCATAGAGAGTTAAATGTGTTTCCCCAAAACTCTAAGAACCGAATGAAAAGTGAGAAGTGTTAGCTACAGCTCAGAAGTGCAGAAAAGTCTCTCGATGCGGGTTGTTGGAGAAATGCAGGTCTTTTTTATACATTTCAGGGAGACGTGAAACCAATTATTATGAGTAATATGTACATTGGTTCCCCCAAGAAAGGTGAGAAAACTTGAAGAGAAATCCAAACGGGGGGATTCTACATCATAGTTAGATAAAGATGAATGGTTTTATTCTTTTGAGTTTGCTGATTACTCTTTTCAAATGAGGCAATCAGATATGCATTTATCTCAGTGAGCAGACGGGTGGCTTTGGATAGAATGGGAGGCAGGTTTGCCCTAAGCAGTTCCCTGCTTGACTTTTCCCTTTAGCCTAGTGATTTTGAATCCCCAGGATTTATTTTCTTTTCACCAGGTCAAACATGTTTTCCTATGAGCATCAATTATTCATTGTGTATTTTATTACACAAATAAGGTAGAGATTTTTTAAAAACTATCAACTTCATGACTAGCTAAATGGACAGAATTACATAGAAGTTCAACTAAATTTGGAAACATTTGAGTTTGGGTTTCCAATAAGTCTTTGCGATTATTTTAAGGGTAAAGTATTTTTCCACATAAAACAAAAACATCTAAAATCACTCATAGAATGTCCTGCCAATTTTCTTTCTCTAGTTTCCTCATTTTCTGCAAAGCCTTATTGAGGAAATTGACTTTGAATATCCTTGTAAACTTTTCTGTTTTAGGAAGTGTTGTGGTGAAAAATTGAATTATCATGGTCACAAGGTCAGTACACATTCTTTTTTTCTTTAAATATTCCCCCCCCACCCCCAGTGGCCAATATTTGATTCTGGTATATTATGGCTAAAAGGTAGACACTGGGAAAAAAAATACAGACAAGAAGTATTTGCAATAAGTGATCCAGCCACAATGAGTCAATCAGCCATTGGAACATATACAAAGTCACTCTTGTTAAAATATTTATCCATGAATTGAAATAGAATCTGTAAGGTTATTTTTTTTCCTGGTCTAAGGTGAACAGCATTTTGGAGAATGAAACCAGGACACATCCACAGCACAAGAAAAAAATGTGAAAAATAAGTTTATACATATGTAATGTCCATACTCGTGGAGTGAGGTCTTAGCTCCACCTTCTTGATGACTGACTGTCTACATTAAGTATTTGGAATTCTTTTGCAAAGGAGATTTCTATTCAACTCCATTTGCTTATTAACCCACATATACTAATGGAGACACCTAGTTAATTACTTGAAGCTTTAGTTAGTATTAAATACTGCAGCATTATGTTGAACAGTTCATTCCTGTGTTGGCTAGTGTAGCTCTTTTTATTGCCTCCAATTTTCCTTCGACATATTTCAGGTTTTTTTTAGTACTTACTTACTTTCTGATACGTCAAGATTTTCCTGGCTAATATAATTACTGTCTCAGTTCTAGTATCAGACATTTCTTCAAAGAGCCTGATTTCTTTCAGAATGGTAGGAAAACTTATATCTGGCTGCTGAGTGAGCACATTGTGTCTTGTCTCTCATTAGCAATGCTAGGTAGTATGTGTGTGTATATCACCTACCTACACACACTTAGTTAGGAAGGTTTTGATGTGGAACTGTATGTATCTGTATTAAACTAAACACAAGTTTATATTGATGTCTTCACCTCTGATCTACTATCATCTTTCTACCCTTCTCCACTTGCTAATTTATAACCTCCCACTTCAACACTGAGGGACCTGGTTCCTACTATCTGTGACTTATATAACTCATTGTTTGATTCCAGATACCAATACTGTGGTTTTACAATTGTTCACCATTATCCCTGTTGGAAAGAACTTTATAAAATGGAATCCAATGATGAAGTATAGTTTATTTTCCTTCAGCCTACAGATTCTATTCATTGTTAAAGAGACTTAGGTCAGAACCGTTTTCCCTACACCTTCAGAGAGTTGTTTCCCACATTTGTGTGTTAGTCCAATTTGTGCTTCTGTAACACGACACCTGAGGCAGGGTAATTTGTAAGTAAAGAAGATTCATTTGGCTCACAATGCTGGTGGCTGAAATGTCCGAGATTGGGCAGTTGCATCTGGTGGGGCCTCAGTCTTTTTCACCTCATGGTGGAAAGTGGAAGTGGAGCAAGGAGTGTAGCAGAGATCACAGCAGGAGTGAAAGCACGAGGGAAGACAAGAAAGCAAGACTCTTTTTGACACTCTATTCTTGCAGGGATTAATCCATTCCTGTGAGAGCAGACAGAACTCACCCCCATGGGAGGGCATTAATCTATTCATGAGGGATCAATCTCCATAATCCAAACACCTTCCACTAGGCCCCACCTCCCCACACTGCCGACTTGGGGGTCAAATTTCCACATGTGTTTTTTTCATGGACAAAAACATCCAAACCATTGTAATTTTTAACATAGTTAAATTATTTTTCACATTATGGATTCTGTGCTGGGATACTCCACACCCTGAATAATATTATTTAATTTGAATGGAGTTTGATTTATCCATTTAGCTGTAAAATTCTTCATTTTTTGATGAAAGGATAGTGGCCAGTATATACTATTAAAGTATCATATGGAACACCTCAAACCCCAACCCCACGCAGCCAATGGCTTCCCATCTGTGTAATTTCCCTTCTCTGGAATCTCATTAAATGAGGTCACACTGTGTGGATTCTCCTCACACTGTCTTCTTCCACTTAGCTCTGTGCATGAAAGATAACTCATGTCTTCATGTGAGTTCATAGCTTGTTCCTTTCTATGGCAAAATAGTATTCCATTGCATAAATGTATTACAATTTGGTTATGCATTTCAGGGATCAAACATTCCTCTTCTTTGTTCCAGGGTTGGAAGCCTTCAAATTATCTGACAATAGATACATTAATAAGGGAGACAATGCTTGGCTGCTTGTTCCACATGTATCATCGTGTGACAAAATTCATCAGATGGCAGAATCTAGTTTACAAAGAGTTAAAAATAGCCCAAAGAAAAGATACAACTCTAGACTCTGATATTCCACAATGGCTATAGTTTCCCTATTAAAAAAAAACTTTTTTTGAGACAGGATCTGGCTCTATGGCTGAGGCTGGAGTACAGTGGTGCAAGCTCAGCTCAATTCACCCTCTATCTCCTGGGTACAAGAAAGCCTCCCTCCTCAGTCTCCTGATTAGCTGGGACCACAGGCACATGCCATCATGCCCAACTAATTTTTGTATGTTTAGTAGAGATGGGGTTTTGCTGTGTTACCCAGGCTGGTTTTGAACTCTTGGCCTCCCAAAGTGCTAGAATTGCAGGCATGCACCACCTTGCCTGGTTGAGTTATAGATTTTCATTGAAACACAAAATTTCTCTTGGTAGTGACCATCATTTTTGATCATAGATAATCAAAAATTATTCTTGTATAAATAAGTCTAGCTTTGTTAGATTTTGCCTGATTATTTGTGTAAGTGCAGGAAGAAAAGGAGCTGACCACATAGATGCTTTCAAGCTTCTTTGCTGCAAGTTTTCCTACAGAATCTCAGATTGGAGTTTTAAAGGCCTCATTGAGGCTAAAAGCCAAGCCAAGAACATACTATGAAATTTCAGCTGCTGTCCTAATAGCTTTGAGTGTATTCCTCTCTTCTTGAGGCTCCCAAACTATCCCCAAATTTCTGGACCTACAAGAAAGGACCTTTCTTACAACCTGTAAGGATGTGAATCTTGTAATCTCGGTATCAGGCTGGCTTTTCTCAGACTGCTTTGTAAGGATTGGGTCCATAAAAATCAACCTTAGTTCCTTAAAATTGCTGGTCATAACTGATCTTAGGTACACTATTGCTAAATATAATATTCCAGTAAAAGCCTTGATAATATAAACAAAGTTTCAAATTATATCCTGTTCTAAGGTGAACAGAATCTTATTGGACTTCTGCTAACAACTATATTGTCATGAAAATAAGAGTGTTCAGTAAGAATTTCAAAATTCTGGAAAAATTGGTTGAGGAAAAAGAGAAATGCTTCATTTCTATTTAAATAAATGTAATCTACTAAATTGTTGTGAGTTATAGTTAGCTTAAGAGAGCTTTCTTAAATCCAGAAACTATAACATTAAAGAACCAGCAATGCTCAAAAGAAGCTATAAAATTATAATCCATTTTCATCAATTTATTCAGTGCCCTGTACTCAATTCCAGTCTTGCTGAATCTTGGGTTAGCAGTGTCATGAACCCATCAGTTTCTCAACTAGACTTCTGGAAGCTTCACTGAGTCAAGTGTATAATCTTAAAGTTATTTGAGCAATATCATCAGAAGCCTGTAACCAGAGTACCGGTCATAGTCTTTTCTGTGAGTCTCTGAAGGAGTCCTGTGTTGGAGACCAACATTCTGATCCACAGCTGATTGCAGGAGCTTTTAGAAAAGCATCAGGCCTAAATAATATCTAAATGACAAAGAGCATGAAATGGCTATGACAAAAGATCTAATGAGAGTTCATTATACCACAACTGACAAGGATATTCAATTTTGTCAGTGGCATATGACATTTAAAATAATAATTGAAAATATGACTCATAGTACTATATCACCACATACCATGGATAAGGAAGACACTGACAAATTTCCAGGGATTTTACATATTTTCTGAAAACATAACATTTTGCTAATTCAAGTATAACACAGGGAAGGTTAGATATCTCTTTTTACTTTTGTATTTGGTACAGTTTTTCTTATAAAAATTACAACGTCCTTTATTTGCATACCTTGCCTTACATTTTCTGCATACTTTGCATAGAGTTTCTAGATATTCTATCAGTTCTAGTAATTTTATTTATGTATAGATGATATTTTTAACACTTAGTAATCTTTATTTTCCTGAGTAAACTAGGAAGTAGAAAATTTTAAATTGTCATATATTAACATTTTATAGTAGATTAGAAAATGTATGAGTATATGATCTCCCAACATCTAGAGTGATGTTTCCACATAGTAAAATTTCTCAGCGTTGTGGACAAAAGAAAAAAAAAAAAAAGTTTATTAACAGACCAAAATATCTTTTTTCTCTCTGTAGAAATAGGGGGTCAGAAGTGTATATAAAATTGAATTATTTATGTTTGGTAATTAATGTTTTAGTATTGTAACTTATTTATAAATGATCTAGATATTTAATGTGAATCTTTTAATTAGCTTAACTTTAGTACTTTGGAAACTATTATTAGGCAGATTTACTGTAAAAATTATTATTGAAATAATGATTTTTGTAGAATGACAACTGAATTAGAATCAAACTATAAACGTTAAGACTTTAAGTATCTAATAAGTATAATACTAGCTTATTTGAGTAGAACTCAAGAAGAAAATAAATTTATGTTGGTTTTATATTTAATAGTGATAGTTCTGAAGGCATAGTTGTTTTATTACACCAAAAATATTAAATTGGTCTTATTTAACTATGTTTTATGTAAATTGTGTTAACTTGAAAAACATTTATATCAGTTTCTACATTTCTAGGAGTTTGGGAAATATTTATGTATAAACACTTATTTTTTTTTTCCAAGCTAAGTTACAATAGAGCATTTTTAGAGGATTTTATAAATGAATTTTGCAGTGCTATCTGGTGTCAAGAAAATATCACATATACATAACATACATTTATAGGCAAAATCACAAATAGAGATCTCATAGGTTTCATTCTATAATTTTAGCCATGAATCAGGTATATGTATTCTCATGGTTAATTTTAGATATCTGGTTGATTGGATTAAGAGACAGGTAACTGGTAAACCACAGTTTTAATATTTTTACTCATTTGGTTACAAGTTCTCCCGTATCAAAACTAATTAACAAAATAACAATTTCCCGGACTTGTCTAGGAGAGTATGGAAGGAATTTTGAATTTTGTAAAACTGTCAACTGAAGAATGATGAGGTTGATAAATTTGGAAAGGAGTGATTTCATTTATTACATTTTTTATTTATTTTTGTTTTTTTGAGAAGGTCTTTCACTCGCGTCCAGGCTTGAGTACAATGGTGTGATCTTGGCTCACTGCAACCTCCACCTCCTGGGTTCAAGCAGTTCTCATTCCTCAGCCTCTCAATTATTTGGGATTACAGATGTCTGTCACCAAGCCTGGCTAATTTTTTTGTATTTTTAGTAGAGACAGGGTTTCACCATGTTGGCCAGGCCGGTCTCAAACTCCTGAACTTAGGTGATTCACCAACTTTGGCTCCCCAAAATGGGAAGCATAGACTCCAGCCAGAAGCCAGAAGCAGACACTTTAAGAGAGAGATAAAGAAAATAGAAATGTATGCTGAGTGGCATGGTCAAATACAAATAATTAATAAGCTCTAGAAGGAGTCATGAATATTTATAAAAGGAGAAATGAGTGCAATCGCAGTTGAGTTTCTTACTTCCTCATGGGTCCCATGTACAATGGGTGATCTTTTATCAGGCAAGAAAGGAAAGGCAGCTTCAGGCAGATGGTTGATATAAGTGGTGGAGTCTTTTGAAGGGGCTGGTTTCTCTTAAATCCTTTGGTTAGGTGTCTGTTCAGATTTCTGTGCATCTTTAACTGGGCTGCTTTACTTGGTTTTAAGATATTTTTATATATGGAATACAAATTCTTAGATCTGTATGTTGCAAATAATTTCTTACAATATGTGGCTTGTGTTTTTATTCCCTTAACAAGATCTTTTCCAGAGTATACACTTTTAATATTAAAAAAATCCACCTAATTCTTTCTTTGGTGTGTATTGACAGTTTGTGTGGTTTGTTAAAATTCATTACTGAACCCAAGAGCAGATAACTTTTGTTCTATGTTTTCTTCTGGAAATTGTATAGTTTTGCATTTTTAGTGTAAGGATGATTTTGAGTGATTATTTGTATAAGTTGCAAAGTTTTCATCTACATTCATTTTATTTCCTATGGTTTCCAATGAATTGTTTCTTCACTTAATTTGGGAAAGACATGATAGTGGGCTCTGTTAGAGTCGGTAGATAGCTAGACATGAATATGATGGAGATGGAATCTCAATCTGTCACTGAGGCTGGAGTGCAGTGGCATGATCTCAGCTCACTGCAACTTCTGCCTCCGTGTTTAAAGAGATTCTTCTGACTCAGCCTCCCAAGTAGCTGGGAGTACAGGCTCACACCACCACACCTGGCTAATTTTTTGTGTCTTTGTAGTAGAGAATGTTTAACCATATTGGCCAGGCTGGTTTGAACGCCTGACCTCATGATTTGCCTGCCTCGGCCTCCCAAAATGCTGGGATTACAGGTGTGAACCACTGTACCCAGCAAGAAGATTGTTTCATAATGACAAATGGGCAAATTCATCAGGTGTCAGGGTTTTTAGGGTTTAAAATTGGGGATTAGGATTCGCAGTTGAGAATCTAGGAATTAAGTTTTGGGCTTCCTCTGGAGTCTACATGGTGTCAGAAGAAAAAGAAATGAAATACTTCAGGCTTGGTGGTACTCCAGATTTTGATCTTCAGTCTGCCTGTTAAACATACATTTTTAGTCTTCGAATCAACTGCTCCATACATTCTAGGATTTATAGTTGTGGGAGAGACAAGATGCTTTCTCCATCTTGTCCAGAACTTGAACCCCAGTGCAAAATAATCCTAAACTCAAAACTCAGTGCCATAAAACAATTATAGTGTTTTATTTACTAAGGTTCAGGTTCAGGTGTCAGGTTAGGGATTGGGAAATTGAGTTCAGGTTAGGGTTCGAGTTAAGCCTGAGCATCTGTTTTAGAATTAGTGCCGACATTAGGGATTGAGTTGGGATTATTGTTGGGGTTTGGATTCATGCTCAGATTGAAGGTTTTTATTTGTTTGTTTGCTTTTAGATGAAGTCTTGCTCTGTTGCCCAGGCTGGAGTGCAGTGGCATGATGTTGGCTCACCACGACCTCCACCTCCTGGATTCAAGCACTTCTTCTGTCTCAACCTCACGCACCACCATGCCCAGCTAATGTTTGTATTTTTAGTGGAGTTGGGGTTTCACCATCTTGGCCAGGCTGGCCTCAAACTCCTGACCTCAAGTGATCCACCCGCCTTGACCTTCCGAAGTGCTGGAATTATAGGCATGAGCCCCTGCACCCAGCCAGATTAAAGGTTTTGAATTGGAATCAAGTTCAAATTTAGGATTGAAATCATAGTCAGGGTATAGGTTAGGTTTAGGATTGGTTGGGTTACAGGCATGTGTTCAGGTTTAGGGGTTTCGGTAAGATTCTAGCTCAGGTTTGAGTTTAGGCCTGGAGTGTAGGGGTTCCATTTCAGGTTAAGACTCCAGCTCAGTTTTATGGCTTAAGAATTTGGGTTCAAGTCTGGGTTAGATTTTGAGTTTGGAATTAAGGTTTATATTTATGGTCAGAGTTTATGGTATAAGGTTTGGGTTAGGGTTAGTGTGGATGCTGAGACTGAGTTTTTGGCTTAATTTGAAATGTGGTTTGGGCTCAGGCTTGTACTCCGACTTGATTTTTAGGGTTTATGAATGCACACTTGCATTCTGGTTCAGGTTCAGAGTTTGGATTTGTATTTGAGTTTACTATTTCGGGTTGGGCGAAAGGACATGATTGAAATGACGTATGGTTCTGGGCTAGAGCTGAGGCTGGGATTTCAGGTTGGGGTTTGGTTCAGTTTGAGGTCTGCATTGAAGCTCGGGCTCTGAATCCAGTTCATGATAGGGCTCTGACCAGAGTCCAGTTTGGGCTAGAGCTTGGGCTATGACTGAGATTGAGGTTAGGACAGAGGCTTAGGACGGAGCTAGGTGCAGGATAGTTCTCCAGATATCCTTGGACCATCCCAGTTCTCCTCTTTTCTGGTAATTCTCAAGAATAATTGTAAAATGTCTGGGAATGCAACACCCTGAGATAAGAAGAACCAATTGGAACAGCCCAGGCTCTGTTCCAGTGCCCCTCACCCAGAGCAGGATGTCATACCACACTTCAAACAAGTGGTTCCTTTACTCCCCAGAGTATACACTCCAGAGAAGACAGCTTTCTGGGATCCTTCAGTTGCAGAGCAAGTGAGGCATAAACAGGCAGGAGTTTATCTATCTGTCATGAGCAGCTTTCGTGAGCCTTGAGGGACTGGCTCACAGTAAATCCTAGGCTTCGGTTTTCCCTTGCTGCCTATTTATAATTAATAAATGTGCTTCATATAACTTGTGTCACCAGACCCAGACAACTGGTAAGCAGTGCACAGTGAACCTACTTTATACTAGCTTAAGGCGTGGGCTAAAAATGCTAATACTATTGGGGTTAGCTGGGTTTGGATTCTAGTTCAGGTTCAGATTTGGATTTAGAGTTTTCATGTTCAGGTTCAGGCTTTGACTTGGGTTTGGAGTTTAGTGGTTTGGGTTCAATGTTCAGTTCTGAATGCAGATTTACAATTTAGGGTTTGGGTTCAGGATTATGATTTAGATTTGAAGTCAGTGCTGGAGTGATTCACATTTGGGCATGAGCTCTCACTCAGGTAAGTTTTAAATATTATACCTGTGGTCTTACTGTCATTCAGTATCAGAGTTCAAATGCAAATTTGATTGGAGTTTGGTTTCAGATTACAGTTAGTGTAAAGGTTGAGTTCAGGGTTTAAGTTGTGGTTTCAGTTTAAGTTTAGATTGGATTTACAATTTGGGCATGGGCTTGGACTCAGACTCTGGCAATAATTTTATGTTTAGGGATTTAGGCTTGGGTAAGAATTAAGGTAAGAGTCTCTATTTGGCTCCAGGTCAGACTCAGGGCTTGGGTCAGGTATTGGGTACATGATTGGCCTAGAGCTCCAGGTTTGGGTGTGGGGTTGTGTCTGGGTTTAGAATGTGGTTCAGCTTAGAGTTTTGGGCTTAGGTTTGTTCTAGTGCTCTGCTTAGACTGGAGTTGGTGCCATGGATGGGGATGGAGTTTGGGCTGGTGTTGAGACTGAGTTTGATTTTGGGACTATGGGAAAGGTTGAAGTTGAGGTTAACATTGGGATCAATATTTGGGTAAAGAATCAGTTCTGGGTTTGGAATAAAGTCAGGATATGATCTCTCAACCTGGATCTGGCTTCAGTCCTGGTTTCAGGGTTTGGGTTTTGAATTCAGGTTAGTGGTCGGGTGCAGTGGTCTAGTTAGGTTTGCAGTTTGAGTTTAGGGTTAGAGTACCAGTTTCAGTTTGGGTTCATAGTTAGGCCTTTCAGGGACCTTTTGAGATTAGGTTGTAGTTCATGCATAGGGTTTATGTTTTGGTTTGGTTTTAGGATTCAGGCTTGGACTGGAGTGTAGTTAGGTTCAGGATTTAGGAGTTCAATTTTAGTTTCAGGTTCAGTTTGGATTGCAGTTCACATTCATGCCCAGACTTTGTCTCTGACTCCATTTCAATATTATGGCTAAGGGCTTTGGATTAGGATTTTGATTGGGGTTCAGGTTTTGTTTTTAAGTTTGAGTTAGGCTTTAATGTTTAGAGTTTGAGCAAGTTATGCTTTAATTTCAGTTGGGATTTAGGCCATATTTCATGTTTAGGACTTTAGTTTGGTGTAGTTGTGGTTGGGAACAGGGTTTGGAACACAGGCAAGTTTGGTCCCAGGTTGAAGTCAGCATTACAGTTGGGATTCAGGTTGTTGTTTGGTTCAGAATGGGTTCTGTGATTTGGCTTTGGCTCAAGCTCAGGCTTATGTCTAGCTTGGAGACTGAAGCTCTGACTGTTGTTGGGGCTGGGGTTGATTTCAAGTATGGATGTGGGGTGTGAGGGTTAGGTTTGGGGTTGGGTTTAGGCTTTGGATTATTGGATTTGAATTGGGTTTGTTATTATACTCAGGCTTGAGTTCTGACTTGGCTTTGTTTTAGGGTTTAGGGATTCCAGCTTGAGTTCAGGCTTTAGAAATTTGAGTTCAGTTCTAGTTCAGGTTTGTGTTTATGGGTTTAGATCGGATGTTGAGGTTGGAGTTTATGGTTTTAAAAATTTAGGGTTGGGTATGTGGTAGGGTTAGGAACAGTTGGGTACAGAGTTTGAGTCAGGATCGATTTAGGAATTGGGGTAAGGGTTTGGAAACAGTCCTCAGGCTAGGGTTTGACATGGGCTGGAGCTGGGTCTGGGACTTGGCCCGTTCTGTAAATGGACTGGGGCTAAAGCTTAGCTTGGATTTTGGATAAGGTTCAGGTTGTGAGGAGGGTCTTGTTTCTGATTGTGGCTGGATTAGGGTTGTGTTTGAGGGCAAAGTTTGGGGTTAGAATTCCAGCAGGAGTATTGATCAGGATTCAGCTCAAGCTGTGATTCAGGCTTGGTTTTGGCTTTTAAGGATATGAGTTCTTGTTCAAGTTTAGAGTTTGGCTCCTGGTTCATGTTTAGGATTAAGTTTTAGGGTTAAATTTCAGGTTCAGATTCTGGTTGAGAGTTTGCCTATGGATTTGAGTTGGCTTTATAGTTTAAGGTTCATGTTTGTGTTCTTTTCGGGATTTGTCTTTAGGGTTTAGATGTGAGGTCTGAGTAGGAGTCAAGTATGATTTTAAAATTTAGGGTTGGTCTTGTAATCAGGGTTGTTTTTGTTGTAATGTCTAGGTTCATGGTCAGGTTTATGCCAGGGCTGAGGCTAGGGCTTGGCTTGGGTTCAGTTAGGGTTAGGGTTTGGGTGCTGGTTTTGACTAAAACTTGGGCTAGAATTGAGTTGGGGCTGCTTTGGATTATTGTGATTATGTCCTGGAAGCCCAAATTCAAACTCATGTACCCAATTCACAGCTGAGGCCAAACACTGAGACACCAGTTTTTGGAGATAGAGGAAGGTTTATTAGATTTTGTCAAAGCAATAAGACGAGAGAGCAAGATCTGTCAAATCTGCCTTAACAAAAATATACAACAAGGAGTTTTTATGCAGCTAGGGAATAAGGGAGGGGTTGTTTCAGAAAACTGAAGGGGAAGTCTATGTTTCTTCAATCTCAGGTAACACCTTGAACAACCAGACTTCTGGGCATCAGCAGCTGGTCCCAATGTCCTTCTAAACATCCATTCAGTTTGCTTTTTTTTTTTTTTTTTTTTTGTGTGTGTGTGTGTGTGTGTGTGTGTGTGTGTATGTGGCCCTGAAGTTATCTCCTCCTGCTTGACAAATAAGTAATGTTGTACTGGACCGAGCATAGAGAGTCAACACCAAGACAAAAGTATGCCAAATTGCAGGGTTTATTTTTGCAGGTGGCCACAGAGGACTCGCGTCTCTCCAACCCATGGCCTTAGAAAAAAGGAGGGTGCCAATACTTTTTATAGCCAAAAAGCCACCTTGTGAGTGGGGGTGAGAGTGTGGGGCGGGGTGTAGAGGTGAAGGTATTCAGGCATTCTGAGGGCCAGGTGATTCCGTAAATCACTTCCTGGGTAGGGAGGAGGGTGAAAGTCTCCAGACATTCTGAGGGCTAGAAGACATTGATTGTTACCTAAGTGGCTTACAGAAGTCAAGATAAGCGTTAGTTTGCACATTGTCTGAGTTAACATAGAAATAACATATTTTAGTTAATTATTACAAGCTGCAGGAGCCGGGATGGAATTAGATGGGGATGCTTATTCTGGTTATTACTGGTAGGCAAAGACTAGCAACTCTGGCAATTACTGATAAGCGGCTTTACCTTTTGCATTTTGCAAAGTAAACTAGCAGTTGTATTTACAGAGGCCAAGGCCCACAGTTATTGTGAGGAGAATGGGGCAGCCTTTGCAACTTATTTTACAAAAGCTTTTTCCTTTATAAAATGGCATTGCTCAGGTTCTAACTTTAGGCTACCTGTGCTACAGTAATATATCAGCAGTTTATAATCATAATGTGGAAAAAAGAAATAATCAACATAAAAGTGAGTAGTTAACATGTGTAAGCAGTAGTCTGATCAGAATTTTCATTATTTCAATCACAAGAATGTTAGGATGCTGAAATATCAAGGGGCCTGATTACAGTTGGATTAGGGTGGCATGAGGTCAAACTTGGGAAGAGCATTGGCCTTGATATAGACTGGTGTTCTGGTTCAGGCTTGGGCTCTCACTTTGGCTTGGTTTTAGGGTTCAAATGTTCAGATTCAGGTTCTGACTTATATTCAGTGTTTGACTTTTAGTTGGGATTTGGAATTAGAGTTAGTATTAGGATGGGATTGGGGTTTGGCTTGTTTGTCAAGTCGAGATTAGAATTGGGTTTCTAGGGCTTAGTTTTAGGGTTTAGCGGTTCAAGCACATTTTCTGGTTCATATGTAAGTGTAGTGTTCTGGGATTTTGATGGAGTTCACATTTGGGTTTGATTGGGGCTCGTGGTTGGGCTTGAACTTGGTATCTCACTTGTGCTCAGTTTCAGTGCAGAGGGGAGTTAGTGTGCTTGTTCAGGTTTAGTGTTTCAGATACCAGAGCCAAGATCACAGTGGTAGGGGACAGATTTAGCCTAGAATAGGGCAGACATCAGAGCACAGGGGGAAGGGGTGCTGAACTTAAAGGCTGATGCTGCCCTGGAGTTACAGCAAAGAGCCTGGACCCATATGGCAAAGTTGTGAAAACAAAAGCCTGAGCCACATGAGCATAGGCAAAGGGCTGAGCTTCAGGCCCAGAGTGAGGAGTTTCATCCTTAGATGGAGGAGCAGTGGGTGAAGCTGGGAGCAAAAGAAGTGGCCATTCCCCCAGAGGGCAGAGCTACAGGCCCAGATGTCATTTTTATGGTTAGGTGCTTGATTTTGCATTAGTTTGGGATTCATGTTTGCAGTTAAGATTAGGAGTACAGTAATGATTGTAATTGGAGTTAGGACTGGGTTTGGGTTTGAGTTTGGGGTGTGGTATGGTTCAGATGACTGGGTTTGGGTCCTGACTTAAGCTTGGTTTTAAAGTCTAGGAGTTTGTACTAGGGCTTTATTCAGCTTCAATGTTTGGCTTCAGGTTTAACTTGGGTTTAGAGCTTAGGTTTTGGGTCAGGTTACATTTGTTTTAAAGTTTGAGTTTGTGTTCAATTCTGGTTAAGGATTTTGGATTTGTATAGGGGTCATGGGTCAGGTCATAATGTGTTTGGAATTCAGAGTTTGGGTTTGAGTTCAAGTTTGGGATCAAGGTTTATGATAAGGGTTGGGGTTGGAATTGGAATTGGAGTTTTATTCAGATTTGGATTACAGTTTATGTCCTGGCCTGTGCATAGGCTCTGACTGAATCTTGACTTCTGAGTTCAGGGGTTTGAATCAGGATGCTGTTTCATGTTGATAATTCACCTTCTGGTTCAAGTTCAGGTTGGTATTGGTGTTATGGTTGGGATCAGTTTTGGTGTCAGTGTCTGATTGGAATCTGTTTGGGGTTTGGGATTAGACTCTGACTTGGGCTGGGTTTTTAGGGTATAGGACTTTGGCCTCAATTGGGCTAGGGTTTAGTGTTTAGGACTAGGGTTCAGATATAGATAGGATTTGTGGTTTTGTATTCGAGTCAAGGTTATAATTGAGAAATAGGTCACATGAAGAGTTTAGGATTGTGGTTGGGACTTGGGCTTAGGCTCAGGAAGTTTTAGTGGTTACAGTTGGATCCTAGTTTACATTTAGATTAAGTGTCAAGATTTCTGGATTTGGGTTCATGTATAGGGATGGTTTTGTAAGAGTGAAAAGGCAAAATAATAATAATAATAATAATAATAATAATAATAATAATAATAAAATTAAACTAATGTAACTAATTCTATTTTTGTTTAAGGGACCTTTACGCATTCCGGACCATAGGCTAGGATAATTTTAGAGCACTGAGATAATATGGAAAAACAGCAATCACGTAGCTTTTAAAACAAACTCTGAAATTAAAGAAAATGCATGTAAACAACTAAGTATTTTGTTAAAGATATATAGGAGCATTTTGACCTGATCAAAGACTAAGAATTTCCCAAACTCCTTGGGTCCTCACTGGCACCTGGATATCTGAAGTTGTTGGGCCCTTCTGGATCCCAACTCCTTCCTCTACACTTTGTCTTTAACATAAAAGGAACCTAAAATTTGTGGTCACTTGAGATGGTACTTTAGGATGCTAGCATGTCATCTTCTAGGTTTGCTGGCTTTCTTAATAAACGTGCTTTTTCCTCTCACCAACTCCTGTATCTTGAATTTTGTCTCAAGTAGCTAGCAGCTGAACCTGGGGTCAGTTAAAATTTCAGGCTACACTCTCAAAGTCTGGTTAAGGACTTATGGTAGGGGTTACCACTAGGTTTAGGGTGAAATTGATGTTGAGTTTCATTTCAGGATAATATTGAATTTTGATTATGTTTTTGGATTTAGCCTTAGGCTTAGCTAGTGCTAAGAATATGGTAAGAGGTACACTCGAGTGGAACTGGGGAATATTGAGTTAGGGTTAGAATCAGAGGTCAGGATCTGGTTAAAAGTCAGGATCAAAAATTGGGTCAGGTTCAGGATTGGGGTTAGAAATGTGGGTTGGGGTTGGCATCTGGGTCTGGGTTGGGGTTTGGATTGGGATCGAGGTCAGGGTTTGATCAGGGTCAGTGTCAACATAGGGTTAAGTTTAGGAGTTAGGTTTAGGTACTGGATAAGTGTTGGGATAAGGATCATTATCACATTTTTCTCATGACTTTAGCTTTGTAATAAGTGTTGGGGTACAGATGTGTGAGGCCTTCAAGTTTTGGTTTATTCAATGTTGTCTATTATAGGTTTAGAAACAGTTTGCTGGGAATTTGATTGAGATTAAACTCAAAGTATAAATCAACTTAGAATTGTTATCTTAACTATGTCTAGTTACTAATGGTGAATAAGGAGTATCTCTCAATTTATTTACATATTGTTTCTTTCAACTGTGTTTCCAGGTGGTATGAATGCATATGTGTAGCTTTTAAAAATATGTATACTTAAGAACTTTATTTTTTAGGCCTTTTGTTGTAAATGATATAAATGTTTTTCTTTATTATGATTATTTTTTAATGCATTTTAGGTTTTGGGGTGCATGTGAAGAACATGCAAGATTTTTGCATAGGTCACACATCCCAGTGTGATTTGCTCCCTTCCTCCCCATCACCTATATCTGGCATTTCTCCCCATACTATTCACCCCAACTACCCACCCACACTGTCCCTCCCCTATTTCCCCCCAGCAGACCCCAGTGTGTAGTGCTCCCCTCCCTGTGTCCATGTGTTCTCATTGTTCAACCCTCACCTATAAGTGAGAAGATGCAGTGTTTGATTGTCTGCTCTGTGTCAGTTTGCTGAGAATGATGGTTTCCAGGTTCACCCATGTCCCTACAAAGGACATGAACTCATCGTTTTTTTGTTTGTTTCGTTTTGTTTTTTTACAATTTACCCATCTGACGAAGGGCTGATATCCAGAATTTACAAAGAACTTAAACAGATTTACAAGAAAAAAACAAACAATCCCATTCAAAAGTGGGCAAAGGGTATGAACAGACACTTTAAAAATGATATAGATATTTTTAAATACCAAATTCCAGTTTTAAAATTCCACTTGTATCCATACATAATTGCTGATACGTAGGACATCAGTTGACTTTTGTTCATCGGCAATCAACTTTGCTTATATCTCTGTCCATTCTGTTCAAGGCGGGGGATGGTAAGTTCTCTTTCAGTTTTAACTTCCAAAATCATGGCAAGAGATTATCAGAACAATGGATTTCAGAGATTCACGGGGACCACAGGAGAGGTCCATGTGCACCACTATACAGCGAGCACTTTAGCATCCTGCACTGCCCCAACAGCCTGTAGGGGTCACACAAAACCCCAAAGGATTATAAATCATTCTACTGTAAGAACATATGCAAACAAATGTTTATTGCAGCACAGTTTACAATAGCAAAGACCTGAAACCAACCCAAATGCCCATTGATGATAGACTGGACAGGGAAATTGTGGCACACATACACCATGGAATATTATGCAACCATCATAAAGGATGAGTTCGTGTCTTTTGTAGGGACATGGATGAACCTGGAAGCCATCATTCTCAGGAAACAGACACAAGAGCAGAAAATCAAACAACGCATGTTCTCACTCATAGGGGGGTGTTGAACAATGAGAACACATGGACACAGAGAGGGGAACACTACACACTGGGGCCTGTTTGGGGGAAACAGGGAAAGAACAGCGGGGGTTGGGGAGTTGGGGAGAGATAGCATGGGAAGAAATGCCAGATATAGGTAATGAGGAGGAAGGCAGCAAATCACACTGCCATGTATGTACCTATGAAACAATCTTGCATGTTCTTCACATGTACCCCAAAACATAAAATACAATAAAATAATCCCACCTTTTTGGACCTTCCCCCCATGTTCCCCACACAGATATTTGGCACCTCCACAGTGAGGATTAAGCTTTGTTCTCCTCAGGATTTATCCAGAAGATGCCACTATGGCTACAGACACCTGGGGGCCATGCCTAGGTAGGACCCAAATCTCCTTCTCCTCAGGACCCATCTGGGAGAACCCTCAGTGGCTAAGGAACAGCTGGGGGCTATGTTTGTGCAGCTTCAGGACACCAGAAGGTAAGTAAAAAGCTTCCTGTATATGCCCTGAGGTGCAGAGGTGGGAACACTGCCATGTTTTACTTTCTCATGTTGTTAAGGATTTTTGGGGTGTCACTTTTCTGGCAGGAAATCTTTCTGACTATTGGCACCTTTGTCTGAGTTTGTTCTGACCTGCTGAATTTGTTCTGCTCACTTAGCCTGGTAGGCTGCACTTGGCTCATGCTATGGGCCCGGAGTTCATGCCTGCCAAGGGCAAATCAGGCATGAAATGGTGAGGGGTGGGTGAGCAAATGTAGGGTCTGGCTACTGCACAGTCAGACACACCGGCTGCTGCAGTGCGGCAGGCAGCTCCAGGTGCCAGCATGGGTGCTGGCTCTCTGCAAGGCTGTGGCTTGACCAGACAAACCACAGCCAACTTCCACAGCTGGCACCAGGGAATACGGTGGCACTCGGAAGCTTGGAGGTGACAGGAACTGCAAGGCCCCAAAGAAGAAGTCACAGCCTTGGCTGGGGTAGCTCCCAGGTTGGTGCTCTCCAAAGGACTGCAGCTCTTCTCTCCTTCTCTTCACTCACAATGTGGCAAGCAAGGGGCACGTCTCAGCCCTGTTTGTGTTATAGGTCTTTTATCCTTGCCACTGGTGGATTCCAAGTTTTTTTTCTGCCATCAGGAAGAATGAAGTACACAGACAAGAGACTGAGCAAGTCAAAGAGAAGATTTCATGAGTGATAGAACAGTTCAGAGGAGACCCACAGAAGGTAACTCCTTTCCACAGCTAGGGGATCTTGAAGAGTGTTAAGCTCCTAGTTGAGAGGGTAGCTCCTCTCTGCAGCTGGTCATCCCATTGTCTGCTCTGCTCTGGCTGAACCTGGGGCTTTTGTGGGCCTCTGAGGGGTGGAAGTGGATGCCAGTTGGTCTGTGTGTGGCCATGGGCAGGCCTGGAATGGGCACCACAAGTTAACAGCGTAACTGGCAGCCCAGCCTACAGCCTTCAGGCCCTCTCTGGCCTAAAGCTGGGGCCTCATCAGGTACGTAACTCCTTATGCCCAGGAGCATTTCTGACTCTTGCTGCCATCCGTGGAACCCTGCTTATGGTAAGGGTCACCTACAGGCCAGCGCCAAGCCACCGTCAGCCCACCCCAGCACTTGTCTGTGCCCAAAGTGCAGAGGGAGCCAAGGTGGCAGGGGGCTGGCATGTAAGCTCTGACCCTAACATATGCACACCTAGGTAGGCTGTGATAGCACCTGGCCTCAGTCCCAAACCCCCATCAGATTACAGCAGGTGCTGAGAGCCAGAGGCCAAGTAGTGGGAGCAGACACCTCCAAGCCTCTGGGGGCAGGTAAGACCCCCCTCCTAAGCCCCTGAGAGTGCAGAATGCAGAGATGACCAGGTCCTGTGCTTGGAGGGTCTGGCTCCCACTCACTTCATGGAGTGTACAGGCAGTCCCAGGTGCACCCCTTTGCAGCTTGGGGTGGGGGCTACAGGTCCTCACTGGGCCCCTCTTTGTGTGCCCCTTCATGCCCAACAGTGCTGCTCCCCTGACAGCAGGCAACTCAGCCCAGCCCCATTGTGGCAGCTCCCAGGACAGTGGGCTCCAAGGGGGCTCTAGTTTGTCCCTGGCTCCTGCTGGCTCCATGGAGTGCCACACTGCCCCAGGCCCACCTCTGCCTCCTCCCTGCACCCTGTCCACGGTGGTGTTGGGTGAGAGTCCCAACACAGGGCTACGGTCTGGAGCAGCAGTTTCTGGACCTGGAATAAGGTCCCACCCAACCACAAGAGGTTGGGGGCAGCACATTTGGCTGCCTCTGGGACTCAGGGCACAGGGGACACAGGGCACAGCCTGATGCTGCCATCAATGTTATGTTTATTTTATTTTACAAAAGTGTCCCTTCGTTGAGGGTTTGATACTCATCATCACAGCAAGACCAAGTATGTTTTTCCAAATTTTAATTTGCTTCTCGGGGAAATCTTGGTACAGAGAAAAGGGAAACCCTGAGAGCATCAAAGCAAGTCCCCTCAGGGTCCCCAGGACACACACTCTGCAGACTTGCTTTTATTTGTGTCTCATTGGCTTATTCTTACAGTATTAAACTGCTTGAAAATATTGAAGAGTATGTGTCTTAAATCTCACAACATTATTTTAAGTATAAATAGTATACTTATGTCTGTGAAAAGAATTTTAGGCAAAATAAATTTAAACACAGTTTATTTGTACAAAAGAATGATTCATGAATTGAGAAGCACCGAAATAGAAAACGTGTTTTGGGGTCCACATTCGCAGAGTGAGCAGAGCTTTTAGAGGTAGAAGCTAAGTGAAGAAATGGCCTTATTGGCTCCAGCTAGATGACTGCCTGATTTGGAGAATGGTTCCATGGGTATCCCTAGCCATATAGCCAACTGACTGCTGGGCTCTTTGTGATTGACTTCAGTTGGTTCGTTAATTTTTTTAAAGTGAGTTACTAGAAATGCATCCAGGTTAAGTTTGTGTTTTCTTAGGGAAGACCTTAGTGTAATGACCTCCTCCTTATTTGCTTTAACATGTCAAAACCATAATTCATTTTCATTTTACTTTCCTGGCATTAATAGAAGTAAACTGACAACATTTTTGTTGTCATTCACAAAGCCAGTTTAATTGGCAGCATATTTGTAATATTACATAAAAGAATGTGTGTCTTACAATCACTGTTAGATTAGATGAAATATGTTAACTCTATTAAGTTTGTTATTAAACTGTAACACGAATTAAGTTCTCACTTTTCTCCTAGGCTTTGGCCATTTAAAATACACTCAACTGTCACTTGAGGAGGGGCTGCTCTCTGAGAAATGTGTCGTTAAGTGCTTTTATCATTGTGCAAACATTAGGGAATGTACTTGCACAAACCCGGATGATATAGCATACACCTAGCCACACTTAGTCTATATGATATAGCCTGTTGCTCCTAGGGTACAAACCTGTGTAACATGGTACTGTAACAAATAATATATGCAGTTTTTACTACAATGGGAAGTATTTGTGTATCTATTTAAACATATAAAACAATGCTTTGAGCCATGAGGTTATGACATGATGGCTAGGCAGAAATTTTTAAGCTCCATATAATCTCATAGGACCACCACCTATGTATGTGATGTGTGACCATAACATCAGAATTAATTAAAAAGATCAGCTTACATTAAGCTATGAACTCAGATGGTCCTTGGGTCTTTTCCACTGGGAGATCTTTAAGCACTGTTCCAAGCTGTTTTATGCTAATATTCATAGTTTCCTTAATTTAGAGTCCATTTTGTTAATGTGTATTTTTATTAGGAAATCACCTGTTTCTTCTAGGTTTCCAGTTTGATACAGTTGATTTCTTATTTGACGTTTGATTTCTCCTCTCTTACTAGTTTTATACAGAATTCTTGATTCTATATACTTTTGCACTCTCTTTTTATGAGCAATATTTTTTTAAATATATTTTTTAGCTTTTTTTAATGGAAGAATTTTCCTGTTTGATAATTTCTCATGACCCAATGATGATCTTAAATAATTGTTAATTAACTTCAGCTTAATAGGCTTTTTCAGGACCCAACTGTTAAAACTCTGTCACATGACGGGTGTAGGTTATGTTTATAACCACAGAAAAGAAAGTGACATAGAGAAAACAGAAGTGGAATACACAGACAGCTCCATTGGTTACAGCCTGGATTTGTCTTTATGGAACCTAATTTGAACAGTTGGCAGCCTAACATCGGCTGACACTTGGAAGCTGTGATTGGTTTGGCCTCAGCTATTTGTTAAAAAGACAAGATTTCTAAGTCAGATTCTCAGTTTGTTTATATGCTAAGTTAGGTTGTAGTTCTTTACAAAACTCTTTGGAAGACTTCATAAGTCCAAATTTAATTTAACAAATCCCCACTTTTGATCAGCCTTTCAATTTTGAGAAACTGACCAAAACTTTGAGCATTGATACCGTGAGACTATTCTCTGTCATCATTGTAAATGGATTTACTTGGTCTCAGTATAAAGTTCAGAAGTCCTTATTTGGTCTCAGTTCTCACTGTGCAATAGCAGAATAGTGAGTTTTGTAAGATGGGAAGAAGGAAACAGAACAATGGAAAATAACAGCTGATTGGCTATGTAAACCAAAAATAAAATTCTAAGGCCCCCAACCACCTTCTCTCAGCCAAGGGGATTCCAGAGTTAACCTGAAAATGTAGTTCAGGCCATTATGAAAGAGGGGGCTGGACATGCCTCGTTATACTCCTCCATCAGTAACATCAACACAGACCTAAGTCTGTTAAGAAAGGTTTATAATCTTTTTTTCTCTGAAGCCTGCTACTTCAAGGCTTCATCTGTATAATAAAACCTACGTCCCCACAACCCATAATCCACCCAGACATTCCTTTCTACAGATGATAACTCTTTAAAATAATTGCCAATCCCAAAATTTTTAAATCTACCTGTGACCTGGAAGCTCCCACCCCTTGAGTTTTTCCACCTTTCCAGATCAAAACAGCATAAATCTTACATGTATTGATTGATGTATTATGTCTCCTTAAAACGTATAAAGTGAGCTGTACCCTGACCAACATGAGCAAATGTTATCAGGACCTCTCGAGGCTGTGTCATGGGTGTGTCCTTAACCTTACTAAAATAAGCTTTCTAATTTGACTGAGATCCGTCTCAGATATTTTGGATTCACAGTTAATATCAGGTTACTTCAGGTTACTTTTTGCCTAAGGATTAAAGCAGAGGGGACTTCCTTATGCTAACTCAGGTAGACTGGAATGTAGTCTTTTTCAATAAAAAATGACTTGTTTGGAAATTTATCTGCTTCCTTAAAGCTTCAGTTTGGTTGCGTGGCATTTAGCATCACTGACTCCATTCTGGTTTGGCCTGCTCTGTTGTGGCCTACTGCAGGAGCCCAGTCCAGAACAATGGTCTGCCATAATTTATTTAATAATTCTCCCCTTTTGGTCAGGTTCTTACCTAGGTGAGAGTGTGACCCAAACACTGGCATTAGTAGTATTCTCTGTTGCCATCATTTTGGTTTCTGGTCTCAACACATCATTTCAGTGAAGTCATTAAAACTTTCTTCGATTATTCTTGCCAGCGGCAGCTATCCGAGTTACCCTGAGTTACCAACGCTGAATCCATATGTATCTGCAGCAACTTCAGTTCTTATATCCTCAGGAGAAAGAATTGCACTGAGGGATGTAAGGTGGAAGAAGAAGCCAAGGCGAGTTTTAAAGGAGGAGTGCAAATTTATTTTTAAAAGGCTTTAGAACAAGAAAGAAAGGAAAATTCTCTTGGAAGAGACCCAAGAGGGCATCTGAAGGTCAAAGACAGCATTGAACCTTGATCTTAGGACTTTATAGGCTCACCTCTCTCCCATAATTCTTCCCTTTGTGTGGGCTGCCCACATTTGCAGTGAGCACTTACAGTCTGTTTAGGAAGTTGAAAGTATGCCCATTTAGACTTTATTATCTTTTCTGTTGGAGTATCCCCAGAATGTCATTCTTCACCATTTTGTCTCTTAAGCATCCTCTATAGTTCAACAGTGTGTAGCCAATAACTAATCAATATTATTTTCGGAAGCCAGTGAGAATTCCTGGCAAACAACTTTGTATCAACCGACTCCTTGTCCTTCTTTTTCCTTTAAAAACCTGCTTGTAACAGAAGTTGAATGGAGCTTATATCTACAGATATTTAGCTCTGTGTCTTCTGGCTGGGTGTTTTTATCTTGGCTCAAGTAAACTCTGAAATTCTGTTTTGTACCTCATCTTGTTCCTTTAGGTCAACAATATGAATATACTTTAACATGGAACATTTATTCCTGATGAGCTACTTCTGTTGTACAATCAAATGTAAGGAAGTGTCAATGAAGAGTCAGACTCTGTAAAATATTTGAAGAGATTTAATCTGAGCCAAATATGAGTGACCATGGCTCAGACGCAGCCCTCAGGAGGTCCTGAGAACATCTACCCAAGCTGGTCAGGGTGCAACTTGGTATTACACATTTTAGGGAGACATGACACTTCAATCACATACATTTAAGAAATATGTTAGTTTGATCTAGAATGACAGGACAACTTGAAGTGGGGTGGGGGTTTCCAGTTTATGGATAGATTTAACATTTTTCTGTCTAACAATTAGTTGAGTTTATCTAGAGACCTGGGATCAATAGAAAGCAATGTCTGGATTAAGATAAAGGATTGTGGACACCCAAATTCTTATTTGCAGAGGAAGTCTTCAGGCAGTAGGCTTCACAGAGAATATGTTTTAAAATGTTTCTTATCAGACCTAAAATCTGTGTTGATGTTAATGTCAGAGAGGTATAATGAGGCATATCCTCACTTCCCATGATGGCCTGAAACAGTCTTTCAGATTAAATTTTAAACAGCCCTGGCTGAGGAGGAAGTCCATTTAGAAGGTTGGGGGAGGGTTTAGAATTTTATTTTTGGTTTACAGAAGTGTATTTTGCTTTTGATATTATCAACTGTATTTCTAGACTAACAAGTTTTCCTAGGAGCATTAAATACTCTTTTGGGATTTTATTACACAAATAAGGCATAGATCCCATTTTATCATTACCTTCATTGCTAGATATATTGACATCATTTCATCTGAATTTTGAAACCTTGCAGAGTTTTGTCATACTGGAGCGAGCACAGAAAGTCAACACTGCGACAAAAGTATGACAAATTGCAAGGTGTTTATTGCCTGCAGCCATGGAGGACTCATGTCTCTCCAACCTGTGACCCCGAAAGGAGGATGTCAAGACCCTTTATACCGGTAAAACCACCTTGGGAGTGAGGGTGAGAGGCAAGGTGGGGGCGAGGGGCTTCAGACATTCTGACCGCCAGGGGACTTTGAATATTCCGATTGTTACTTAAGTGGTTTACAGAAGTCAAGATAAGTGTTAGTTTACACATTGTCTGGGTGTGGTGGAAATCACAAACCTTAGTTACTTATTATAAGTCGCAGGGGCCAAGATGGCCTGGTTTTGGACTGCTTGCCTGCCACATTAGGGTTACAGAGAGCAGTTTTAACAGAAAGCCGAGGTATGGTCTAAGTATGCAGTTTTATGGGGCTTTTACCATGTCACAGTTTGAGCTTCTAATAATTATTTGTGATCCCCTAAAAGGTAGATTACATTTTTCCTCAAGACATAGCAATATCTAAAATCACTCATAGAATGTCCTGCCACTTTTGTTTATGTAGTTTCATCAATTTCTCTAAAGCATCGCTGAGGAAATCTTTGAATATCCCTTTAAACTCTTCTCACTCATAGATGGGTGTTGAACAGAGAACACATGGACACAGGGAGGGGAGCTTCACACACTGGGGTCTGCTGGGGGGAAATAGGGCAGGGACTGTGTGGGATGGGGAGTTGGGAAGAGATAGCATGGGGAAAAATGCCAGATACAGGTGAAGGGGAGGAAGGCAGCACATCACACGACCATATGTGTACCTATGCAACAATCTTGCATGTTCTTCACATATACCACAAAACATAAGATAAAATAAATTAAATTAAAAAAAAAAAACTCTTCTATTTTAGAAAGCATCACAAGAAAACATTTAATTATGTTGGTCACAAAATCTGTTCACGCATTTTCTTTCTCTGAATATTTTTCGCAGTGACAAATATTTGTTTCTGTTGTATTACTGTTAAAATGAATGTTTGGAAACAAAATAAAGACAAAGATTTATTACAATAACTGATCCAGTAACAATAAATCAATTTGCCATTTGAACCTTTTCTTTCTTCAAGACAGAGTCTTGCTCTGTTGCCCAGGCTAGAGTGCAGTGGCACCATCTGGGCTCACTGAAACTTCTGCCTCTCAGGTTTCGGCAATTTTCCTGCCTCAGCCTCCTGAGTAACTGGGATTATAGGCACCTGCTACCACATCCAGCTAATTTTTGTATTTTTAGTAGAGATGAGGTTTCACCATGTTGGCCAGGCTAGTCTCGATCTCTTGACCTTGTGATCTGCCTACCTAGGACTCCCAAAGTGCTGGAATTAAAGGCATGATCAACTACACTCAGCTCCCACCAACACTCGCTTTTTTTTAAAGTTGTACTTTTGAAAATGTTCAGCCAAGAATTGAAATAGTCTAAAAAATGTGAATTTTTTCCTGATCTAAGCTGACCAGATTTCTAGGGAGTGAACCCAGGACAGAAACATACCACACACACACACACACACACACACACACAATGATTAATAAGTGTACACAAATGTGTTCTTTTAACATTAAAATGCAAAAGAGGTATTTATTTAGAATTATATATTACTCCACATTATATACCTGACAGCATCATGAATGTTCTTATTTTTTTAAATATAGGACTAGTTAGTGTCAGTTACTACTACAATTATTACTACAAATAATTAGTGAACTATAGAAATGATTTCTGAAAGTAGAGTCTAATTATTAGTACAAATAAACAGATGTTTGAAAAAATATTACAATGTTTTGAATAAAGTTATTATTTTAAAGTAGTTTTAGATTCACACGAAAATTAGGAAGAAAAATATATCAGATGCCTTGTTAACATCTAACATCACTTGTTACAATTAATGACCAGATATTGATATGTTATCATTAAATAAGCCCACATTTTATTTGGTTTCTCTTATTTCTATCTTTTTCTATTCTGGGATCTCATGTAGGATTCCTACAGGACATTTAGTTGTCATGTCAGACTCTTCTTGCTTGTGACAGTTTCTCGAAGGATGCCTTCTGATAGCTTTGACAGTGTAAGAAAGATTGGTCAGGTATTGTGTACAATATCTCTCATTGTGGTTTACTTTGTGTTTTTCTCATAATCAGGCTGGGGTTATGGGTTTGGGGGAAGCAGATCATATTTGTAGTGTTATTCTAGTCTCTTCATGCTCTTAAGATGCATTGTCACCATTAGTGTTAATTTTCATCACCTGGCTGAGGTAGTGTTTTTAGGTTTCTTACTGTGAATTTACTTTTTCCCCATGTCCATACTGTATGTATTCTTTTGGAGGAAATAAACCTGCAGAGCCCGCACTTAAGGAGTGGGGAGTTAGCTCTACCTCCTTGATGCATGAGTGTCTACATCAAGTATGTGGAATTCATCTGTATAAGATATTTCTATTTGGCGCATTTGTGTATTTACTTAATCATTTATTTATACCAGTATGGACAACCAGATAGTTACTTCAATCATTTGGTTATTATCCAATTGTACAGTATTTTGTTGCTTTGATTTCCTAACTGTGACAGTTGGGAGCTTTTTCCATTGGCTTCAGTTTTCCTTTAAGGCAACTGAATGTTTTGTCTTGTTTTGTTTAACAATTTCTTTCTGACACTTCAAGAGTATCCTGGCTCATGTATTTACTGTCTTGGCCCGAGTTTTAGCTATTTCTTCAAAAAGCACTGTTTTCCTTCATTAGAGAATAGTTTCAAGTACTTATATCTGGCAAGTAAATATGCTCATTACATCTTCTCCCTCACAGCTGACAATGCAAGGAAATATATATGTGTGTGTTCTAACCTACATATACACCCCTAATTATAAAGATTTCTATGTGGATCCATCTGTGTATATATTAAGCTACATGTGAGTTTATACTGCTGTCTCTAATCAATGGACTCTGATCCATTATCACAGGAATTATTCTAGCCTCCCCACCCCTTCTTGTCTGTAAATTCTGACTCCAACAGCAAGAATTGGCTTCCACCATCTGCCATTTATTTAATCCCTTGTTCTAGCATAAACATTGAATTTCTTGTTGTTCATCCAAATTATAGGCTGTGATTTAATAACAAATACATGTTTGTTCTCTATTTCCTGGTGCAGAGCTCTCAAAACCCTTAAAATTTCTTGAGTGATAGGGATGCTAACAGCATATTTTGTTCTCATATTTGATCTTTGATCCTGGGTTCCGACACAGAGTTTCTAAATGCCTTAAAAATCTCTTGGGTAATAGGAAGCCTTTTGTTCTACTAAGGACTCTTGGTGGTCACCTGGATGGCTTCAGGATGGGGCACAGTCACCAGAAATACCAAGCCATGATTAGAAGCTTGTAACTTTCAGCTTAATATCCTGACCTCTGAGAGGAAAGGGGGCTGCAGATTGAGTTAATAATCAATCTTCAGTGATAGAGCCTCCATATAAATCCCTGAAAGAGGTGGGAGGATCACTTGAGGCCAGGAGTTTATGGCCAGCCTGAATGACACAGTAAGACTTAGGAATCTGAGGCAGAAGGATTCCTTGAGGCCAGGAGTTCAAGGCTGCAGTAAGCTATAATTGCACCCCTGCACTCCAGGCTGGGGGACAGAGCAAGACTTTGACTCTTAAAAAATCCTAAAAGATGGGGTTTAAAGAGCTTCTAAATTGATAAATATATCCATGTGTGGGGATCATGGAAACCCCAACTCCATGAGGACAGCTTCGACACTTGAGACCCTTCCAAACCTTGTTTTGTGTACCCCTTATCTGGCTGTTCATGTGTTTTCTTTATCATATTCTTCATAACAAACTGGGGTCTTTCAGGTTGCGGTAACAAAATATTATAGACTGGGTAACTTTTAAACAACATAAATTTGTTGGATATAATTCTGGAGCCTGGAAAAATCTAAGATCTAGTCACTGGAAGATTCCATATCTGGTGAGGGCTCATCCCTTAGAGAAAGTACCTTCTTGCCATGTCCTCATATGTCAGAATGGAGAAACAGGCTCCTTAAACACTGTTTTATAATAGCACTTGTCCCATACATGAGGACAGAGCCTTGATGATGAATTACCTGTAAAAACCATCATTTTAGATGTTAGGTTTGAATTTTGGGGGGAGCAAATACTGAGATCATATTACCCAGTAAACATAAGTGTTTTCCTGAGTTTTATGAGCCATCATAGCAAATTATCAATCCTGAGGAGGAGGTGTAGGACTGTTCAGTTTGCAGCCAAGCCATGCAGAAGTGTGAGTGAACTGGGGATTTACTCCTTGTGATTGGCATGTGAAGTGGGGAATAACCCTTAAACTATTAGGTATGTAATAACTCCAATAAACTCATATCATAATTGAATTATAGGACAACCAGCTGGTGTCCAGAAAATTGGAGAATTGGTCAGTATGGGAAAACATCTCATACATTTGTTGTCAGAAGTGAACTATTGAGAGTATAGATGAAAAACAGCATTTTTTTTTTACAGGTATAGTGGTTTCAAAATTGACTATTACCCCTGTGGGAAAGAACTTTATAAAATAGAGTCCACTATTTATATGCAGTCTATTCTGCTTTTAGTCTATAGGTTCTACTCACTTCCAAAGTGACTTTGGTTAGCACATCCTGCTCAACACCTGCAGTGAGCTTTTACATAAATTTGTAATACAGTGAGATTCTTGGTCTCATTCTATATTTTATCATTGGATACTCCTACACACTAAATAATTTGATTTAATTTGTATAGCTTGTGATTTATTTCTTGGGCTGTAAAATTCTATCCTTTTTATAAAATGCATAGTGTCAGGTAGCCACCATTAAAGTACCATACAGAATACTTCAAACTCCCACACTATGTAATCACTGATTTGTTTATATGTGTAATTTTGCCATTTCCAAAATATCATATAAATTGGGGTGAAATGGTGGGTAGCCTCTTCAGACTCACTTCCTTCACTTAGCAGTGTACATGCAAAATTTACCCACGTCTTTGCATGTGTACATAGTTTATTCCTTTCTGTTTATGAATAGTACTCCATTGTATAGATGCACCCCAATTTCATTATGTATTCAGTTCCTAAAGGAAATTCTGATTACATTTTGATCGTTATGAATAGAACTACTGTCCATAATTGCATGCTAGTATATGTTTGAACATAATTTTCAAAGCAATTGTCTAAATACAGGCAATTAAGGGGTGCAATTGTTAGATTATAAGATGAGAGTTGTTCAGCTTTGGAGACAAATGCAGAAGTGTGTTCCAAAGTGACTGTACCATTATGCATTCTACCAGCAATGAATGACAGTATTGCTTCTTTTTAAGAGTTCATTTTGTGTTATGATTATTTTTAGAGACAAAGTGTTGTTATATTGCTCAGGCCGATCTCAAACACCTAAATTCAAGTGATCCTCTCACGTCAGCCTCCCGATTAACTAGGATTATAGGCATAAGCCCCCCAACCCAACTTCTTTTTGTATTTTTAATACAATTGTTTTCACTAGATTTGCATTTTGCAAATACTTTCTCCCAGTCTGTGTCTTGTCTTTGTTCTCTGAAAAGGCTCTTTCACAGAGCTGAAAATGTAGGGTTTTTTTTTTCTTTTCTTTTCTTTTTTTTTTTTTTTTTTTGAGACAAAGTTTTGCTCTTGTTACCCAGGCTGGATTGCAATGGCGCGATCTTGGCTAACTGCAACCTCCGCTTCCTGGGTTCAGGCAATTCTCCTCCCTCAGCCTCCTGAGTAGCTGTGATTACAGGCATGTACCACCATGCTCAGCTAATTTTTTGTATTTTTAGTGGAGACAGGGTTTCACCATATTGACCAGGATGGTCTTGATCTCTTGATCTTGTGATCCACCTGCCTCGGCCTCCCAAAGTGCTGGGATTACAGGCTTGAGCCACCACGCCCAGCCTGAAAACTTAGTTTTATAGTCTCGGTTATCATTATTTTTTCTTTTGTGCTTTGGCTTTTGGTATTATGGGTTAAACGTCAGCGCCAAATCCAAGGTCATGCAGGCTTTCTTTTAGAATGTTTATAGTTTTGAATTTCAAATTTCAGCCTATGGACACTTGCGAGTGAATTTTTGTGTAAATTTTAGTTTGTATGTATATTACTTTTATTCTGTATGTATTCCAAATAATTGTTCCATCACTTCTTTTTGAAAAACACACAGGATAGTGAATTTCCAAAATGATGGCACTGTGTAAACGAATACTGAATGTAACTGATTTCTCAGGAGAGCCAGGAGGGGGCGCATATCCAATGATAAACTGTGAGCAAGAGCGGCCTCTGCTGAGTCCTGACAGCCACCAGATGGCAGGAGGCGGGAGACAAGAACTTCTTCCCTCAAGGCTCCAGGAGGGAGACTTTATTTATTTATTTATTTTATTTTTTAAGATGGGGTTTCACTATATTGATCAGGCTGGTCTTGAACTCCTGGCCTCCCAACACCTCAGCCTCCCAAAGTACCGGGATTACAGGTGTGAGCCACCACGCCTGGCCAGGAGGGAGATCTTAACTTGATGCTGTTCAGTGATGAATTAAAACCTTCCTGTCCACAACTTGGAGTATAGTGGAGACAGTCTGCAGAGGAAGGGTTCATGTAGAAACATATAACCCTAAAATTCCACTGTTGCCATTGCACCCTGAGATCATTCTTAACATCCAACATATATTCACACAATGGACTGTAGTAGTCAATATCCACTAATTGGCCCCTATTACTGATGGATTCATGTCCACACAGTGGTGGCTAATGAAATTCACACTTTTTTGAGGGTGATTGGTTTCACAGCTTTGGCTGAAATGGAGCCTCTATAATGAAGTTTGATGTCATCTCTACATTCCTGGTATGGTATTGATATATATAATTTTTCATACAGTAATTTTATTTCCAGTAAATTTATACTTAGAGGAAACTTGTAATTACCGTACAAAATATCTTTCTCCAAATGCCTATTCTCTCAGATTCCCCAGTGGTTATTCCTGTACCAGATTTGCAATTTCACACAAAATACTCTGCTGTATTTTACTCAAAGTTGGGACACTCTCCCAAGTAACCACCATATAACCCCCAAATCAGGAAATCAACATGGTTTCTACCTGACAATCCAATCTGCCAACCCAGTTCACTTTAATGCCCCTACCAACTGTGAGAAAAATGTCTCCTTCTCTTTGGATCCAGTTTTCTTTTCCTGGAACTCTTCCCTGTGACTACCTCTCGGTTTCACAACCTTGGCAGATCTAAAGAATAGAGATGAATCCAAACTGCTTCTGTTATAGTTTTGCCAATGAACCACAACATAAATGTTTCTCATTGCCTGAGGTAGTACCTGGAGTTCTTAGTCTCATGATCAAGAAACTTAAGGAATGCAGAAAGCAAGGGTGAGATTGGAGTGAAAGTTTAATAAGTGAAAGAAGAAAGCTCTCCGCTATGAAGAGAGGATCCAGAAAAGCATTGTGGATTTTACAGTTGAACGCAAAGGTTTTTATAAGAAACCGATGAGGACTGGGTGTCTCATTTGCATAAGGTGTGAATATCTGGTGGCCCCACCCCAACTTGCTAGTGCACCTGCTGGCCATTAGCCTGAGTTACTCCACATTGCTTTGTTCCCCTTACTGTGCATGTGTCAGGGGATGGAATTTTCCATTGCAGGGATGTCTGGCCAAGTCACCTGCGTAGGCTTTCTTATCTGTGTGGCTGTGTGCATGTCTTAGGCAAACCCCCTGTGTACCTTCCCGTATCTATGCCTGGAGGCTGTTCTTTTGTTCGAAAGGATTCCTACACCATGGAATATTAAGCAGCCATCAAAAACGATGAGTTTGTGTCATTCATACAGGAACATGGATGAGCCTGAAAACCATCATTCTCAGCAAACTGACACCAGAGCAGACCATCAACCACTGCATGTTCTCACTCAAAGGTGGGTGTTGAACAATGAGAACACATGGACACAGTGAGGGGAGCACTACACACTGGGGTCTGTTGGGGGAAATAGGGGAGGGACAGTGGGGGGCGGGGATTTGGGAAGAGATAGCCTGGGGAGAAATGCCAGATATAGGTGGGGTAGGAAGACAGGAAATCATGCTGCCACGTGCTTACTTATGCAACAATCTTGCATGTTCTTCACATGTACCCCAAAACCTAAAATGCAATTTAAAATATGTATATACAATCATATAAATATCTGCAAGTTAGTGATTTTTGGTAGAACTTTGTAATAAATTCATCTTCTTAAAGTTAAAAAGAAAAAAAAAAAAAGGATTCATCTGAAGACCCACCCTAACTGCCTGCCTGCCCGAGTTTTTTTTTGTTGTTGTTGTTTTTTTTCTTTCTCATTTCTCACTTCTGCCCCGTTTTCTCCTGAGCAGTTGCAAACACTGCACTCCTCAGTGCAGCCCACCAGGAGGAACTCAGATCTACCCACTCACCACAGGTGATCTCAACTTGATAATGGCAAAATACTCATTTAGAAACAAAAATCTCATCTCATTACTCTCCTGATTTAATGTTGCCAATGGATTTCCACTGGCCTTAGAACAAGGTCTATATGGCTTTCCATGGTTTCCTGGCCCATGAGTGCTCCTCCCTGCTGCCCTCTCCCATTCAGTAAGCCCCAGTTACCTGCAGTCTAGTTTGCTTTCAATTACAGGGACACAGAAGGTTCATGGGTGTCTCAGGAATTTTATGCATGTTCTCGTCACCCATGCACCCAGTGCCCAATCTTATGAAAATTTTTAAGACTTGGTCCAGCTAATTCTCTAAAGTCACAGCAGTAGAAAAGTTGATCATGTGTTTTCTCTAAAAGTAAAAAATTTCATTATTTGTTAGATCATCTGTGAGAAATATCCCTAATTTATAAATCAGAGAAATAGTTAAATGAAATCAAAGTCCATGTTAGGGGTGATTTATAAAGAAAAATAAAACTTCAGTGCTGAAGGGAACACAAATGGAACAACTGATTATTACAACTTTATAAGAATTTACAGGACAGACTATTACCTTGTATTCCCTAGCCCCGTGCTAGCAGTTGCAAGGGATTTCAGGTTGAAACACTTACGTTTATGTAATCAATAGATACAGTTAACTGACAAAAGTCCTAGTCTGTGTCTCAAAAACCTATAGAAATATTTGCAAACATCTTTGTCTATACGATGGACAATTAGTAAAGTGAGCTTAGATATTTAAGCAGATAAATTATTAATATTTAAGTATTGAAATGCAATGAAGTAGTGTAATTATGTCAGAGCTCCTGTATGGGACTTGAGGCAAGCATATATTCATGTACCCCATGAACCCAATTGCTCCCTCCATCACTTCTTGCTGGATGGCAAATTCTTAACCAATGGAGACAGGAACAAACTGAGTCACTTTTATCCAAACCTCTAGTCTGGCAAGGAAACCCTCATATGAGAATATCATTTCTTAACAGGCATTTCCTTTTCTTATCCAAGGAAACCTGCTCCTCGGCAGTACTGTCAACATGGCCATACCTCAGGTGGAGTTAGACAGGAATAAGTGACTAGATGAAACCCTTGGCAAATTAAATTTGTGTATTAAAAATGTTCAAACATATATGTACATGGGAATATATATAAATATGAACTGAAATGTCAGCCTCACCTTGAAACTTGAATTCAAGAGTCCCTAATTCATGTTCTACAAATGTGATGGAAACTCAGCAGTATCTTAGTTCAGATCCCAGCTACTCCTGCAATCACTCTGTGCTCTTGGGTCATGGCCTCACCTAGTGTTATATTATTTTTCTCTAACACAGGGTAAACTGTCCAAGGGCCTTATTAATAAGTGAGATGAACTCTGCAAACCTGAAAATACAGAGGCTATAACATGCATGTATTTTTTTGAGGGAAGAGCATTAGAGACCAAAATCTATCGCACATCTGGTAATTATCTCTGAGGTGAAGTTCAAGGTTCCATTTGGTGCTTTGCTGTTGAAATGTGAAAGCCTCTGGTTTATAAGAAAGAACTATTTATCTAATGACCTTGGGCTTTGGTCCCAGATATAAGTGGATTAACCAGGGCTCATGAAAGCTGCAATTTGGCTCCATGTTCTTTGAGGGACAAGTCCAAGGCACTGGGAATTTAAAAAACACAAGTTTATTACTGAGGTAAATTTATTTGATAAAAAGTTATGATTATAACCATTTTTAAGTATATAATTCAGTGGAATTTAGTGTATTTGAAGTGTTGTGCAACCATCTAGCTAGCTCCAGAGCATTTTCATTACCTCAAAAGAAAACTCAGTTCCCATTAAGAAGGCACTCCACATTCCCCCATGCTTGGCAGTCACTCATCAACTTTCTGTGTCTATGGATTTGCCAGTTTGGGGTATTATAGATAAATCGAGTTATACAATATGTGATATTTTGTGTCCAGCTTCTTTCCCTAAGCATGCTGTTTTCAAAGTCCACTCAAGGTGTAACATTCATCAGTACTTTTTATTATTTTTTCTTTGTGATTAAATATAAATATACATAACATAATATTTCATTGTATGGATGGACCATCTTGTATTTGTTTATTCTTCTGTTGATGGACACTTGTATGGCTTTCCCTTTTTGGCTATTGTGAATCATGCTGCTATGAACATGGATCTACAACCATGTGTTCAAGTACCTACTTTGAATTCCTTTGAGTAGATACCCAGAAATGAAATTGCTGGGTCAAATGTTAACTCCATGTTTAATTTACACATTGGCTGCACCCTTTTACTTTCCTCTTTTTGGATGAATGATATCTCAATTTATTTTTTTATTTTATTTTGAGACAGAGACTTCCTCGGTTGCCCAGGCTGGAGTGCAGTGGCACAATCTCAGCTCACTGCAGCCTCTGCCTCCTGGATTCAAGCAATTCTTCTGGCTAAGCTGGTTTTGAACTCCTGACATCAGGCGATCCACCTGCCTTGGCCTCCTTAAGTACTGGAATATAGGCATGAGCCACAATGCCCAGCTGTCAATTTGATATATCACATTCTGTTTATCCATTCATCTCTTGATGGAAACTTGGGTTGCTACCAGTTTTTGGCCATAGTGAATAATGGTGCTGTGACAATTTTTGTACAAAATTTTGTATAGACACCCATTTTTAACTTTTTCGGAATACAGTAAGTCTCCACTTAACATTGTCAATAGGTCCTTGGAAACTTACTTAAAGTGAAATGACAGAATAAAACCAATTTTACCATAGGATAATTGATATAAGCAAGAGTTAAGTTCTCTGCATATTTCTGGGCAAAGAAACATCACCAAATTGCTAAATAAAGATTGAAACATTTTTAATGTTAAACATTGATATTCTTTTTTTCTTTTCTTTCTTTCTTTCTTTTTTTTTTAAAAAAAAACAGAGTGTCACCATGTTAGTCAGGCTGGTCTTGAACTCCCGTCCTCAAGTGATCCACCTGCGTTGGCCTCCAAAATGCTTAGGTTACAGGCGTCAGCCACTATGCCCAGCCAAACATTGATGTTTACATACACTATACATCCATTTAAGAAGGATTAATAAAAAAAAAAGTAATATGATTTATTTATCCAGTTTATCGTCACAGGTGGCCATAACTCTGCTGAGTTCCAGCAGCTTATGGTGCAAGACAGGAACCAACCCTGGTCAGGAAGCATACACACACACACACTCACTCAGACTGGAGCAATGTAGACACAGTACTTCACCTCATATGCATGTCTTTGGGGTTTGGGAGGAAACCAGAGTACCTAGAGAAAATTCACATAGATGTGGGGAGAACATGCAAACTCCACACAAACAGTGGTCCTGGCCACAAATTGTCTCCCCTCATCACTGTTGTAATGAAATGACACTGAATAAAACAAATTGTCATCATATGGTAATTTTATTTTTAACATTTTGAAGAATCTTCAAATATGTTGCAAATAGCCTGTACCATTTCATATTCCACATACAGTATTTAAGGGCTATAATTTCTCTCAGTCCTTGCCAACGATTGTTACTTTACATTTATTTAGGGTTTCTTGAATTTATTTCAGCAATATTTTGTAATTTTCCATGTCTAACTCTTGCACTTTGGTTAAATTTATTCATAAAAAACACAATGAATTTTTGTTGTTGTTGCTGTTTGAGACAGGGCCTTATTCTGTTGCCCAGGTAGCAGTGTGTCTTCAGCAATCCTCCTGCCTTTGTCTCTCCCAATTCTGAGATTACAGCTGTAAGCTACGACATCCAGTTTGGTTTGTTTGTTTGTTTGTTTTGTTGTTTGTTTTGCTTTCGGTTTCAGAAATTGCAAAGGATGCTTTATAGTCAATGAAAAGATAGACTTTGAATTGCCCAAAAGAGGCATAATGCACAAGAACTCTACGTTGTATGGTTAACTTATTTACCATCTGGCTATAGTTCAGTTACTTTTTTCAAAAGTTGTACTTAAAAACCTTCCAAAATTGTTTTTAAACTTCTCAAAATGTGGCAATAAAAATGACAGGACACATTTAAACAATACTGAAGTTTATCAAAGAATGTAGGAAATTTCAAGATGGAAATAGTTTTCTGAAAAAAAAAAAAAAAGGATAAATACATAAAACACTTATCTCCATTATTTACTTGTAGAACATGTTCATATATACCTAATTTTCCGCATTTACTATGTCATCATTGCTCTGATTTTAAAAGTCATATCCAAAAGATAAGGCAAAACCAGCTATGAATTGGCATATTTGTTTATTTCTTGGTTTGTGAAAATGTCCTTATTCTGTTGATGTTGCAAACAAGTATCAACACTGTCATGAAAAAACAAAAGGCAATCTTCTTTGCAATGAAATAGTTCCACTCCATAAGGGGAATGTGCTATTCATGAAAAAAATAGTAACTCAAGTACAGGTCTTAAAGACTGAAAGAGTTAACAGTTTATTATAATTTATTTTATTAACAATCTAGGAAGTTCACAGCCTCAGCAGTTCTAGTGGCATTTCAGGTGAAATGGGAATGTAGGAATCTCTATGGCACTGTAGGTACAGTGAAACTCGTCAAAATGCGTGCATGCTCTCTCTAATTAACCTCATTGGTTTCATTCTCGGCAAAATGACCTGGGCCACTAAACATGAGTTTCATTGTTCTTGATGTTTGGACATGTTCTCTTTTTACAACATATTTATGACTCAGAAGATATATATTTGACATCGTTGCCTCAGGACTTTCACAGCCACCATAAGTTTTCTTCTCTTTATCCATTATGTTCTTAAGGAATTCTACTTTGATTCTCCAGGAACTTTAACTGTTTCTTGTTAGCCCCACAACCACTACTGTGAAGAAGTCCCCATGGAACACCACAGCCATTACTCCAAGGCTATCTCCCACCCCCAACTGCCTGCCCCTATGGGTTCCAGGGCAGTTGGAGGTATTCCAGCCTTTTATTTTTCAGAAATGAAATTGTAGTCTTAATTTTCTTTTCATATCATTTATTGCTAGTGTACAGAAATATATTTTTTCGTAAGCATCAGTGCTCTGTTCCTGATCTTACATAGTCTTGGTGAATTTTTGATGCAAGAATGATGAAAACATCAATTAATATTTAGGAAGAAAAACTAATCACAATATTCTTAATAGAAATCATAGGTTAAAAACCATGTATTTTCAAATAAAATACTTTTAATTTTATTTGACATAATTAAGGATCTTTTTGCATCTTATAAAAATTCTCAGTTTTCTCACATTAAAAAAAATCTTAACAAAGATCTAAGTAATAATCAACAATGTAATTATTTTTCCAAATTAGATTTTTAAGGACAGTTTTAAAATCTGAGAACTTTACCCAAAAGAAAAATAATATTCTTAATTAGCCTCCTCTTTTGATTATATATAAATGGAGATACATTTATTTTTAATAGAAAGTCAATAGGTTAAAATCACATTGTCTTGCTTGAATTATGAAACAGAATTAAAATAATTCATAAAAATCTAGTACAAAAAATAAAGTTTTGCAAGATGAATACTTTTATCAATTAGGAATTCAATCAAGGTCAAGTCAGGGTGGTTTACACCTCTAATCTCAGCACATTTTGAGAATAAGACAATCAGATTAGTTGAGGTCAGGGGTTTGAGACTAATCCGGCCATCATGGTGAGTCCCCATTGGCAGTGATGGTGCACAGCTCTAATCTTAGCTAATTAAGAGGCTGATGGAAATAAATAACTTTAACCTGAGAGGCAAAGTGTTGCAGTGTGCCAAAATTTCAGTACTGCAATCCAGCTAGAGGGACAACATGAGATTCTGTTCTAAGAGTAAAAGAAAATATATTCAGTCAACTAAAAATTGAAATATACAACTTATTTACTGTCATTCCAGTTTTTCAAAATTCTAATTCGTTGTTATATTACAATGTCTCAAATGAATTCTTGCTAAGGTGTCCAAGATAGTATAACTTCTTCAAAAATGAATACCTTTTATTTTTATTTAATTACATTTTATATTTTGTTTCATGACATATATGCAGGTTTATTTTATTTTTAAACTCTTTTCTCCCTTCTCCTACAGACCTTAGTGTGTGTTGTTCCTCTTCATCATCTATGTGTCTTCAGTGTTCAGTTCCAAAGCATGAACTTATATACGCAGTGTTTGGTTTCTTTATGTTTATTTGTTTCTGTGTTAGTTTGCAGAGGAGAATGGCTTCCAGCTACATCCATGTCCCTTCATAGTACTTTATTTTATTCTTTTATATTACCTCATAAAATTTCGTTGTGTATATATTCCACACTTTTTTTATGCATTCTGTTATTGATGGGCATTTGGGCCAATCCCATGTCTTTATTACTGTGAATAGTGCTATAATAGAAATACACAGATCTATATTCTTGTAATAAAATTACTGATTTTGGGGTGGGTGTATACCCATTAATTAAATGGCTAACCTCCATGATATTTCTCGTTTAGATACTTGATGAATCACCACACACATTTTCACAATATGTGTACTTATTTATATACTGCATAACAGTGTAGAAGCATTCCTATTACTGCACTGCCTCACTACAATATGTAATTTTTGAATTCTCAGCACCATTTTGACTGGCTTCACATGATATCTCATGGCAATTTAGATTTACATTTCCCTAACAATTAGTGATGTGGGACTTTCTGAGATGAAGACCAACTCTTTTCTTTCCCCAATGTGGCCACTTTATCAGCTTTTCAACACCCACTTTATCTGTGTTCTTGACACTACCCTGCAAAATTTAAAGTATGAAATATCTAAGTTATATGATAAAGATAGAAAATGGCAAGATGTTAGAACACCAGAGAGTCATAGAAAAATGAATCTCATATAAAATTTCTGCAAATTAAAAAAAAAAGGGGGGGTTTCTTATTTTTTCTTCAGAACTTTTTTAGAATAGTGAATGTCATCAATATTACTTCCATAAGACACAAACATATTTAGGTATTTCTGCTGTGAAAAAAGAGGTTACTGTTGCACTTAGTGGAAGAAGTCATAAATGCCGATTATTGTTCTACAATGCACAGAAGAAGCTCCTCATTAAAGAAATTATGTGAGTACGCAGTATCATTATCCAGGGGTCTGAAATACTGTTCCATTAGTAAGCGTTATTATCTACCTTAAAAATGCTACTCTGAACCCCAATGCCATATGTTTCAGAAATATATTCTTATGGAGTGTCGGAGAGTAGGAGAGTGTATGAAAGAGATATAGAGAGGATCAATGCAAATACAAATTTTTCAAATTTAATTTTTTAAAAAAATTAAAATATAATAATTTGCAAATAAGGTTTAAAATGTCAAATTGTAAAGCACTAAATTTCCAGTATTTTGAGATCCAGGAGAAGGAAGGCATTAAACACAACTATCTGTAATTCTTTGTCATGGGATTTTGGGAAATTACCTTACCAGCTGGCAGCCTCTGTGGCCAGTGGTGCCTTTGTCTAAGATTTTGTGTAGGCATGCTATCTTTGTTCTATCCATTCTGCCTGACAAACTGCACTTAGCTTGCATTATAAGCAAGTGTGGGATCTAGCCACTACACATACACCAGTTGTGGCAGGACAGAAAATTTTAAGTGGCAACAGAAGTTCCATCTCACTGAGTAGTAGGATCTGGACCAGAGATACTGCAAGCAGATTTCACAGTTAATACTGGTGATTGAGGTGATGTCCAAAAGCTTACAAATGCCAGAAGCTGCAAAGTCTTAAACAGAATGTCACAGGCCTGGGTATGAGAGTTTTTATAACTGTGTATCCTAAAAGGCCACAGTTCTCCTCTTATTTTTGTTTTCTACAATGTGATGTGCAAGCGATATCTTTTATCATTATATGCATTACAGCTCTTTTAGCTCCACCATTCAGAGGATTTCAAATAATTTTTCTGCATACAGGAAGTCAGAAGTACATGGACAAGTGAAGAGTAAGCAACATAAAGAGAAGTATTATTGAGTGAGAGGGCTCAGAACACTCCCCCATTGGATAGTTCTCCCAAGACCAGCTGTCCTAATGAAAGTGCATTTCTCAGCAGAGAGAAGATTCAGAAGTGGGTATCTCCTCTCTATAGAAAAGGTGTCAATAATTAGTGTCCAGCTTTCAGTAGAAAGGAGACCCTGGAGTGAGTGGCTTTTCCCTCCTGCTGCTCATCTTATCAGGTGATAATCTCTCCATAGAGGGAATACCCTGGAGTGCCTAGATTCTCTTTACATCTGGTGATACCAATAGCTGCTAAACCTTCAGCAGAGAGGAAACAGTAAAATGGGTAGCTCTTTTTTTTTTTTTTTTTTTTTTTTTTTTTTTTTAAGCTGGTCATTCTATGATTTCCTCAGCTCTCAGCAGAGCCTGTGGTGGGTGGCGGCATTACACTGTTCATAGTCCTCACATCACCTCAACTCTCAAAAGAGAGAAGGCACTTGAGTTTGTTGCTCTTCTCTGCAACTGGTAGCCTAAAAAGTCCCAGAGTCTGGCTGCGTTCAGAAATTTAATGTGCTTCAAAAAGAAAAAAAAAAAAAAAAAAAATCTTGTGATTAGATGTTTGGGCAGCAATGGTGAAATAAACGTGGAGTTCCACCAGGCTGAATTTATCAATTAGAGCACAGAAAGTAAGGACTTTGCATTTAACGTGTAAGCTTGGGATGCAGAGGAAGATCCAAAATCTTAGTGATATTTGGATGGTGGAAGGGATTTGTCTTTAGACATACTCATCTTACATGAGTGGGTCTAGAATACATATTCTTGACCAATGTCTTGTGAAACAGATTTGTGAGGACAGCACCTACATCTTTGAATAGCCTTGTACTCGTTTTTCTGTGTATGTCATATCTAACAGTGGGAACCACAGTTACTCAACGACAAAATTTAAATACGATGAAAACAATTGGATCCTGAAGTAGCAGGGTCCAAATGGCAGCACTCACCTGTCAAACGCAAAGTGGGTGTAGCTAAGGGAAAGTGCAAATTAGAATGTTCTGACTCCTATGGAGCTCTAGCATTGGATAATTAATCACAATGTTTTGGTAGTAAAATTGATAGAAAATTTACTGCATCCCAACTACATTACTAACAATTTTTGCAGCAAAACTTTATTTCATCTTTTCCCAAGGACACCTGCAGCCTTTTACTGAGGTGACAGTGCATGAGAAAAATAAAATAATCATAAGTTTTAAAAACTACTGGACGCTAGCTCTGAGGAAATGTAAATTTCAGGGAAACCAAAATGTCATTGTGGTCCTACACTTAAAGTAAGAGCTGATAGAGGTCAGATAATTAATAAAGTTTTAACTTAGATCATATTATAGGTCTTCATTGTTTCCAGATCATATTATAGGTCTTCATTGTTTCCCTGGATTCATCCTGTGGTCATTTTCTCATTGCCAGAATGCATAATTGGCATAGACATACTTAGTAGATAGTAGAACTCCACATTTCCTCCTCAACGTGCAGGGTGAGTACTACTATAATAGAAAAGGGGAAATGGAAGCCTAAGAGCTGCCTCTACCTAGAGAAATAGTATGTGAAAAGCAATATTACATTCCTGAGGGTACTGCAAAAATTAGTGCCACCGTAAGGAAATTCAAAGACTTAGGAGTCCTAATTAAGAGCACATTCTCATTTAAATCTCCAATTTGGTCTGTATGGAAGACAGATGGCTCTTGGAGAATGACAGTGGATTACCATAAATTAACCAAGTTGTGATTCAAATTGCAGCTGCTGTACCAGATGTAATTTTATTACTTGAGCAAATTAATACATCTCCTGTTACCCTGTTACCTGATATGCAGCCACTGACTTGGCAAATGCCTTTTTCTTTATTCCTGTCTATATATTACATATATGGGATGTTACCAACTATTAAGGCATATGATCAAAATAGATAATATACACTACAATAAACATATTGTTTTATATATGTGGGCGCTTATTATATGTTACATATCATATAATATGTATATGAGCTTTAAAAATTTAGATAACAACCATATTTCTGCTAATACAACATATATGCCAATGTCTTGATTTCACACTGTTTTCAATAATGTGTCTAAAGTGAATAGATATCCCTTAGTATATTAAGCCAAATGTCAATTTTGTCTTTCTATTTTAGGCATTGAATAGCAACATACTAATCGTGGAAGGAAAAAAAAAGAAAAAAAACAAGCTCTATATTGGTAGGAGATGTGCCTTTTGGAGAAGTTTCCAGTGTCAAGAACAGAGCCTACAGTCAGATGCCTAAATAGGAATTATGAAACAAACTTTGATCCAAGTGCAAAAGATTTTAATGTTGTATAAATTTATTTTCTTTTGGAATTTATCTTAACATTTTCATGTATTTTTCCACTACTTTACTTTCCCCATTCATTTATCTTTATTTTCTCTTACTATCTGATATGCATTTTTGTGAGTATATTTACATTTTATTATTTTAGAACAAGATAGAGCATACATAATTCTAATCAAAGATGCTCAATATAAAACTTTTATAAAGTACTTTTTAAACAATACAAAATACTAGAGTATTAACCTTACTCAACAACTTTAGAAAAAGCAGAAACATAACTCTGACCATAATCCTTGAAATATTGATTTTTCTTTGGCTTGCTTATTTTAATATTTTAGCTATTTTCATGTCATAAGGAAAATATTTATGCTCAATGTGTATGCATAACATAGTGTGCCAGTGCACACATTTGCATTTGTGTTATGTATGCCTTCTAGCAGTACTCAAGATTAGCTTTTCTTCAAATGCCATGGATTGAGTTTTCTCTCTTGGTATCTCCAAATAGAGGCTGCCTAGTTCAATTTTCTATATTAATGTTTTACAAAAATATTGAAAAAGTAGTAAGAAAAAAAGGGAAAAAAGCGAAAATATAGGGTTTAGATTCTAAACTTTGAGTAACTGAACTGACTTGAGTTTTTTAATAGTTACCCTAGTTTGAATGAACTAAGCTTGAAATAAGGTTTTTAAATATCTTTCTGATTTACAGAAACAAAAGATTGTTAAGATATCTTCAAAATATTATATCAAAATATTCTAAATGTGTGTTTTTAAAATTATTTTCTGGAGATATATTTTGACACTGAATTTCTCAAAGATGCTTGAGATTATATTTTAGGACATTTATCAAGATTTCTCAACCCTCAGCACTAGATGCTATTAACAAGCTTACCAATTTCACTTCGAGTCATGAACAAGGCTTAGAGTGAAATTAAGATCTGCTGACCTCAAAATTCCTAGAAAATCACGTTGACTGTCTATTACCGTGATGAACAATCTATAGCTATTCTCCTTCCATAGTCTGCTCCAGTCACAGTGACTTGGTGAATTTTTAAACAATTTAAGCAACCTTCTGCCAGGAATAATCGTACTTGTGGATCTTGCTGTATGCTTACATAAGTATCCCCTTATTATTTTATTTAGATATTTACTTGAAAATATGTAAGCAAATTATTATATATTTGTTTGACATAAATTGAAATTTACTTTGTAATAGAGAATCTTACCTCTTACATTTTATACAGAATTGATTATCTCAATTTATTAAAAGCAAATCTAAAAACTTACAGCATAACCACTAAAACAAAAATCTATCATCTAGAATCCTAAATTGAAAAAGTGAAATTTAATTTAATTATTTTAAACAACATTTTTATGAAACAAAACAAAAATGTCATAAGTAAAAATAAACTTTGAGATGAGAAAACAATTAGTGCTTCATAGATAAAAACAAAAACAAAACTGCAGGGCAGTTAATTTCAAACCATTAAAGAAAAAAACATTAAACCAATCAAAAATAGTCTGGAACCTGGATACCAATAGTTTATATCAACCAATTAAACATTTACAAGAGACAATGGTCAATTCTTTTTAGTGTATTTTCATACTACCTCCTAGGCACAGATGAAGTCTTTATAATTGAAATCCTTATTTTTTAATGCAGAGCTCTGATTCCTGCTTCCAGAAAAAGTAAACAAGTCCTATGTGCTAATTTATTTTGTTTTATTTTATTTTATTTTTATTTTTATTATTATTTTTTTTACCAGTCTCTCTTGGGGACACATGAAGAATCGATGAGAAACATATATTTCTGCTTTTCCTAATTCAGAGCTAACTCTTGGTTGAAAATACCAGAAATTGGATATAAATAAGCTGCTGAGAGCAAAGAATGGCACTTATTTTATACAATAGAGAAACTATAAACAGGAACAAAAGTTAAAGAGGTAGTTATTTGCAAAAAGCTGAATATTTAAAGGCAGTTTAATATACTGAAAGAGTTAGAAAATTATACACAGTCTTACGACAGAAAACATTCTCTAAAAATATGTTAAACCATGTTAATTCTCCAGTTTATCTATAGCTCCAATATGAGAATGAATTGAAAGCCATAAAAAAATAAACAAATCCCCCTGAGAGTTCAAGGAGACTTTTAATACATATCCTGTATTAAAAAGTGAGTTTTATTATTTAACTTTTTATTATTATACTATAAATTCTGGGTCAGAAAATGCAGGTTTCTAATACAGTTGTACATGTGCCATCATATACATAAGTTATTCCTCCTAATGCTACCTCTCCCCTCTCCTCCAACCCCCAATAAGACCAAGTTTGTGATGTTTTCCTCCCTGATTCCACGTGTTCTCATTGTTTAACTTTCACTAATGAGTGAGAACAGGCAGTGTTTCATTTTCCGTTCATCTGTTCTTGCTGAGAGTGATGGTTTCAACCTTTACTCATGATTCTTTTTTGATTTACTTTGTTAATTTACAAGCAAAAGAAAGGCAAAAATCTTCAACCAAAATTTAGTCAATGATCGCCACATCAAGAAACATAGTCAGTTAAGAGTGAAGACAAAGAAAAATGGCAAAACCAGAAAGGGATAAGTAACTTGTTATGTTCAAGAGAAGTCTAATTAACATTAACAGATGATTGCTCAGCAGAAACCCTAGAAGTTAGAATGCAGAAGAATATCAAAATTTTAGTGGAAAAAAATGAGATCAAACCTGCCATCTATAACTGGTAAAATGATACTCAAGCAAAAGTATCTAGATAAAGGAAAGGTAGATCTCTCTCCAAGGTAGAGAGAGAGATCCAAGATGGCTGATCACTAACAGCTCGGGATTGTAGCTCCCACTGAAAGCGCAAAGAATGAGAGGACGCCACACCTTCACATGAATTCTTGTTGCTCACGCACTAGGAGATTCCCAGCGGAGGAGCCCCACGGGTCGCCAGCGTGACTCTTGTGACCGGCGAGGCGGTTTTGCCGGCACCTTGGAGCGACGGTTCTTGGTGCAGAGTCGGAAAAAACACCATCAATATTAACGCCGCTGATTTGGTCGGTGCAGTGGGTTGCTCAGATTTCGGCGCTGAGAATCAGTAAGTTGGACGTCCACTCAGAAACCTAATTACAAAGACGGTGAATTCAAAGAGCACAGATGGATAAATTTATAACGAAGGGAGGAAAATGGCCAAAAAAGGCTGAGAATGCCCAAGACCAGAACGCCTCTCCCTCAGCGGGGGATCACAGTTCCTCATCAGCAACGGAACAAGGTTTGATGGAGAACGAGTGTGTTCCAATTACAGAAGCAGGGTTCAAAATGTGGATAATGAGAAACTTCTGCGAATTAAAAGAACTTGTTTTAACCCAATCTAAAGCAACTAAGAACTTTGAAAAAAGATTCGATGAAATGTTAACAAGAATACACAATTTAGAGAGGAATGTAAGTGAATTGATGGAGCTGAAAAACACAATAGGAGAACTTCGTGAAGTATGCACAAGTTTTAACAGCCGAATTGATCAAGCAGAAGAAAGGATATCAGAGGTCGAAGATCAACTCAATGAAATAAAACAAGAAGACAAAATTAGAGAAAAAAGGATAAAAAGGAACGAGCAAAGTCTCCAAGAAATATGGGACTATGTGAAAAGACCTAATCTACGCTTGATAGGTGTACCTGAATGTGATGAAGAGAATGAATCCAAGCTGGAAAATACGCTTCAGGACATTATTCAGGAAAACTTTCCCAGCCTAGTAAGGCAGGATAATATTCAACTCCAGGTAATACAGAGAACACCACAGAGATATTCCTCAAGAAGAGCAACTCCAAGGCACATAATCGTCAGATTCACCAGGGTTGAAATGAAGGAGAAAATACTAAGGGCAGCCAGAGAGAAAGGTCAGGTTACCCACAAAGGGAAGCCTATCAGACTTACAGCAGATCTCTCAGCAGAAACCCTACAAGCCAGAAGAGAGTGGGGTCCAATATTCAACATCCTTAAAGAAAAGAACTTTCAACCCAGAATTTCACATCCAGCCAAACTAAGCTTCACAAATGAAGGAAAAATAAAGTTTTTTGTGAATAAGCAAGCACTCAGAGATTTCATCACCACCAGGCCTGCTTTACAAGAGCTTCTGAAAGAACCACTACACATATGAAAGGAACAAACAGTATCAGCCTTTCTAAAAAAATTATCAAAAAGAGCATCAATATAATGAAGAATTTACATCAACTAATGGACAAAATAGCCAGCTAATGGCAGTATTAAACTCACATATATTATTATTAATTCTAAATTTAAATTGACTAAATCCCCCAATCCAAAGACAGGCAATTTGAATACAAAACTAAAACCCATCAGTATGCTGCATCCAGATCCATCTCACATTGAAGGATACACAAAGACTCCAAACAAGGGATGGAGAAAGATTTACCAACCAAACAGAGAGCTAAAATAAATAAATAAAAAGCAGAAGTTACAATTAAGCAACAAAGATCAAAAGAAGCAAAGAAGGACATTATATAACGATAAAAGGATCAATGCAACAACAAGAAGAGCTAAAGATCCTAAATATATACGCACCCAATACAGGAATACGCAGACATACAAGACTTATAAAGAGACTTAGACTCCCACATAATAATATTGGGAGACTTCAACATTAATATTAGACAGATCAATAAGACAGAAAATTAACGATATTCAGGACTTGAACTCAGATCTGGAACAAATAAATGTAATTAATATTTATAGAACTCTCCATTTTAAATATACAAAATATACACTCTTATCAGTACCACATCATATCAACTTAGAAGTTTAAAAGAAATCTTGGTTGGCTCCTTGTTTGCTATTCTCTTCCCTCATTTTCTTTCATGTCTCCATTATTAAGGACAATTATAGGCATACCCATATTTAAACTGCATTCTAGCCCGGGCAATAAAGCAATACCCCCATCCTCTCTCCCTCTTCCTCTTTCTCTTTCTTCCTCTTCTTTAAAAAAAAATAAAAATAAAAAAATAAAATAAAATCTCATTTGAGTATTAAAAAAAAAAGGGAAAGGTAGAATTGATGACTAACTTTTCACTAAAGAAAAAATGCTGTTATGATTAAAATCCTGACAAAGTTAAAAATTAATAGACAGTCAATTGAGAAAAATAGAAAGTACAAAAGCAGCAAAATTTTACATAGTTAAGATCACACTTTTTATTTTTCAAACAAGTTAGTATCATTCAAAGTAAGCTATTTGAAATTTACAGTAAAAATTGAGATTTCAAATATAACTCTTTAGTATAAAAGTACAGAATAATATTTTAATCAAACTCCACATCTTCCGCACAGCAAAAGAAACAGTCATGAGAGTGAATCAGTCACAATAAGAATGGGGAAAAAAATTTGCAGTTTACTCATCTGACAAAGGACTGATATCCAGAATTTACAAAGAACAAAAACAAATTTACAAGAAAAAAAAACAAAAACAAAAACAAGCCCATTCAAAAGTGGGTGAAGGATATGAACAGATACTTTACAAAAGAAGACATACATGAGGCCAAAAAATGTATGAAAAATGCTCATCACTGGTCATTAGAGAAATTCAAATCAAAACTACATTGAGATACCATCTCACTCCAGTTAGAATGGCAACCATTAAAAAATCTGGAGACAACAGATGCTGGAGAGAATGTGGAGAAACAGGAACATTTTTACACTGTTGGTGGGAGTGTAAGTTAGTTCAACTATTGTGGAAGATAAGGTGGTGATTCTCAAGGACTTAGAAATAGAAATGTCATTTGTCCCAGCACTCCTATTACTGGGTATATATCCAAAAGATTATAAATCATTCTACTATAAAAAGCATGCACACAAATGTCCATTGCCACACTATTTAAAATAGCAAAGACTAGAAACAACCCAAATGCCCATCAGTGATAGACTGGACAGAAAACATGTGTCACATATACACCATGGAATATTATGCAGCCATCAAAAACGATGAGTTGGTGTCCTTAGTAGGGACATAGATGAACCTGGAAACCATCATTCTCAGCAAACTGACACAACAACAGAAAATCAAACACCACATGTTCTCACTTATAGGTGGGTGTTGAACAGTGAGGACACATGGACACAGGGAGGGAAGCATCACACATTGGGGCCTGTTTGGGGGAGATAGGTGAGGAATAGCAGGGTGTGGGGAGTTGGGGAGACAAAGCATGGAGAGAAATGACAGATATAGGTGAAGGAAAGGAAGGCAACAAATCATGCTGTCATGTGTGTATCTATGCAACAATCTTACATGTTCTTCACATGTACCCCAAAACCTGAAATGCTATTAAAAAAATAAAATACTCACGCCTGTAATCCCAGCACTTTGGGGGGCCAAGGCGGGTGGATCACGAGGTCAAGAGATCGAGACCATCCCGGTCAACATGGTGAAACCCCGTCTCTACTAAAAAAATACAAAAAATTAGCTGGGCGTGGTGGCGCGTGCCTGTAATCCCAGCTACTCAGGAGGCTAAGGCAGGAGAATTGCCTGAACCCAGGAGGCGGAGGTTGCGGTGAGCCGAGATCGCGCCATTGCACTCCAGCCTGGGTAAGAAGAGCGAAACTCCGTCTCAAAAAAAAAAAAAATAAATAAATAAAAATAAAAATAAATAAATAAAATAAAAGTAAATAAAAAATAAATAAAAATTAGCCACATTTTCACAATGATCGAAGGAGGATTTGAAGTACAAGTAAAAGAGAATATAGAAAACAAGCAAGTAAATGTCAGAATAAGTAATATTTTAAGTGCATTTTATTTAAATGTGAGATCTTTTATAAAAAGGCACGGACTGGCACAAGCGTATTTTTAAAAGAAGAATGTAGTTATATTATTTACATGCAATTCTTACTTTAGATGCAGAGAGACAGATGCCAAAACTAAAATAATGTAAAGTTGTAGAAAATGTATAACAATGGACTACAAAACCCTATACAGCTGTCTCTTCAACTATATGATAAGTGCAGTGGCAGAATCAGAGTGATGCAATTACTTGTAATTCCAGAGTCTATCTGAACGTTTACAGCTTTCAAAGGAAGACTTTTATACTAAACATCAATTAAATTGTATTAACTTTATAGCACCGATTAACAGCAGCTACTTACTCTTTATTAACCACCGCTGAGGTATGCTGCCTACAAATATTAACCACCGCTGAGGTAAGCTCCTCATGATAAAAAGATGAGAACTCTGCCCCTCAAACCTCAGGAGAACTTGCAGACTGAATGCAGCTTCTAATTTGAAGGTTCCAACAGAGGTGGTCATTGTTTTATTTCCCAAACTTTTTTTTCAAGCTTTTTCTCCTTCTGCTCAAGCAACTTTTAGAAGATTTAAATAACCAAAAACATATTTTTTTTTCTATTTTTTTTTTTTATTTTTCTTAAGAGGTTAGACATTTATGAACAAAAACATTCAAAAATAAACACATATAAATAAAAATTTTAAGTAAATTGAGATGTTAACCTTATGTGTCCCCAATCAGTGCAGACTAAAAATTAAACAAACAAAGAAAACAAGAAGTTTAGTAACACTGATTTTCTGGACAGAAAGAGCCTATATAATGAATTATTAAAAGTCTCATCAAAAATAAGGGGAGAAAATCTGACTTTCAATATTATAGCATTTAAAAATTCAAATGCCCTTTATAAATACAAACAAAATCATAAACCAAAAAGTGAAATGTGAATCTACAGTTCATCTAAGAAAGAAAAACAAATAAATAACTACAAGAAACTTGTTCTGGACAGCCCAAATGGCAGGTTTACTAAAGAAAAATTTTTGGGCCAGGCATAGTAGCTCATGCCTGTAATCTCAGCACTTTAGGATGCTGAGACTTTCAAATCACAAGGTCAAGAGATCGAGACCACCCTGGTCACCATCATGAAACACCATCTCTATCAATAATTAGCTATGTGGTATGCCGCTTCGTAGTTTCAGCTATTTAGGAGGCTGAGGCAGGAGAATTAGAAAAAAAAAAATGGCAAACATAATGAGAAATGAATTGAAATTATTAAGTCAGGAAAAAAATGTAAAAAATATAAACTCTGTCAAAGAGGCATACATAAGCATTTTGGAAATTTAAGGGCAAAAGACAAAAAGTCAGGGAGACTACTAAAAAAAATGGTCAAGTGTGCCACAAATCTGAGAAAGGGAAAAACAGCAAAGAAGCTTAAAAAATTTCAAGTAAGACGAACTCAAAGTAACATACTCAAACCTACATGATTATCACCACCAATTATACAGAAATACAAGTTATCATTAGAGAATACTACAAATACCTCTATGAATATAAACCAGAAAATGTAGAAGTGCATAAATCATATTCATGACAAAGTTGCAATTGCTGTGCTGAAGGTTTCATGGTAATTGGCTGGTAGATTAGCATACAAAAAGAACAGCTTAACAAATGTCTACATTTGAAATTGAAATAAACTTTTATTGATTGAATACCAAGTTAAAAATGCATAATTAACTTTTTAAAACAAACAGGAAAATCTTGCAAGAAGCAAGATAAGTGATTACATGTTAATAAGGCTATCAAAAATAAACAGCAGTTTTATTTTCTAAAAGCTCAGCAACCAGAAAGCAGTAGATGAATATGTTACAGAATATGTAAGAAAAATTCTTTCAAACAGAAATATTGAGTTAAAACAATGTTTTCATTAAAAGTGAAGGAGAAATGATTACATTTTCAAATAAAAGCTGGGGTTTATTACCAGCACACTACACTTTAAGAAATACTTTACGGGATACTTCAGGGTAAAATGAACACACACTAAACAGAGTATAAATAAAAATTGATCAAGGTAAATATAAACACTTTGACAATTATAAAGAATAAAATAAATTTAAAATGTGTATTACCACACTTTGTTCTCCAGATAATAATAATATATACACATACATACATATATATATATATATATATATATGTATATATATATATATACATATATATATAAAACTGTCACCTATTTGGTTTTTGACATATGATGCATAGAGGTATAATTTTCAGAATGGAATGAGTGAAATAATAAGGGTCAAGCTCTACAGGAATAGGGGTTTTAACATAACATTTAGCATAACATTAAAAATATGATTTTAGAAGGTTTAATGTAATTATTATAGCAACCACAATTGAAAGAGTAACAGACAGGTAGAAAGATTTCTGCACTACACCACAGAGCAGGAGCTGTGAATTCAGCTACTATTACCTGAGACTAATTAGCCAGCTATCTTGGCACTATGAGATCAAGCCCAAGCTGTGTCACCTGGATGTAAGTATGCAGAGCCTAAGTCACATAACATAGCTGCTTCCTCACACAACTTTTAGTACATAGGAGGCCACCAAATGGAAGAGGCTTATCTATGCCAAACACCTAATAAAGAACTGGAGGTAGAAAAATGTGGCTACATGGAGACTCAATTGATACAAAGCTGGCACAGCAACTGCCTCCATTCTGTCTTTTTCTTCATTACTTCCCAGGATTTTAGGTTGAAACTACTCTTGATAAAAGAAAAAAAAAAAAAAAAAAAAAAAAAAATGGAGACAAGAGTATTTATCTCAGTGCAAAGGGTATGACAAACAGAAGCATGACATGACATTTGGGAACCAGAGCAGAACCTTGTGAACTGTGGAATACGTATTTTTTGCTTTAACAAATGACAGACTGAAAAATGGAACAAAAGGACACAGACTGGAACCAGTAGAATTTTTTCAAATAATGCCAATAAAGGAGCTTCCAGATCTACCAGCAGCAGTTTTCTAAGAACTCTCCCAAAACATCACATCGATTGGCAAACATAACAAATCCAAAAACAGCCAGTGTTTTTCTGCCAGCCAGAACGTTAGAAAAACACTTCAACTGTCTGAGCTAAAAAAAAAAAAAAAAAAAGAGCTGATAAATTGAAGTGTCAGGACATTTGTCCCTTAGATAGTCTTTAACAGCAAGAAATAAATAAATACCTCTTATGAACCAAAGAAACTGGATTCTATTGCACCAGATAAGCAGGACAAGATGTTCAAGGTGGCAGCAGAGAAGATCATCAGAGTCTTATCAGATCCTGGTGTAGAACAGCCTGGAATAGAAAAGAGGACCCAGACACACCCACTAATGTATCAGATATCTAGCTTGGTTACTGCTTCATGGACGCAAACTCAACTAACATGGAAGGTGTATTGCTTTTAATGGACCCCTTTACAACCAATGGAGCAGCAAATATGCATATATCTGTTTGAATAGTGAGAAGTGGACCAAGAAACATTATTAGTGAAGGAAAAAAAAAAAAAAAAAAAAACAAAAAAAAAAAAAAAAAAAAAAAAAAAAAAAACAGCCTTTTATCAAGAGGATGCATTTCACTATAAGGCCAAAAGAAATTGCCAGCAGATACAGAGGCATTGTAGTAAAGAAAGATGATAAATGACCCAGATATTGCTATCTGCTTGACTGACAATTAAAAAAAATGCAATGAATACAAAAGTAATTACAGAAATCATGAATACTCTAGAAAGGACTACTGCAGATGACAGCAATCTCGTGCTGTTCAGCACAGCTGGCAGTGTCTTCTGCTGTCACCTACATTGTGAGGCTTTTAAGGAATGACAAAAACGAAACAAACATTGAAATGGAGGACAACACCAAGAACTTCCTGAAGATTCCATTCAATTTTAAAAGGCTGTTGCTGCCTTAGCCAATGACCTAACCATTGCACTAGGTGCATCCATGCTGACCCTTTGTAATTTGGTTTGAGCTAAAGAAAAGGCTTGGTTTCCACCACTTTATAAGACCTTTGAACAGAGCCCAGATATCTGTGCTAATGTTACATTTCCAAATATCATGAGTGAAACCTCTGCCAATGAAAGACTCGTTGGTGGGTGAAAGCTGACAGCATGGAGGCATGTGCCAATGTCCTTGTCTCTCAGGTGTTTTTGACTTCAACTTCCACCCAAGAGGTTATGATTCAAATTAAGAAGCCTGCCTCATGTAATCCAGTTATCCTGGAGGAATATATGGCCCTTGTATACTGTAATACTAAATGTAATTTGATCAGGCCAGTGAGAGAGAGTGTGAAGTACTAAAGAAAATTTGGAGCTCAGCACAAATGTTAGAGTTTGTTTTAGAATATGTGCTAAAGAAATTTGATTTGTTTTAATTGTCAGTATATCTGCTCAGGACACAATAACTGAGCTGTGTGGAATACATCATTAACTGAAATTAATAACCCCAATCCATCTCTGTAGCTCCCCAAAATGTCAATTATAAATAAGGTTTTTGAAAAAGAACTGAAAATGTTTAAGCTATCTATTTAATATAGTCCAGGTATTTTTAACTACTATACATTTAAAATAAATAATAAACTGGCTACTTTTCTCAAATGTCATAATTTTATGTACATTTAAGCCCAAATATAAAAGCAGACTGTTGAGCACTAGACTGTTAATTCAAGTCCTAAACTTTATTTATGGCTGCCACTAGATAAAAGAGTAGGATTGCATTTTACTAGAATTGAGTGACAGAAACATCTGTAAAAGTGTTGATGAGTTTACTTTACAGTGACAAAAATGCTGCAGAAACATAAAATTCTAAATAATAAGACATATTTTAGAATAAAAATTTTCCACACAAAATTTACTGATGCTCTTTCTTCCAGACTGAACATATGGTTGACTTTATCCTGAGATAACAATTGATTTTCTTTTCTTCATAAAATTCTAGCTTTTACCTAGTTAACAACTGCTTTTATAAAAAGACAAGAAGTCTAAACTGCATACAACATTTAAAATTATTGATGTCTACTTTTAGGTGCACAAAATTTTCTAGAACACTCTACATGTTTAGTTATCCAGAAGCTGTCTGAATCTTGTTCTTGGGTTTTTTATGGAGGCTCCATTCCATTAACATAACTGAATAATCCACTGGCCACTGGTGATCAATGTGACTTTTGTCACAAAACCTTTAGGGTGTTGATTCACCAGCCAAAAATCTGCTGTTAGATTTATTTTACTCATTCAAACTGGCAGGTTACCCACAACTCAAACTGCAGGGCCATATACTATTCCTGCTATGGGTGAGCCAGGCACAGAGTAGAGAGAGGTGCATGAGTGAGTGACTGTTGAGTCAAGCCATTGCATGTAGCTAGGCCCATATACTGCTATAAGCTGACAAGATCCAGGTAGCAGCACAGGTGTTAGTTTTCTGCAAGTCTGTGGCTAAATTAGACATATCACTAGTTGATTCCCCTAATGGAGAATTCAATGGTATTGGCATCCAGAAGTCTAGAAATGTCAGAAACTGCAGAGCTTTCAAAATGATGTCACAGCCCTGGCTTTGAAAAGGTTTAGGTCTGTGCTCTTTCAAGGGCTGAAGCCCTGCTTTCTTTTGTTTTATTATTTTTATTTTTATTTTTTATTTTTGGTAAGAAGCAATATGGCCATTTTGTATGTTTTAGTCCTATTTGTTTGACTAATTTTTCAGTTTTGCCATATATTTGTGAGTCCTTGTGTCACGTTCAGTAAGAATAAGGTATGTGGACAATAGAAAAGAATCTCAGGAGAACCACAGTGGTAGTTTTTCAAAAGAAAGACGTATTTGCATCTGTGCAACACTCAATAAAGAGGAGACACAAAATGAATAATTCCAATCTTGAAGGTAGGTTGTGCTGACACCTCTGCAGCCCTCAGTGAAGAGGAGATGCATAGTGCATGCTTTCTATATGCAGGAAGATTGTTGAGATGTGTATTACAGCCCTTAGTGGAGAGAAGACCTATCTAACCAGACTTGTAATCCCAATAAGTGTACAACTCTTAGTGGAGAGGAGACCCACAGTTAATATTCCATGATCTGCCTGAGTCTGAAGTTAATATGGGCTTTATGTAGTAGAAAGAATGTGCCTCTTTTTTTTTTTTTTTTTTTTGAGACGGAGTTTCGCTCTTGTTACCCAGGCTGGAGTGCAATGGCGCGATCTCAGCTCACCGCAACCTCCGCCCCCTGGGTTCAGGCAATTCTCCTGCCTCAGCCTCCGGAGTAAGTGGGATTACAGGCACGCGCCACCATGCCCAGCTAATTTTTTGCACCTTTAGTAGAGACGGGGTTTCACCATGTTGACCAGGATGGTCTTGATCTCTTGACCTCGTGATCCACCCGCCTCAGCCTCCCAAAGCGCTGGGATTACAGGTTTGAGCCACCGCACCCGGCTATGCCTCATTTTTCATGGGTGGCTATGGGTGGAACCAGAAAGAGACATTAGTTCCCCCTATAATCTCCAGGACATGCAGCCTGCTGCCGAGACTTCAGACAATCCATTACTTAAACAATCCTTCAGGAATGGTTCACTAAGGAATTCCTTCTTTTTGCCTAGGTGCCTGTCTGTCTCCGGCTACATTCATGGTGCCAATACTGTTTACACAGAGATACCGCACAATAATAGATTGCTACATCATCATACATTAACGAGTCTGAAATGATTCAAGTCTGTGATTTCAACTCTGGAATGCTTCAGTCTGCTGAAATATCTGGGAAACTGGCCACACATTGATGCACATCTTTGGGGGATGTTCAAAATGTATTAGTCGCCAACACAGGCTGGAAAGCATAAAGGTAGCTTCATTTTGTTGCCTTAGCTGTCCTTTCTAAGATTCTGTGGATGTCTATAACCTCATTATCCATAATCGTTCCCCTTCTATAGTCTTTTCCAGCCAGTGACCTGGCTATGTTTTAAACAATTTAAGCAAGTTTCTAATAGGTATTACCATATGTGTTAGTCTTGCTGCATGCTTCCATGATTATTCCCTTATTACTTTATTTAGACATCTACTTAAAAGTCACTATGTAAGAAAATAATTGTACTTTTTTTTACATAAAATCAAAAATTATAATAGAAAATTTTGCTTTATATATTTTCTATGGAATTGATTACTTCAGTTAATATAAAGTAAACAAAATCTTTAGAATATTACCACTAAAATAAATATCTAACGTCTAGGATTCCAAATTAAGAGAATAACATTCAATTCAAATATTATGAACAACATTGTTAAGAGATGAAAACATAAATCTCATACATAAAAATAAACTCAAATTATATATATATATATATATAAAGTACTGCTTCATAGATAAAAATAAAAGCAAAACTGCAGGGCTGGCAACTTCAAACAATTCAAAAATAATCAAAAACTGCTTCAGAATTTTTCTTTCTTCTCAATTTATAGTATTGTCTCTGATTTTCGCTGTACACATGGAAAATTTATTCATAGTTAGCTTTGCCAGGGTTGTAATTGTAATCACATTTTTATTTTAAAAAGAGATACTCTCAGTTTTATTTTAGCTTCCCTTAATCTCCTCATTTTTGCTTAAGTATCATTTTACCACTTACAGATGTCAGGTTTGATAGCATTTTTTCTGATATCCTACAACCATCTGTCTTCTGTGGTTTTTACTGAGCAGTCATCTGTTAATTTTAAGGATGATGTTCCTGTACATAACAAGTTGCTTATGCCTTTCTTCTTTCACTATATTCTTTTCTTTGACTCTTGATTGACTATAATGTTTTTTTTTAATGTTTCTATTACAGACTGTATTCTGGTTGAAGATTTTTGCCCTTCTTCAATGGGTAGATTCAGATTTTTAATTAACTTAAACAGATTTTTGGCCATTTTACCTTTCCGATATTCTTTTTTTTTTTTTTTTTTAACCTATTCTTTTCTGTTACTTAAGAGATGCCCATGTTGCATATATTGATCTACCTCGTGGTGTTCTATTTACTTGTTAGATTTTTTTCACATAATTTGATTTTTAATTCTCAGACTGTTATTTCAGTTTCCACTTAATCATATCGTCTGAATGTTTACCTGCTCAAGTCTGATGTTAAACTTATGTATCGTAGATTTTATTTCAGTAATTGTGCTATTTATTTTAAATTTTATATATTTTCTTTTACAATTTTTGTCACTAATACTCTCATGTTGTTTTTCATCCTTTGTCTTTTTACTGTAAGCCTACTTAAAACTGTTGTTTTAAATTCTTTGCCGCTAAAACTTGGGACAGATTCAGTTTCTGTATTTAATTTACATTGGTCATAGGCTTCATATATATATATATTTTGTCGTTGTTGTTGTTGTTGTTGTTGTTTTCAGAAAACTGTAGTTGAAATATCATAGTGTGCTAACTCTAAATTGTAGATTTGCTTCATTTCTCCAAGGAGTTCCTTACTTATTAAATACGTACTTTACATTTTATTAGCATTTTCAATAAGAAAAATGTAAAAACTATCACTTTTAAAAACTGGATCTGTATTAACACTCTCTTTAACATTCAAGAGGATTGTTCATAATTCTGTCTTAGCCTTCAGTTTCTTGTCAGATTGGAGCTATGGAATTAATGCATACTATTTTGTTTCTTTGGCATGTTTCGTATCATAACATGTACATTGTTTTTAAAATTATTCAATATAATAAACTTTTAAAATATTCTAATCTTTCCAAGTATAGATCTTTTCAACTTTTTTTCCTATTTATTGTTTATATATTGTAAAAAATAACTATTCTTTTTGTTCTCAACAACTTATGAGACTAGAAAAAACACAGTAAGTTAAGATATCAGGGCTTCTGGACTGTTTTTGGAAGCAGGAATCAGGTCCTCATGTTGACAATAATAGACCACAATTTTAAAGCCTTTATCTGTCCCAGAGAGGTATTATGGTAAGCCACACACACAAACAAGCTAACTATGTTAGAATTGTCTGTCTTTATTGTCTACTTGGTTGATATAAACTCTTGATTTTTAGTGTCCAGAATGATTTGATTGATTGGACTTTCATTTTTCAATGGTTCAAAGCTGTTTGCCCTGTGGTTTGTTTTCATTTTTATCTATGAAGCATTTTTTTTTTATTTTTAAAATTGCATTTGTGTAAAAGACTTATGGTTTTGTCCATTTAAAATGTTGTTTAAAATTCTTAAATTGAAAATATTTTCAATTTGGAATACTACATAACAGTTTCCAGTTTTGGTGGTTATGTTATAAAGTTTCTTAGTTTGCTTTTTATTAATTGAGGTTACAAATTTTATATAAAATAATTAAAGCAAAATTTCTTATTATGAAATAGATGTTGGTTTAATGTAAAAAAAATACAATAAGTTGCTTACAAAGTGACTTCCAGCTAAATATCTAAAAAAAAATTATATTTGAAAAATAAATATCTAAATAAAATACCTTTTTAAATAAGAATGTCTAGATAAGTTAAAGCTAAAAGAAATTGTAGCTAACTCTTCTCTTGAAAAATGCTATTCCTATTAAAATGCAAAGTAAATTATTAATTAACACTCAGTCTGTACAGGTATAATCTGAGGCAGTAATATAAAATTAGAAGAATGGAGAAGTACAAGAGCACCATACTTTATATCATTCACTTTAAACTTTAGATTACTCAGGCAAATTAGTATTATTCAAAGTAAATTCTTTTAAGTTTATAGCAATAACTGAAGCCCTAAATATAAGTACATACAACATTTCAAATACAAATTTTGAAAAAAAAAATTATAACATTTTAACTATGATACATCTGGTATACATTCACAGATTGTCCAGGTTTGTTGCATAATAATACACATACCATGGTGGTTGTTTGCTGCATCCATCGTCCCATCATCTGCATTAGGTAATATTTCTAGTGCTATCCTTTCCCAATCTCCCAATCCTTTCTATTCCTTTGATAGTCCCCCAAACCGGCTGGCCCTGGTATGTGATGATTCCCTCCCTGTGTCCATGTGTTCTCATTGTTCAACACCCAACTATGAGTGAGCATATGCAGTGTTGTGTCTGTTTGCTGAGAATCATAATCATGGTTTCCAGTTCCATCCATATCCCTGCAAAGGACATGAACTCAACATTTTTGATGGTTGCATAGTATTCCATGGTGTGTATGTGTAACATTTTCTTTATCCAATCTATCACTGATGGGCATTTGGGTTGGTTCCAGGTTTCTGCTATTGTAAACACTGTTACTATGAACACATGTGTGCATGTGTCTTTATAAGAAAATGATTTATGAACTTTTGGGTATATACCCAGTAATGGTATTGTTAGGTCAAATTGTATTTCTATTTCTGAATCCTTGAGAAATTGCAAGATTTTATTTCACAATGATTGAACTAATTTACACTCCCACCAACAGTATAAAAGCATTTCTATGTCTCCACATCTTCTCTAGCACCTCTTGTCGCTTGATTTTTTAATTATCATCATTCTAACTGGGTGAGGTGCTATCTCGCTGTGGTTTTGATTTGCATTTCTCTAGTGACCAGTAATGATGAGATTTTTTACATGTTCATTGACTGCATACATGCTTTTTTTTTTTTTGAAAAGTGTCTGATCATATTCTTTGTCCATTTTTTGTTATGAGGCTGTTTTATTCTTGTAAATTTTTTAAAGATCTCCATAGACTCTGGATATGTTTTTTGTCAGATGGGTAGATTGCAAAACTCTTTTCACATTCTGTTGTTTGCCAGTTCATTCTATTGATATTTTCTTTTTCTGTGAAGAAGTTCTTAGGTTTAATTAGATCTTATCTGTCTACTTTGGCTTTTTGTTGCCATTGCTTTTTGTGTTTGATCATAAAATCCTTGCCCATGCCTGTGTACTGAATGGTATTGCCTAGGTTTCCTCCCAGAGTATTTATGGTTTTAGGCTTCATGCTTCATCTATAATCTATCCAGAGGTATTTTTCATATGTTGTGTAAAGAAGGGATCTCATTTTAGCTTTCTGGATATGGCTAATCAGTTTTTGAGACACCATTTGCTTATTTATCTTTTTTTCCTTTTTTTAATTGTATTTTAGGATTTGGGGTACATGTGAAGAACGTGCACCATTGTTGCATAGGTACACACATGGCAGTGTGATTTGCTGCCTTCCTCCCCTTCACCTATATCTGGCATTTCTCCCCATGCTATATCTCCCCACCTCCCCAGCCCCTGTTCCTCCCACCATTTTTCCCCTACAGACCCCAGTGTGCGTTGCTCCCCTCCCTGTGTCCATGTGTTCTCAGAGACACCTTTTGTTAAATATGGAATTCTTTTCTCATTGCTTGTTTTTGTCTGGTTTGTCAAAGATCAGATGGTTCTAGTTGCATGGCATTCTTTCTGAGGTATCTGTTCTGTTGCATATTTATAGATCTCTGGGTACCAGTACCATGTTGTGTTACATACATAATCCTTTTTTTTTTTAATCAACAAAAGAGAAATTGAGGATCAAATAAGGTAATAAAGATGGAAATCAAGAAAGTAAATAGTAGCATAATTACTTTTATACTTTATTACTTTTATACATTATTACTTTTTGTACTAATGTTATACTCGTAATAACCTTAAATGTGTTCTTGCTTAAAATGGCACAGACTGGTGTAAATGCATTATTAAATGAATGATTCATTTATATAGTTTCTATGCTAGACTTACTTCAGGTGGAAATACTCAGGGGCCAAAACATGTATTAAAATAATACAAGTTTCTGGAAAAGGCATGACAGTGGACTACAGAGTACTGTATGTGTCTCTCTTCAACTAAACAATAGATCCAGTGGCAAAATTAATCTAATGCAATTATTTTGGAATTCCAGAGGTTAACTCTCAGTTTACAGCACGAAAAACAAAATTTCCATAGTAATTGCAAATACTTTGGAAGCAGCTTGGAAGAAAACCAGAAATGATTCAGACTTAAAACTCTCAGGAGGATTTGTGCACTGAATGCTGCTCTTAATTACAGAGGTCCCAACAATTGCGAATAGTCATTGTTTCATACTTTTCCTCCTCCTGTTCAAGCAACTTTCAGAATATAATTTAAAGAGCCAGGACACATTTTTTTCTCTCTCTCTCTCTCTCTCTCTCTCTCTCTCTCTCTCTCTCTCTTTTCTCTCTTTTTTTCTTCTTAAGAAATTAGAAATTACTAGACAAAAAAAAAATTCAAAATTAAATACATATATATGAAAGTAAAAATAAATTATATGATAATGCCGTGTACACCATAATTGTGCATGCTCAAAAAAGACCCCAAAATAAATTTTGGTAGGACTGACTTCCAGTACAGAAAGAGCCTACACGATAAATAAACAAAAGCCTTTTCAACCACAAAGAAAAAGAAAAACTGATTTTTAAAGTAACAGCATTTTAAAATTTAAATGCACTTGTTCACCATTTATCAAATCATGAAACATAAAATGAAAAAAATAAAAAAAAAACTACAGCTCATTCTAAGAAAAAAATAATAATAATATCAAACTCAAGGTTTTCCTAGACAACTCAAATGGCAGGTTTACTAAAAAATGATTTTTATAATTAATGTTCATAGGAAGATAATAGAATAAATGAAAAAAGCACAGAAAAATAATGGTAAAATAATTATTAATAAAGGGTATGAAATTATTTTAATGACAAAATTATACAGATAAAAGTAAAGCAACTGAAATAAATATTCACTATAGAATAGTAAAACTAGGCTTGAATAGAGGAAAGAAAAAAATATCAGCAAACCTAAAGAACAATTAATTAAAATTATTATGTAAGAAAAAAAAAAAAAAAAAGAAGAAGAAAAGCAATGAAGAAATGTGAACACAGGCTAGAAGCATCTTGGAAACCATCTAAAGGCCATAGTTACACATTTTGGAGGTTCAAAGGAAGAGAGAAGAAATCAGGAAGTTTATTTAAAAAGCAGTGGTCAAAAATGACACAAATTTGAGGAAGTAAATAAACACCAAAGTGCTCAACAAAACTCAAGTGAGATAAACTCAAAGAAACACACTTAAACTTAATGATAATTTAGCCATCTAAAACAAAAACAGAGATTCTTGAAAGCAGCAAAAGAAATGAACATTTATGTAAAACAACTCTCAAAAATAATCAATATTTTTTTTTATCTGAAAACTCAGAGACCACAAAGCAGTAGACTATCACATTTCAAGTGATGTAAAAAAAAACTTTCAAACAGAAAACTTACGTGCAAAGAAATTGTTCATCAATAGTGAGGAAGAAATCATGACATTCCCAAATGAAATCTGGGGCCTTTTTTTAGTAGATGATCCTTTAAGAAATGCTTTATGGGGTTACTTTAGTGTAAAGTGAACCGACACTACATAGCAATATAAATAAATAAAAATTAAAATAAAGAGAAATAGATAAACAATTATAAAACAAAAAAATTAACAATGTGTAGCTCCACAAACTGTTCTACATATAATTTGAAACACTAATATAGTTAATAAAAGTTATCACTAAAATTTACATGTATTTTTGACATATAATAATTACAGTATAATTTTGAGAACTGAATAAGTAAAATAAAGGGGACCAACATATAGAGAAATATGTGTTTTCATGTTGTCGCAGGTAAGCTAGTATAACTTTAAAAATGTTACAACTTCAGAATGTTCAATACAATTGTCATGGCAACGACAAAAGAGAGTAACAGGCAGGTAGAAAGCTTTGAGCACTCTGTAAAAGTAGGATCTGTGGATTTAGCTAATCTTACCTGAAGCTACCTAGCAAGCTATCTTGGCATCATAAGACCAAGTCCAATCTGTCCCACCACAGAGTAAATGTAAGAGGGTAAGGCTCTCTGACTGCTTCTTCACACAACTTTGGCCACGAATTGGAAGAGACTCATCCATACCTAGCACCTGGTGAAGCACTGAAGGCAGAAAGATGTGGCTATGATGAGACCCAACTGAAAAAAGGTTGGCACAGCAACTGCCCAATTCTGTCTGTTTCTTCATGGCTTCCCAGGAGTTTGAGGTGGAAGCTATTGTTGACAAAAGACAAAACCAAAAAGGGAAGGCAGAGTATTTGGTTCGGTGGAAAGGTTATGACAAGCAGGATGACACTTGGGAACCAGAGCAGAACCTCACAAACTGTAGAGAATGTATTTGTGACTTTATCAGACAACAGACTGAAAAACAGACAAAATGGACATGGACCAGAACAAGTAGAATTTCTTCAAACAATGTAAGGAGACCAGCTTCCAGAACTTCCACATCCAGCTTTTCTAAGAACTCTCCTAAAATGCCATTGACTGGCAAACACCACAAATCCAAAAACAAGTTGTTTGCTGCCAGAGAGAACATTATAGAAAACACAGCTTCACTTCTCCCTGACTCCAAAAATTCGAAACAGAAAAATTCAAATATCAAGACACTTGCACCTCATAGCCCAGTTAACGACCAGGACACAGTGAGGTCTTTTCTGAAACCTGAGAAACTAGATTCTGTTGCACCAGTTCAGGAGGACAAGGTGGCGTTCAAGGTGGCAGCAGAGAAACCGATCAGAATTTCATCAGATTCTGACACACAAGAGGCTAGAATAGAAAACAGGACCCAGACACAACCACTTATGTCTCAGATGTCTGACTCAGTTACTGCTTCTATGGCCACAGAGTCAGATAACAAAGAAGGTATAGTGGTATTAATGGACCCTTCAGCAGTCAATGGAACAACAAACATGCATACATCTGTTTCAAGAGTGAAGGGTGGAAAAAGAGAGCTTATTGATGATAGAAAAGACCAGCCTTTTATCAAGAGGATGTATTTCACCATCAGGCTAAAAGAAAGTGCCAACAGATACAGAGACATTGTTGTCAAGAAAGACCATGGATTCACCCAGATATTGCTATCTACTATATCAACAGAGAAAAATGCACTCAATACAGAAGTCATTAAAGAAATCATAAATGCTCTTGAAAGGGCAGCTATGGATGACAGCAAGCTTGTGTTGTTCAGCGCAGCTGGCAGTGTCTTCTGCTGTGGTCTTGATTTTAGGTACATTGCGAAGCATTTACGGAATGACAGAAACAGAATGAGCACTGAAATTGTGGACACAATTAAAAACTTTGTGGACCATTTTATTCATTTTAAAAAACTTATTGTTGTATCAGTCAACGGTCCAGCCATTGGACTAGGTGCATCCATACTACCTCTTTGTGACTTGGTTTGGGCTAACGAAAAGGCTTGGTTTCAAACCCCATATACAACTTTTGGACAGAGTCCAGATGGCTGTGCTACTGTCACATTTCCAAGGCTCATGGGTGAAGCATCTGCCAATGAAATGTTGATTGGTGGGCGAAAGCTGACAGCACGGGAGGCATGTGCCAAAGGCCTGGTCTCTCAGGTGTTCTTGACTGCAACTTTCACCCAAGAGGTTATGATTCAAATTAAGAGGCTTGCTTCCTGTAACAGGCCAATGAGAGAGAGTGTGAAATGCTGAAAAAAATCTGGAGCTCAGCAGATGGGATAGAATCCATGTTAAAGTATGTTCAAACAAAAATTGATGAATTGTAATTACCAGTCTGTCTGCTTAGGACACAAGAACTGAACTTAGCAGAATATATAATTAGCTGAAGATGTCCTAATTCATTTTCATAGCCCCAAATAATTTCAATGATGGCTAAGGCTTGTAGAGAGAATTGAAAACATCTAAACTTTTTATTTAATATTATCAAGAAATTGTTAAACATTGTAAATATAAAATAAATTACAAAACAAATTATTTGCTCAAATATCCTTATTTTATGTACACAGAAGCCCAAATTTAAAAGCAGACTAGAGAGCACTAAATTGTTCTTTCAAGCTCTAATTTTTATCGATGACTACTATAAATCAGATGAGAATGGTGCTCTATTAGATTCTAGTAACAAAAATTTTTGATAATGTTTGTTTTCCTTATTTTTACATTCTAGAATGCAGAGTCAATTGAGGTAAGTGTCAGTCTCTGCTTCCCTACCCCAGATAACCTGAGTTGGTGCCTCTGACTTTATAGTGGCACAAACACCTCAGAGACACACAATTCTAAATTAAAAGGACTTGTATTTCAGAATAATGATTTCCAATATATATTTCACTCATGATTATTCTTCCAAACTGAATATATGGTTACAATTTATGCTGAAATAATTAATTTTTATACATGTTTTGTTGTTACCCACTTAACATAAATAAACCTTTACTTCTCTAAAGTAATATTTGCTGCATACTATTAGTGAATCATGAATTCATTAGGTAGAAATATCCAAGTTTTACGATGTGTAGTTTTAACTTAATTTAGAGTATGTTTCACTTAGTAGATTAAAATTTTGGACAATACATACACATATATATACACACACAGAGTCTCATGTTGTCATCTGGACAGGATTGCCGTGGTAATCTTAGCCCACCACCACTTCTGCCTCCCAGATTTAGCAATTCTTCTCCTTCAGCCTCCTGAGTAACTAGGATAACAGGGCCTGCCACTACTCTAGCTAATTTTTTTTTTTTTTTTTTTTTTTTTTTTAGTAGAGAGAGGGTTTCATTATTTTGGCCAGGCTTGTCTTGAACTACTGACCTTGTGATTTGCTTGCCTTGGCCCACCAAAGTGCTGGGATTACAGGCATGAGCTACCACACCTGGAATGGACACATTTTTAAAGGCAGAAACTTCTTTCCAAACAAAGAAAAGACACCTACACTATATCTGAAATTTAAAATTACTGGTTTCTGCTTTTATCTGCACATAATTTTCTAGAACATGCTACATGGTAAGCTATCCAGAAGCTCTCTAAATCCTGTCCTAATGGGTTTTTATGGAGGCTCCATTACATAGGCATGAGTAAATAATTCACTGGCCACTGATAACATGACTTTTGTCACAGTCTATCTACAGTGTTGATTCACCAGCCAAAAATATCTGTAGATAATGTCACCTTTGCCTAAGTTTCTGTTGAGCCTGCTGGACTAATTTTGCCCACCCATCTTCTAGCCTGCACTAAGCTGAAACTAAGTACTTAAATTCCATTTCTGCTATGGATAAGCCTGCCACAGAATAAAGAGAGGTGCATGAGTGAGTGACAATTGTGTCCAGCCACTGTACATAGCTAGTCACATTTGCTCTGATGAGGTGATCAGGTCAAGGTGCCAGCACAGGTGACAACTTGCTGCAAGCCTTTGGCTTAATGAGGCATTTCACAAGCTATTTCCTCTGCAGGCACTGAACAATGCAGTAGCAACCAGAAACTGCACAGCCACAAAAATGGTATTACATCCCTGGCTTGAGAAAGATTTAAGTCTAGTCTCTTTTAGAAAACAAACATCTTCTGTCTTTTTTTTTTTTTTTTTTTCTTGGTAAGCAGCAATGTGGCAAATGGGGGATTATGTGTTCCAGCCTTTTGTGTTACTAAACTTTCACTGCTGTTTTTCAGTGAATCCTGTTTCTTATCCCGTTTACAGAAAAAAAAAAAAATGAGTTATGTGAAAAACTGTAGAATAATAAAAAAATAAATAAATAGGTGCCTTATTGAGTGACAGTACAGTTTCAGGACTCCTAAAGTTGGAAGAGCCTTTTCACAAGCAAGACATAGTTGTCTCTGTGCCATACTTGGTGAAATGGAAACCCTGAATGAAGAGTTCTAATCTGCAGACAGGTTGTGCTGACATCTCTGCAGTTCTGAGTAAAGAGGACATACAGAGTGGGTAGCTTCTTTCTGCAGGAAGTTTGCTTAGATGATTCTGCAGACCTTACTGGAGAGAACAGCTATCCAATTATAGGCATGTAACCCTAATAAGTGTGTAACTCTTAGTGGAGAGGAGACTCACAGTTGGTAGCTTCACTTTGCAGGCATATATAATTCCATAATTAGCCTTAGACTGGAGCTCATATGGGCTTCAAAGGGCAGAAATAATATGCTGATTGCTACATGAGTTGTCATGATTGGGCCAAGAAAGAGACAAAAGTTTTCACCATGGTCTCCAGTGACTTCTGCTACAGTTCACAATGTGAAGGCTTTATTTTTCTTTTCTTTTCCTTTTCTTTTTCTTGGTGGCAGAAGTCCATTGTGTCAGTACCATCTTAAGAGTAAGCACACATGTCCAGGTCATGATAGCTGGGCTCAGCCAAAAACTTGTTTTATTTTCACAGAGGTGCCATGAGAGTTGATGGGATTCAGGCTAATGGAAGCAGGTACTTCAGAGCTTTTTAGGGAAGGATAGCTTCCCAGGCTCTGGAAAGCAAATGGATGCCTGAGTCTGCACCTCTGGCTAGGCAGCTGCAACTGCTTCTTAGTAGATGAGGTTTCTTCTAATTTAACTTGAATGTGGGTGTGACTTCTACCTATTCTTAGTTCCCATCAGCTTCACAGAATGCACAGTCCTCGCTGCACCTTTCTCAGTTACCTGGGATCTTTACAGAAGCCTCTTAAAATGGACTGCAGCTACCATTACCTGCAGCACATTTTATATTCCAGAATAATGCAGAGTGAAGCTGAGAATCCCTACACTCTACTTTCTGCCTTTGTCTTCTCATTGAAAAGCCTGAACCTAAAGCTGTCCAGCACCTTTAGCATATCAAAAGAAAATACTTTAGAGATTCAAAAGATTTTAGGAATTCTACACCAGAAAACAGAGACAAACAGTAAACATATTTAGCAAACTCACAGCACTAAAAAGGAAACCCTAGAACCAGAGTGTTCAATGGTTGAATTATAACAATTATTCTAAGAATTCTTTTCTTTTAAAAAATTATTTATTTTAAAAGAAAAAGGTACAGATCAAACATTGCTAATAGAAAAATTGTACTTACTCTAATGTAAAACTTGATTGATGATATGATACAAGTACAAGACTCCACAGAAAATTTTCTAATGCAAACTTTGTTACATGTACAAAATACATAAAATTACCTCCATGAAGGTGAAAGAGAAAAATTACCTTCATAAAGGTGAGGGGAAAAACAAGAAGTTGGACGGATTTTTGGTACAATTATTTTAAGAAGAGGAACAATCTGAAAAATTAGGCTGCAGACATTGATAAAGGAAGTAGTAGAGGAGGACAGACTAAAGACATGTCCACAGCTTCAGTAATAAAACAAGAACAAAGTTAAAATGCCTTTGTCATTTTGGCTAAAGCCTATCCACAGGTACACAGATCCTGGCTCAATGTCCCAGACAAAGCTTTTACTTCAGCTCCTGAAGTAGGCCACATCTTGAATAGTGCTTTCTGTAAGAGAGCTAACAGACAACTCAGAATATTCTTTTTTCCAGTTCGTAGACACAGCAGCCCCAGCCTTTGAGTTAAATCTCCCATGAGCTCCGTATTTTCTCTGAAGAGCTTTCTCCTTATTTTTGGTTATTAAACTTATTTTCTTACTTGAATTTTGCATCCAATCTCCTTAATTATCCTGAACATGATCCATCTCTTCAGCCTATGATTGGTTCCAGATCAAGCTTTCACTTCAGTTCGTGCTTGGTCCAGGACCAAGGCCTAAGGCTAAGTTAAGTCACATGAATGAATTATCACTTCAGTTCCTGGTGAATACCAGTTCAAGGTTCAGGGTCAAGTTGAGTAATACTTGCTCCAAGACCACTAACAATATTTCTTTTCTCCCCTGACTTTAGAAACTCTGAAGCCCAACCTCATAGTAGGCAAACTACTCACATCCCATCTAAAAAGTATAGAGCTTTTTACTTATAAAACTTTTGTTTAATCATATTTGCATTCATCCTCTCTAATTTTCCTGGCCATGAGACAAAGAACTCTGTGTGATATCTCACAATGAGAGATTGCTACACTGTGGTGCATTAATGAGACAGCAATAATAGAAATCTAGGAATTGAGCTCTGGAATCTATTGGTCTTGTGGTATCATCTGGGAAACTGGCCCCATGTTGTGATGCACACTCCTGGGGGCTGTCCACCACGTAGTGGTCACCAACATAGGTTTAGAAAAGTCAACATGGCTTCCTTTTTTTTGCCTTAACCATTCTTCCTAAGGTGCTTTGATGTATCTTACTGGTAGAAATTCACACATTCATCTCAAACATATTGCGTAATTGGGTCACTAGCGTCTTTGCCTTTCTTTTGTTCTTCTCTTTTTGCCTAGGCTCTTCCTGGGTCCTATCATTAAAGATAAAGAAGGCTATCCCCAGGAGGTTTTCCAAGGTACTGTACAATTCTAGAGTCTGCTTTTGTAGTTATCTTCTGGTATCAGGAGCTGCCTGAGTAATAAATAGTCTTTTAAGATTATCCATGTATTAATTGAATAAGGATATACAACTATGTGTTTTATGAATGTCTCTTTTTGCCTTTTCATAAAGGCCAAGAATTTTTTTCTCTGGTGACTTATTCAATAGGAGTAGTTTAGCGTCATTAAGAGGTTTGTGCTTCTGGTTCTTCTTCAACCTTTTAATATGCACATCAAAAAGTTTCTTTTCTTGTTTCTAATCTATGGAATTACTAATGCTCAAAATATGATTTTTAAAATTCTCTTTCTTGCTCCTGGAATTCAGAATCTTGTCTGTTCTTTGCTCATTTTATTGAGTGCTTTAACACTTTTATAAATGTCTATAGAAGACTTGTAGTTTGTCCCTGAATCTCTGTTGCCTGTTGGGTTGTTTCTCAGAAGCAGGTAGAATTTGCCTTATGAGTAACACAGCATCTTCCCATGTAAGACCAAATACTTTGCGAGGCTGAGGCAGGTAAAACATAAGGTCAGAAGTCCAAGACAAGTCTGGCCAACATAGTGAAACCTTTTGTTTACTAAAAATTTAAAAATTAGCTGAGTGTGGTGATGTGTGCTTCTAATCCCAGCTACTTATGAGATGAGACAGGAGAACTGTGTGAACTAGGGAAGGGAAGGTTGCAATGAACCAAGATGGCACATTGCACTCCAACATGGACAATAGGGCAAATGGCCTAGCTATAAGAAATGTTCCATATATTTATTGAGGGTATTTGAAAATTTGACTGGGTGTTTATTTGTTTAGGCTACTGTAATGAAAAAGAAACCTGCACTTCACTGGCACCTCATTCATTGGATATTTCCTATAGCAAGTGGCAGTGGACTTCTGGGGTTGGGTATTAAAATTGAAAAAGCTGATAGGTTGTGACTAGAAAATTGTTGAGATAAAGAAAATGAGAAAAGCTGAGGAAACAACAACAAAAAAAAATGCTTTCTCAGAGTTTCCGGGGGAAACTTTTTTGGACTTTGTAGAGTTTGTTTGTTTATTTATTTATTTATTTATTTATTTATTTATTTATTTATTCCCTTTGGGCTTTTCTGTTATGAGTGCCTTGAAGACATGCACAATTTTACAATATTTACACAAGTTGGGGATGTTTCACGGAACAAAGAAATCTTGCAAATAGGGCACCACAACCAATTTGTCCTTCTAACATCAGAAAATATCTGTTTAGTAGTATTGAAAGACCAAAATACATGGTTATGGTAAATCCTTGGTAAAATTCCTCTAAGCAGAGAAAGCCTGAAAAATCAAGTTGTAGGCACAAATGGAAACAGTCTACAGTAACCTGTGGTACACTCAGACAAAGAAACGGTCCCCAACATTTTTTGTATGTCTAAGACATGGTCACAGCTATTAAAAACAAAAACAAAAGCAAAAAAAAAAACAGGTTTTCCCTTTAAAATGCAATGTCCTTTGTATAACCGGTGGGCTTTCAGGAAATAGCATCTCCTGTTTTTTGGAAAAGTACATATGTTACAAGGAATATTTTATGTTACTGAACGTGCTTTAAACTTTGAGCTGAGCTTTTATAAATGATCACATTAACCTCTGGTCTCAGACCAAGGTTCTTAGTTATACTTTCTCTGAGCTATTGATTAGTTTAAGGCCATGTTCCTAAGTGAAACGGAGTCATTTATGAGTCATCATTTCAGTTCCTATTTGGCTCTGGGAAAAGTTGAGTAGTCCTGTCTTCAAAATTAGTTAATATGTTTGCTCTGTTTCCAGTCCACAGAAATATCAAATTCTTCTTCACAGTGGGCAACTCATTCTTCCACACTTGCAGTTAATGCATAAAAAGTTAGCTACAATCTCACCTTTGGTATTCATGACTTTTAATGTTCTTGGTCTTTAAATTTAATAGAAATATGTGTGACACCACACAGTGAGAGACTGATACACTGCGGTGCATTGGGAGGTGGCAACACATGTTTTGGTGCACGGACTAGAAAATAGTTAAAAAAAAAAAAAAAAAAAAAAAAAAAAAAAAGCTGAGTAGAAGTACATTCCAAATTATTTACATTCATTTTTGAGACTTGTTGTGTCAGTTTTATTTTTCCTTTTCTTTAATTTTTAAAACCCAATAAAGTGGCTGCCATTCTCACCAGACTCAGAAGAAAGACATACCAGGAAACACTTTGGCCACTTTGGCAATATTCCTTTGCCTGCAGGAAACATTTTGTTGCCTCTGTTCCAATCCTGTTCCCCCCCCACCCCCACCCCTTGCAGAGAAGCTAGTCATCACATCAAAACCAAAGAAATTTAGGAAAGCTGAAAGTTTCTGCTTAAGACTCTGAACTAACTCTAGTTTCTGAAAGTCCATCAGAGTGTTGCCATAAACAAAAATCTAGACTTTTCTGTTACATTTTTTGGGCAGATACTATATCTCCTATTTCTTCTCTGTATGTAATATTGCAACCTGAAAATATCTTACTGAGTAAAGTCAGCTGGAATCTTATAATTAGGACTGTTTTATAATAGCTGCAATTTTGAAGTTATCTAAAAACACATAATTTAACATTGTAGTTTAAAAAATTTATATTTGGTAAAGCTTTACTTGTCCCCCAATGATAAACATTTATGGCACTGCATGGAAGGAATACATTAAGAAGAAATATTTTCCTTTCATATGGTTATGTTTCTGTAAAAATTTCAGAACGGTGCTATAAATCTAAAGTTTCTTTATCTGATACATTATTTTTTTTCTACAGTGACAAATAGTATGCGCACAGTCTATAGAGCTTCAATTCTAACTTTTGACTATGTAAACCTTGGAGTCAGATTTTCCCAATGCCACATAGTGAGATATAACTTTTATCTGTAGGAAGCATTATCAGTAATTTGCACCAAACCCTGAGTTTTTTAACTTCTCTTACTGTATGTCTAATAGTAATAAGACTTCATGCCCTATATATAAACAAAAATCTCCACTTTCAATAGGTGGAATAAAGTTACCTTTGAGAGACATCTTCTAGCTCAATGCTGTTTTATGAAAGCCAGTCAACACCTTGAACATATTCTGGGTTGAGTAGGCATACAAGACGAGCAAAGAATCCCTAGTGGAGATCTAGGGTCTTGTGCAGGCAAACATCACTTCTCCTGATGGCTACCTTCTCTGGAAACATGAGTGAAGATTACGCTTTCACCCATGGAAGACACATATGTTAGTTGCCAGACTCAGAAAAGACAAGAGAATGAAAAAAAACAAGCAACACACTTTCTTTCTTTTCACTTGGGCTTACTTCAAAAATAGGAAAAAAATATATGTTGCTTTCTCTTTTTATATTTTTTTTTGTTTGCCTGTGGGCTTGAAAACCTTACCAGGTCCAGGACAGACAGTCCTGGCTTTCTGGGAAAAGCATTCATTTTAATATGGTTCAACAACTAGATCTTTTCTTCAGGTCACAAAGAAAATAGTTTGAAATTTTCTATGTACAAACTTACTTTGATTTCAAAGACAACAAAGATTATTGCCAGCATTTGTAAAACTGACTTTTTCTTCTTGGCAGTCATATTAGGTAAATCTAAAATAGATAATTCATTAAAATCAGAGACAAACCCCTGTGTAAACCCCAAATGCAACTTCTGAATGACCTACCTACTGCTACCCTTATCCAAGATCTCCAATAGCCATTTCAACATTTTGTCTTCCTTTGTGACCAAACACACCCTTAACTTAATTGTTGCCCCTGGAGGACATTGCCGATACAGGTGGTGCTACTAGAGTTCAAGTTTTCTTCTTATCACAGGAACTTAGAAAAATAATGGGCAACATAGGCAAGTCCTCTGATGATTGTGATTAATATAGATATACAGAGGCTTTTCAAAATCTATTCCATATGTTTAATTTTACTTGAAAATTTCTAATTATTCCTAAACTGAATCCTAACTGTTGACCTAAAGTAGACAGTACTACAGACTGCAGAATTATTCATGAATAAACCACATGTCTCCTATAGCCAGCCCAAAAACTAGAACACGAGAGACTGAAAAAAAAAAAAAAAAAAAAAAGTTTTAGCATATAGAAGAATGCTTATGTTTAAGAGGAAAGGAGGCAGAGTTTTTTGAAAACTCAGTTGAAATCTTAGAGATTTACAGATGAGCAAAAAGCAAACAAATAATTTCTAATTTGCATGCTGAAGGCTTATTAGGGAAAAGGGCAAAACTTCTTAATTACTCTAAGCCACTCATAATAGATTAAAACCAAATAAAATGAATTAGTCTTTATTGAATAAGTGAGAGTGGCTTCAGTGAAATATATTTTTCATCTACTTACTCAGTTGAGAGAGAGTTAATCTTACAATAAATGTTTATTATACAGGCAGCTGCTGACATCAGAAGGAAGCTCCAAAAATGTGTCATAAGTTTGGATAACATTATAATTTTACCAATGCACAAGAAAGAGATTAAAGCAAAAGTTTAAATAAGTGACACAAGAAATACTCTGCCAGCAGAAATAATAGGTAAATAAGTTGTTCACTGAGCTTTAAAGTTTTTATGACAATAATAAAAAAGAAAGAAATATACTTAGTTTACAACCTGTCTTGGAGAAAGTGTGACTGAGCTTTACCCAGGCCCAGGACATGTTAGACAGCTTATCTCAGAAAACTTGCCTGAGAGTAATCTGAAAATGAAGTAATAATTTATAAAGGCTACTTAGCTTGGCCTGTAAACTCTTAGGAGCTGAAGTAAAAGCTTGGCCTGGGATGCTGGCCCTGAGCCAATGAGGGACTTGAACGATTATTTATATGGGCTGGTTAAATAATCAAAAAAGAAAAGAAAGGTGCCAATCAGTACCTACCCAGAGCCCACTCAGTTTATGCTCACAAAATAAAAAGAAATGATTTTTTTCTGGAAGCCATTGAATATACAAAAAACAGCATTTCTATGCCAGACATTGTTTTCACATCTGAGTGAACTGGAGGTTTTTGAAAGATTTTATTAGAGTGGACTGCAGGTTCTGCTATCTGTGTCACTGCAGGCAGGTCTTCAGTCACAGCCCTCTGTGCTAGATCTTTTAATGTTGCCCACTGCTTGATTTTTCTGAGTCTGCTTATTGTATTATATTAAAATAAGGCACTGCCCCTGGGCTTGGGGTCCTTCAGAGGACATTTTACTTGCTGTATACCTAAGGAAAGCTAGATAGCTTGTCTTTTTTCTCGCTCTGAAATGGAAGAAGTGACTGCTTTTATCGAGATGAGTCAATGAATGTTTCTGGTTACTTTCTATTTGAGAGGGTGTTATGTAGGCTACAGCAGCTAGGATTCTACCCAGGGTTGATTTAAGTATCCTTAGAAGAAAAGCAAGTTAATGCATGATTTAATTTGCATCACACTTTGAAGATAGACAGTCTTTAGGCAATAAGAAACAATTTGGGTTGTTAGAGATTAGGTATTATAAGCAGACAAGGAAGTAAGAACAGCAGTTGCTGACATAGCCTGGATAGCTGTAGCTATATTTATGTCTGTTATATCTGGCTACATGAGACTCAGTTTTAGTTTTTTGTTAGTTTGCTTGTTTGTTTTATGCTTTTAAACAAAAATTCTGTTATAAACATTCTAATATATGTAATATTATATTATATTATAATATATATGTATATATATATATGTTATATATATATACATATATATACACACATATGTATAGTAGGCATTCCTAAAAAATATATACATACACACACACACACACACACACACACACACACACACACACACACATATATATATATATATATATATATATATATATATATATATATATATATATATTTAAATATATTTCTGGGGGAATGCTGGGAAGATGGCCACCTAAGAACAGCTCAGGACTTCAGCTTCCAGTGAAAGTGCAGATGGTGAGTGGACACTGCATTTCCAGATGAATTTTTATTGTCCACAGACCAGGAGATACCCAGGCAGAGGGGTCACCAGCACCACTGTTCTGGCCAGTGAGGCTGTTTTGGCCCCCATGGGGCTGATACGGCCTGTGCGGCTGCTGTGACCATGCCCTGTTGTGGTGGTTCTCCAAACAAAAGCCACTGGTCTGGGCACCCTCTTAGTTGGCAATTGGTGCCCTGAGATGGCAGAGTTGCGCATTCATCTGAAATAGGCGAGACAGGCCAGGAGATTCGTAGGAAAAAATCCACCAGGAGCCAGTGCCGCTGTTTGAGATGACTCAGTGAGTCGCAGCATGGGAGATGCCAGCGACTTTTCAACAAGCAACCGGAAGACTGGGTCGTTCAACTTAAAAAATAAAAGAAAAGAGTGAGTCAGAGAACCAGGTGATCAGGCTCGGTTTGTCCCAACCTCCATCCCCAACAACAACAAAAACAAAAACAGTAATTGGAAACCCCCTGGGTTGTGCCCATCACAGCAAGCACAGCTGAACCTGGGACAGTCCGGCTCCATGGGGGAGGGGTGTCCACCATTACTGAGACTCTCCACCACTACAGACACAGGTTGCCATCGCCAAGGCAACCTGCTGTTGCTGAGGCTACCTACCACAACAGTGAGAGTCTGCCATAACAGAGGCGGGACCACCATTTCCGAGGCAGTTCTAACTATGCCCATATCAACAGGACTGCAGTGAAGAGCACAGGGCAGCTGGGCAGAGCCCACAGCAGCTCAGCAAAGCCTCTGCAGGCAGACAGTGGCCAGGTGGGATGATAGCTGGGTTGGGGAGCCCTGAAAGAAAAAGCAAGGGCAGCAGCACAACAGAAACTCATAAAGCCCTAACTCCCCAGGAAAGAGCACCAGAGAACAAAAAGTGGTTTATGAGTTCAGCTGCAGCAGACCTAAACGTACCTGCCCAGCAGCTCTGAATAAACAACGGAGCTCACAGCTCAGGACTTAAGCCCCAGTAAATGATAGACTGTCTCCTCAAGTAGCACCCTAACCCCCATAGATCCAAAGACTCACCTCATAAAGGACAAAATGGACTGTCAGTTGGTGAGCATCTTTCTGGGACAAAGATAGCAGAAGAGGAAACTGGTAGCAACCCTTACTGTTCTGCAGCTGCTGCAGGTGATCCCCAGGCAAGCAGGGCCCAGAAAGGACCTCAGCAGTCCTACAGTCCTCAGCAGTACTACAGTCCTACAGCAGTTAGAAGTAAAGCTTAAAAAAAAAAAGAAGTAACTTCAGCATCCATGAACTAGAAGTTCACACAGAGAACCAATCTGTAAGACAGTAACTGCAAAGACAACAGGTGGATACACGTGCAAAACGTGGGAAGAAACCAGCGCAAAAAGGATGAAAACTCCCAAAACCAGAACACCTCTCTTCCTGAAAGGGACCACAACTCCTCACCAGCAAGGCAACCAGACCGGATGGAGAAGGAGGGTGATGAAATGACAGAATCAGACTTCAGAAGGTGGGTAGTAAGAAACTACAGTGAGCTAAAAGAACATGTTCTAACCCAACACAAATAAACTAGGAACGTTGAAAAAAGATTGGATGAAATGCTAACGAGAATGGTCAGCATAGAGAGGAATATAAGTGAATTGATGGAGCTGAAAAACACAACATGAGAACTTCGTGAAGCATGCACAAGCTTCAACAGCCGAATTGATGAAACAGAAGAAAGGATATCAGAGGTCGAAGATCAACTCAATGAAATAAAAAGAGAAGGCAAAAACAGAGACAAAAGCACAAAAAGGAATGAACAAAATCTTCAAGAAATGTGGGACTATGTGAAAAGACCTAATCTATGTTTGATAGTTGTACTTGAATGTGATGAAGAGAATGAATCCAAGCTGGAAAATACTCTTCAGGATATTGTCCAGGAAAACTTCCCCAACCTAGCAAGGCAGGCCAATATTCAAATCCAGGAAATACAGAGAACACCACAAAGATATTGCTCAAGCAGAGCAACCCCAAGGTACATAATTGTCAGATTCATCAGGATTGAAATGAAAGAGAAAATGCTAAGGACAGCCAGAGAGAAAGGTGGGGTTACCCAAAAAGGGAAGCCCATTAGACTCACAGCAGATCTCTCAGTGGAAAGCCTACAAGCCAGAAGAGATTGGGGGCCAATATTCTACATCCTTAAAGAAAAGAACTTTCAATCCAGAATCTCCTATCCAGCCAAACTAAGCTTCATAAGTGAAGGAAAAATAAAATCGTTTGGGAACAAGCAAGCACTCAGAGATTTCATCACCACCAAACCTGCTCTACAAGAACTCCTGAAAAAGGTTCTACACATATAAAGGAAAAACCAGTACCAGCCACCCCAAAAACACACCAAATGGTAAAAGAACATAAACACAATCAAGAATCTGCATCAACTAACCAACACAACAGCCAGGTAGCATCAAAATGACAGTATCAAATTCACACATAACAATACTATCCCTAAATGTCAATGGACTAAATGCCCCCAATCAAAAGACACAGACTGGCGAATTGGATAAACAGCCAAAACTCATCAGAGTGCTGTATCCAGGAAACCCATCTTACATGCAAGGATACACAAAGCCTCAAAATAAAGGGATGGAGGAAGATCTACCAAGCAAATGGAGAGCAAAAAAAAGCAGGAGTTGCAATTCTCATCTCTGATAAAAATAGACTTTAAAGCAACAAAGATCAAAACAGACAAAGAAGGACATTACATAATGGTAAAAGGATCACTGCAACAAGAAGAGCTAACAATCCTAAACATATACGCACCCAATACAGGAGCACCCAGATACATAAGGCAAGTACTTAATGACTTACAAAGAGACTTAGACTCCCACACAATAATAATGGGAGACTTTAACACCCCATTGTCAATATTAGACAGATCAACCAGACAGAAAATCAACGAGGATATCCAGGACCTGGAACAGGCAAACCTAATAGACATTTACAGAACTCTCCACGCCAAATCCACAGAATATACATTCTTCTCAGCACTACATCACACCTACTCTAAAATTGCCACATAATTGGCAATAAATCACTCCTCAGCAAACGCAAAAGAACGGAAATCATAGCAAACAGTCTCTCAGACAACAATGCAATCGAGTTAGAACTCAGAATGCAGAAACTAACTCAGAACCGCACAGCTTCATGGAAACTGAACAACTTGCTCTTGAATGTTGACTGGATAAAAAATGAAATGAAGGCAGAAATAAAGATGTTCTTCGAAACTAACGAGGATGAAGAGACAACATACCAGAATCTCTGGGACACATTTAAAGCAGTCTCTAGAAGAGGAGGAGCAAGATCAAAAAAAAAAAAAAAAAAAAAAAAAACTCAAAATCTAGCAGAAGACAGGAAATAACTAAGAACAGAGCAGAACTGAAGGAAATAGAGACACAAAAACTGTTCAAAAAATCAATAAATCCAGGAGCTGGTTTTTTGAAAAGATCAACAAAATAGACAGACCACTAGCCAGATTAATAAAAAGAAAAGAGAGAATAACCAAATTGATGAAATAAAAAACGATAAAGGGGATATCACCAGAGATTCCGCAGAAATCCAAACCATCATCACAGATTATTACAAACAACTCTATCCACATAAACTAGTAAACCTGGAAGAAATGGATAAATTCCTGGACACCTGCATCCTCCCAAGCCTAAACCCAGAAGAAGCCAAAACCCTGAATAGACCAATAACAAGGTCTGAAGTCGAGGCAGCAATAAAGAGCCTACCTCCCAAAAAAAGGCCAGGTCCAGATGGGTTCACATCTGAATTCTACCAGACATACAAAGAGGAGCTGATACCATTACTTCTGAAATATTTCAGACAATCCAAAAAAATGGGAGTCCTTCCCAAATCATTTTATGAGACAAACATCATCCTAATACCAAAACCCGGCAGAGACTCAACAAGAAAAGAAAATTTCAGGCCAAAATCCATGATGAACATAGATGCAAAAATCTTCAATAAAATACTGGCAAACCGATTACAACAGCATATCAAAAAGATCATCCACCATGATAAAGTAGGATTCAACCTGGGGATGCAAGGCTGGTTCAACATACAGAAGTCCATAAACGTAATTCACCACATAAACAGAACCAAAAACAAAAACAACATGATTATCTCAATTGACGCAGAGAAGGCCTTTGACAAGATTCAACAGCCCTTTATGATAAAAACCATCAATAAACTAGGTATTGACGGAATGTAGCTCAAAACAATAAAAGCTATTTATGTTAAATCAACAGCCAGTATCATACTGAATGGGCAAAAACTGGAAGCATTCTCTTTGAAATCTGGCACTAGACAAGGATGCCCTCTCACCACTCCTATTCAATATAGTACTAGGAGTATTCAATACAGTACTAGTATTGAATACTAATATTCAATATAGTATTAGTATTCAATACACTCCCATTCAAAGAAGTTCTAGCCAGAGCTATCAGGCAAGAAACAGAAATAAAAGGTATTCAAATAAGAAAGAAGGAAATCGAATTGTGTCTATTTGCAGATGACATAATTGTATATCTAGAAGACTCCATCGTCTCAACCCAAAATCTCCTGAAACACATAAGCAACTTCAGCAAAGTCTCAGGATACAAAATCAGTGTGCAAAAATCACAAGCATTTCTATACACCAACAACAGACTTAAAGAGAGCCAAATCAAGAACGAACTGTCATTCAAAATTGCCAAAAAGAGAAAAGAAAACCTAGGAACACAACTAACAAGGAATATAAAAGCCCTCTTCAAGGAGAACTACAAGCCACTGCTCAACGAAATAAGAGAGGACACAAACAGTTTGAGAAACATTCCATGTACATGGCTAGGAAGAATTAATATTGTGAAAATGGCCATACTGCCCAAAGTAATTTACAGATTCATTGCTATTCCCATCAAGCTACCAATAACTTTCTTCACAGAACTGGAAAAAAAACACCTTAACTTCATATGGAACCAAAAGAGAGCCCACATACCCAAGACAATTCTAAGCAAAAAGAACAAAGCGGGAGTCATCACACTACTGGACTTCAAACTATACTACAAGGCTACAGTAATCTAAACAGCATGGTACTGGTATCAAAACAGAGATATAGACCAATGGAACAGAACAGAGGCCTTGGAGGCAACACAACATATCTACAACCATCCGATCTTTGACAAACCTGACACAAACAAGCAATGGGGAAAGATTCCCTGTTTAATAAATAGTGTTAGGAAAACTGGCTAGCCATGTGCCAAAGGCAGAGACTGGACCCCTTCCTGACACCTTACACTGAAATTAACTCTAGATGGATTAAAGACTTAAACATAATATTTAACACCATAAAAACCCGAGAAGAAAATCTAGGCAAAATCATTCAGGACATAGGCATGGGCAAGGACTTCATGACCAAAACACCAAAAGCATTGGCAGCAAAAGCCAAAATAGAAAAATGGGACCTAATCAAACTCCACAGCTTCTGCATGGCAAAAGAAACAGACATTAGAGTCAATCGGCAACCAATAGAATGGGAAAAAATTTTTGCAGCCTACCCATCTGACAAGGAGCTGATATTCAGAATTTGCAAAGAACTAAAACAGATCTACAAGAAAAAAACAAACAAGCCCATTCAAAAGTGGGCAAAGGATATGAACAGATACTTTACAAAATAAGACATACAGGAGGCCAACAAACATGAAAAAATGCTCATCATCACTGGTCATTAGAGAAATGCAAATCAAAACCACATTGAGATACCATCTCACACCAGTTAGAATGGCAATCATTAAAAATCTAGAGACAACAGATGCTGGAGAGGGTGTGGAGAAATAGGAACATTTTTACTCTGTTGGTGGGAGTGTAATTTAGTTCTACCATTGTGGAAGACAGTGTGGTGATTCCTTAAGGAACTAGAAATAGAAATTCCACTTGACCCAGCAATCCCATTACTGGGTATATATCCAAAGGATTATAAATCGTTCTACTATAAGAACACATGCACACGAATGTTCATTGCAGCACTGTTTACAATCTCAAAGACTGGGAAACAACCCAAATGCCCATCAATGATAGACTGGACAGAGAAAATGTGGTACATATACAACATGGAATATTATGCTGCCATCAAAAACAATGAGTTTGTGTCCTTTGTAAGGACATGGATAAACATGGAAACATCATTCTCAGCAACCTGCACAAGAGCAGAAAATCAAACATCACATCTTCTCACTGATAAGGCAGGTGATGAACAATGAGAACACATGGACACGGGGAGGGGAGCACTGCAAACTGGGATCTGTTGGGGGGAATAGGGTGAGGAGGGGTGGGGGGTGTTGGGGAGAGGTAGCATGGGGAGAAATGTCAGATATAGGTGAAGGGGAGGAAGGCAGCAAATCACACTGCCATGTGTGTACTTATGCAACAATCTTGCATGTTCTTCACATGTACCCCAAAACGTAAAATGCAATAAAAATAAATAAATAAATAAAATAAAATAAAAAATAAAAATTGGGGAATGTCAGATGTGACAAAGTGTAGGATTAACAACCTTATATAAAGGCTCAACAACACCGATTAGTGCCTTTTGCCCTTCCATCATTTGAGGTCACTGTATTAGTCTTCTCTGGAGAACCCAGCAATAGTTGCCATCATGTAAGCAGACGCCAGGCTTTCTCCATTGAAAACAAAAGGTGAAAAGCAGAAAAAAATCAGAATTATAGCTGAAACTTTAAGTGTAATAATTGTAGCTTTTTGTTTAAGATATAGAATCTGTCAATGCCTTGATCTTGACCTCCAGCCTGTAAAACTCTAAGAAATACATTTCTGGCTTTTATAAGCTATGAAGTCTAAGGTATTTTGTTGCAGCAGTAGAAACTTACTGAGATTGCATCTTTATTGTGAGGCTTTAGTTCGTCATACTTCATGAATAGGATTAAAATGTTTCATTGGTTTTCAAGTAGTTTATCTCTTAAAAAGTCGTATTTTACAAGACAGAACTGAAAAAAATATCCACTGTGTTTTCATTGTTGTTGTTATTGTTGTTGTGGTTGTGGTGGTAGTGGAGGTTGTGGCTGTAATTTTTTTTTTTTTTTTTTTGAGATGGAGTTTCACTCTTGTTACCCAGGCTGGAGAGCAATGGCGCGATCTCGGCTCACCACAACCTCCGCCTCCTGGGTTCAGGCAATTCTCCTGCCTCAGCCTCATGAGTAGCTGGGATTACAGGCACGAGCCACCATGCCCAGCTAATGTTTTGTATTTTTAGTAGAGACGGGGTTTCACCATGTTGACCAGAATGGTCTCGATCTCTTGACCTCGTGATCCACCCACCTTAGCCTCCCAAAGTACTGGGATTACAAGCTTGAGCCACTGCGCCTGGCCTGTTTTTTATCATTCTATGTGGTACTGTAATTTAGTAACCACCCCCCCCAAAAAAAAAAAAAAAGTCAAGTGAAACTCTTCTCCAGTCACAAAATTTATTTGATTACACTAAAGTAGCTTCTTATTTAACTATAAAGGACCCTAAGTTATGTGATAGAATCACTATGAAAAATTTAGAGGCTGCTTGTGATCTTATCTATCCATTATGTGCAGATTCCTCTGTTGACTTATTTGACTTACATAATTGCAAAAAAATACTTCTTAATCAGAAAATACTAAGTATTGTGACTAATAAGACACTAATCAAGCTGCTGACTGTTTTCCTGCCATGCATGAATGAAGGGTGATGATCCAGAGTCAGCACCTCATTGAGGAATGGCATGTGTCAGTAATGACAAAGGCTAGGCCTCACTGGGAAAGGTCAGGTGCAGAGAATCTAAATGTTGAATTATGTTGGCAGATAAATAGTTTAAACAGATGATAAAATAAAATCCTAAGATACGTATTTAGCTCTGCTACTCTAGAGGTAACTGTTAGAACTAGGTTTTATTTTGGTATGCCTGAGTACATATTTCAATAGACTTTTGTACCTCAGGTTTGAAAAATAACCATCTACAAATGAGCCCTTGTTTCTATCTTGCCCAAGTTTAAGCCTTGTTTATCTCATAGTTCGATGGCTTTTATTTGTTGCAAACTCAGTCAGAAAAATTATCATATTATGCAGACAACTACAGAAGTGCTAGTGGCTGAAAAGTCTTTTGCCAGCAGAGATTTTTGTCAGAAATGAAACAAATAGTAGTTGCAGATTTGATTTCCATACCAATGTGAAATCTTGATTCTGCACATTATTCAAAAGTCACACCATAAGGCCGGGCATGGTGGCTCAAGCCTGTAATCTCAGCACTCTGGGAGGCCGAGGCGGGTGGATCACAAGGTCAAGAGATGGAGACCATCCGGGTCAACATGGTGAAACCCCGTCTCTACTAAAAAAATACAAAAAATTAGCTGGGCATGGTGGCACGTGCCTGTAATCCCAGCTACTCAGGAGGCTGAGGCAGGAGAACTGCCTGAACCCAGGAGGGGGAGGTTGCGGTGAGCCGAGATATCGTGCCATTGCACTCCAGCCTGGGTAACAAGAGTGAAACTCTGCCAAAAAAAAAAAAAAAAAAAAAAAAAAAAAAAAAAAAAAGTCACACCATATGGAGGACATATAAATATAGAATTATAGAAGGTATATGTGGTAAAAAGTTAAGGGAATTAGCTACAATTTTATTTTATTACTCTTAGGACATCCACAACTATTTACACCTAAGTATATATTTAAAATAAACATACACAAGTGCTGACTAATTTCTAGAAATATTTATTGCAACACTTGTATAGAATTACAGAAAACCTTTCACAATGATTCAAAATACTGATTCACCATTAGGTTACACAAAGTTATACATCGCAAAATTTAATTGCCCCTTACCTTAAAAAATTAGACTACTTATGCAGAATATACAGAAATATCTGTTAATAGCCACCAGAATTAGAAAAGCGAAATTAGGGTTTAGACACCTTCTCTTCCAGAACACTAGCCTCTGACAGCATCATCACTGCCATCAGAAATAATAGTTAAATCTGCCATGCAACAAGAAAGCCATGCACTAAGCTGTCTTGGAATACTCATTCTACACAGAAGACAGCTTTTTCAGTTTTTTTCAAAAAATCTCAATAGGTATTTTTGGAAATTACTTTAAAAATCAACTGATGTGTGATACTTGATTGACAAATTTAATAGTATGCTGATAGTGTTGTGCTTCTTTCCTTTTATTTGAATACATTTCTGCACATGTATCTTATAAAAACCAGGAAACAGCCAAATCACAGTGAATTTTTTTTTTTTTTTTTTTTTTTTTTTTTTTTTTTTGAGATGGAGTTTTGCTCTTGTTACCCAGGCTGGAGTGCAATGGCACGATCTCGGCTCACCACGACCTCTGCCTCCTGGGTTCAGGCAATTCTCCTACCTCAGCCTCCTGAGTAGCTGGGATTACAGGCATGCGCCACCATGCCCAGCTAATTTGTTTGTATTTTTAGTAGAGACGGGGTTTCACCACGTTGACCAGGATGGTGTCGATCTCTTGACCTCGTGATCCACCCGCCTTGGCCTCCCAAAGTGCTGGGATTACAGGCTTGAGCCACCGCGTCCGGCCCACAAGTGAATTCTTAATGTGAATAAAAATAGTTAATCCAATAATAAGCGGTCCATTTAGAAAGCACTGAGGCACTCAACAGTTACATAGATTATTTCATAAAGAGAAACAGAATTTACCATCACTAGTAACCATTACCTATAGTCACTTACTGCCTGACACACCATAATATAGCAGCAATGTTTGTTTAGAAAATGTCTTAAACTCAGGAAATTTTTTTGATAAAACCAAACTCCATTGTTTCAGGAAGCTAATATTTAGACGAGAAAAAATAAAATATCAGTCAGAGTTTAAATCACTTACATCTTCAAGTCTATAAAAATAGTACTGTAGAGATCTGTTGTCAATTTGTAATTAGGTTTTAGATGGTTGGTATAAAAATTGTATAACCAGGCAATTAAAAATGGCTTAAAATAATGACCATTTTAATAAGATAACACCTCTTAATTAAGAAAAACATTTATAAACCAATATTTTGTGAAAGATACTTGGGTCTCTAGTTATGATATAAATTCTTAGAATTTTAAAACAAATGCTTCTTAGGGCAGAGCTGACAGTTATTTCCCAAGAATAATGAGAACTGCATCAGTAGTTTGTCGAAATTAAATCTTTTATAAAATTGCTTTTGGAAAGCATGTCAATGAGTCAGAATCCAGATTATTTAGTAGTAGAGTCCGCAGAATTCTAGCTAATTTTAGCATCGTCTAATAAATGTCACCAGTCAGAATTGGAACTTACACCAATTTCATTTTATTTTCTATATAGATAATGCATACTTGAGGACCGATAGCAGATATGTGAATTTTTAGTCTCATCCCTTCATGTTGGCCTGCCACAGGACCCTAACAAAAAGTGTGACATATTTGCTAACATAAAACCTCCCAAATTTGTTCTAAAGAAAAAAAAAAAATTCCCCTTTGGAAGGTTTTTCTGGAGCTATATCCCAGCAACTTGAGACAGTGAGGTATTTAAATGCTACATTAATTTGGTGAGATATGCAACTGTACCGCAGAGCATCTGGGAATGATTTGTCAGAGCTGTAAATTCATTAACCAAAACACTCTGGAAAACATTTATGTGTAAGAATTGAGTTACTGCTTTTCTTGAGACTAGACATCATGTAGTTCCTGTTCTTTATTTGCTTTGATATCTTAGTAAGCCTTCATATTACTAACATCCAAGTAAGGCTAGTTAGAAGACAGTATCAAAAGAAATTGGATCTGAAAGAGAATGCTGAGCATGATGGCTAGTGAGCATGTTAAAAAGGAAAAGGGAGGCATCTAATCATGTTAGATTTGATGGACTTCACATTAAAAAGGATAAGGATTATTCTCTATTAATACTTGCTCTATTACAAAGCTCTCAGATTCTGCAAGCATGCCCTGCTAGTTGGCTTTGCATTAACTGGTAATTTTCTGTAACTTATGAGTCTAGACCAGTGATATTGAATACCTCTCATTACATTTGGAATGTTTCAACATAAATTAAAATCCACCAAATTTGCCTCAGGTGAATATTGAGACAGTGATACTGAGGAATTTACATTTGTGACTGTACATTAACTTTAATTTTTTTTCATATTTTGATATATTTTGTGTGCCATCTTTTTATCTATTATGTTCCCTCTTTATTGCTCACATTTTCTAAAATTCTCTTCTGTCTAATACATTATCAGTGGCTTTCTTGATCAATACCTTTTAACATTGTCTAAATCTTTATTTTCAATATGTCAGTGTGATTCTTAATATGTAAAAGCAAATGTTTATCAATCTGATGTTTGAATATTTTATATTTTAACACAGAAAGCATTTACATCTAATAGAGTAACACTCTTTCCTACATAACTAACATATTAGACATTTTTAAATTTACTCTAGATTTTTTTGTGTTTCTGCCTCTTCCTCTTTTCTTTCTGCCTCTATTTTCTCCTCTCCCCACCTGCCACCTGTTTCTCTAATTGTATTTAGTTTTCTTACTCCTATTTAATTTTCCTGCCTTGACATTAATCACAATATTTATAGAATTTTTGTAGTTAATCAGAAGTACCCAATTAATTGACTATTTTTGTTACAAAGTAAAACATAGTGCAAACTGCCCTTCAAAAATAAATAAATAAATAAATAAATAAATAAATAAATAAATAAATAAAAGAAAAACAAGCTTTTATATTTTGTACTTTGGTTTTTTGATAAGTCTTTAGCATAGGTTTAGAATTTGTGAGTCAAAAATGTATTTTATTAAGTGTTAAACTATGTTGAATAATAGTGTAGGTACAAAGTATTTTTATATATTTTCTGTTGCCTTTTCTATGTACTTTTGTCTTCTGGTGTATGAGACCTTCATACTCTGAGCTAAGTTTCAATAACTTCTTCATATATCATTACCAAATAAAATATGAGATTTCCAATTATATTTTTATTTTAAATAACAAGTAGCATTTTACTATAACTCAATATTTTAGTAAGTAATATTCTCAGTATTGCATGAGACAGATTCCTTTTTCAATTATTGTATAATTGTCAAGTAAAAAATTTATCTTTGTTCTCCTATCCAATTTTTTCCTCCTTTATATTTTATTCTTTCATCTCAGAGAACACGAAAACTTACTTACTATGAAGGCCATTTTGATACAACATTTTATTCTTCCGTATGACCCTTAAGTGGGTCTTTTTTGTTGTTGATGTTTGTTTTTGGCTATTGCTTAGGATATGTTTTGTTTCAATGAAATAGCAATGTCGTCCATAATGTGGTAAAGTATTCTTAAGTAATTAAATGTCAACTTATTCTTAACTGGAGAGTTTTATGGCCAATCTTTCCAGAATTGTAGAAAAGTATTTTGGCAAGCTATAATTTTATATGAGTTTCTGCTTTTGAGGCAGTTATGGCTTGCAGGTAATATAAAAACTCTGACCCCAGACTTGAATATTCTACAAGATAAAGGGCGAGATCTGAATCGTTCTCACCTTCTATTTGAATCAAAACCTCATTCTGAGTGAGGTCCTAGTATCCATGGGCCAGGACTTTCTGTATTCACTGAAAAATTTTAGATAAATACCGTAACAACACTTTATTTCACCAGTTATTTAGGCAGGGAGGCCAGCCCCATTGGACACAGAAATTGTCTCTTTCCTGGGAATAACTCCACCTTTACTCTTCAATTGACTATTTTAATGAAGTTCCAACTTTAGTCTCAAATTAGCATTATTGGGATTATTGGGGAATAAACTTCAGAAATGTTTTTATTCTTGATAGTTTGATTTTTTAAAATAATTTTTGTCTTACACTTATGATATCTCATTTTCATAAGAGTTGCTTTGGCAATTATTTATTTTTTTTTTTCAGATACCTAGCAATAGGTTCTTTATTTCTATTAAATCACTTGTTGCTTAACAAATAAATCTGGAGAGAAAGATGTTATCCCTATTTTCCTTCTGCAGCTGTGGAAGAACCTATTTTTGCTTATAATTTCTGGAAGCATTTCCAACTTAATTTTTTTCAAAGTGTATGGAAGTTATTTTGTATTTTCTTCATTGGTCTAGGCTATTTATATTCTATAAATAGTTGGCTATTTTACATAAATTATAAAAACTTATTTGAGGTTAATTTTGGTGAATATTTATTTTATAAAATCACTTTATTGTAGGTAGATCATATTGATTTTTCTTCACGATTATATCTTCTCATGTTTTTCTTTATGAGATTTGATTTGCATAATGTTTTAACAGTCTTTCTCCACTTTTCACTTCCTAGGACTTTGAGTTGTAATGCTACATCCCAAACTTTCTCTTAACACCTAAATCACCACAGACATATGACAAGAAACAAAGATAGACCCTGAAGGGTAGAAAGAGGAAGAGAGTTTTTGTAAGAACTCTAAGACTAGAAAAATGATCCTATGATACAGGTATTGAGTTTTCTTATTGCCTTCAATGTATCCCAGGTGATGGACTATAGAAAAGCTTCCACTCCAGATTCTCCAGTAGGCACATACAAAAAGGGCTTCAGGAAATCCTGTTGTCTCCCAGACAAAGGACCGGGAGAGGATGACCTAACCACACAAAACCTTTCTAGGGGGAATAACCAAAATACTCCAGACAAACACCACAAAGAAACACTACTACTTCAATTTCTTTGGATCCATGTGCACAGACAATGTTCTCCCAGGTCAGTGATGCTCTGATTCTTCAGAATAGCAGATTAGGCATCTAATCTTCTATTACCCACCCAGAGAAAAGAGAGGTTGCTAGTCCAACCCCCTTACTAGTGTCAGCAGGGTACAGTAGCAAGCTGAGCACCCAGGTCAACTCGACGACAATAGGTTTTAAAGCATCAGAGCTAAGTAGGGCTGATTGCACTGAGCTTCTTGACTGCCCTCCTCACAACCTTACTTTATTCTGTCAGAAGGCTTTAATGAAAAGTTAAGCATCTATGATAACCCAAATCCTAGGCACTGAACTGTTGAAGTGAATTTAAACTAATCAGAATTCTGCTCTTTCCACACACCATAAGTCACCAGGGCCAAATATTAGTAACTCCACCATCTACAACTGTTTCTAAGACGATGAAATGCTTTGATCTGCATTGAAATGAAACAAAACAAGTATGGAATCTGGATGCTGAAACATATAAAACTCTGGTGGAAAAAAATATAAAAATGGAAATAAAGGGAGATGCACTATGTTTATGGATGGGAATATTCAACATGCTTTGTTAATTTTCCCAAGCTTGATCTTTACATTTGATGAAATTCCTATCAAAATATCAGCAAAAATGTTTACAGACAAAGCAAACTTCCTTTCTAGGATAGCTAAGAAAAAAAAAATTTTTTTAAATATTATATACAGGAAGGAAACCATCAATAATGTATTAGAGAGGTATTACACAACTAAAGTAATCAAAACAGTTTGCTATTGGCATAGGGATTGATTCATATAAAAATGGAGAAAAAGGGAATACCAAGGAATAGGCAACACTGGTGCGAATATGACTAAGTAGTGTCACACAAACTAGCCAATGCAAATCAGTGAAGAAAATGTAGTCTTTCAATAAATTTTGGCAAGGCAAGTGGATATCAGTAGATTAACGGGAAAAAAGCTCTAACATAAACCTCACCCTACAGAAATTAACTCAGAATGTCTCATAAACATGAGTGTAATATAAAATTATGACATTTCATATAAAACTTTATCATATAGAAACAGAATAATACAGAAAATTCAATCCTCTTAGGTGTAGCAAAGCGTTATTACATTTAGAAGTATAAGTCATAGAAGAAAAACTGATAACCTCGATTAAATCCAAGTTATAAACTTCTGCTCATTCATAATAACTTATAAAGAGACTGAAAAACCAATCTGCTACAGATAGGATTACCCAGGAACACCAGCTACAGAAAGCAGTACTCTCTCTACTGGGAGTAGCAGCTGCAGCAAAGAGCTTCAGAGAAGTGCAGAGACGTCAAAATGAGTTGCCTACAGACAGAAGCCACCCTCTCCAGTGCATCCTCTCTGCTAAGAGTGGAATGCTCCTTGGGAGGAAGTGCCTAAAGAGAGAAGCAATACACTCCTCTGAGCTCTTTTAACACTATATAAAACACCCTTCTCTTTCTTCTCCTTTCTCCTGTTCTTCCTTTCTTTTTTCTCCTTTCTCCCTCCTTTCTTCTCCCTCCTCTTACCCCTTTCCGCCCTCCCTGTCCCCCTACCCCTTGATCTCCTCCTCCTCCTCCTCCTCCTCCCCCTCCTCCCCTCCTCCTCCTCCTCTTCATCCTCCTCCTCCTCCTCCTTCTCCTCCTCCTCCTCCACGTCCTTCTCCTCCTACTCCTTCTCCTCCTCCTCTGTTCACTTGCCTGTGTACCTCATTCTTCCTGCATGCAGTACAAGTACACAGGAACAGGTGCCATGTCCACAGAGGTTTCTGACTGGAAATATTGTTACCAAATTTATCCTGTAACAACACCAGTGACATTTCTCTGTGGATATTTATTATATTGTTTCACTGAGGTGCAGGGCTTCCTGTTTTGTGCCAAAATGAGAGATTTTTATTTGAAATGTTAACATTTGGGATACTGTTAGGAGACTCTGGATCTTATTATAACATTATATTGTCTATTTATAGATGGCTTTTTCTGATACCACCCTAACAGAAGAAAGAGTATGCTTGTTGAGTAGAGGCACAATTTCAAATTTGCTACTTCACTTCCTTTGACAGCCAAAGAAGGGTTCCTCATTACTGATGAATACATATGCAGGATTGAGCTTCACCCTAGGAGTTATTTGTACCTGCCTGGCTAGGAGGGGAAGGGCGTCTTGTGACCACATGGAAGAATTGAAAGCTCTAGCTCTGTAGTCTACCTTCTCTGATTACACTCCAGAATTGGGTGGCGGTGCTTCATTACTGCCTGGTGCAACCGATGTTCCATCTTAGACGGTTTTGTCCTGGCTAGATTTTTGGTTCTATTTTGTTTTGTGTTGTATTGTTTAGCTAAAATATGATGGCTATTTTATAAAAGATTAGTCTTTCAGTATGTGTACCTTTTGTACCCTGTGGCTACAGAAGTTGGGTTTTGGGGAACATTTTTGTCAGTGTGAATTTATATCTTTCAGGCCCATCTCCTTTATGATCAAGTCTGTGATAACATGAGGCAGAAAGAATTCACGGAATTCACCCATCTTATCACTTTCTGGGTCTCAAATGTTCTTTCCAGTTTATCTGCTTGTTCTACCTTTCAGAGACTTATGTTTGCTTTATATACGAAACCCTGGCATATCAACTGTGTTTATAGGAGGAGAAAAATACACCTGCTTCATCTACTTTATTTTCTAAGTAATGACTCCAGATGTATAACACCCATGGGGTTTCTTTTGGGCAGCAAATTTGAAGTAATTTTTGCTGTTGAAATAGTTTGACCTAACAATTGAGAGAATACTTAAGGAGATAGAGTATCTTTGTTTACATCTTAGAAGAAGCTACGATATTTTCTGGCTTATCCTGCTCTTTGACTGGTTACATTTAAATCTCGTCAAGATGTTCCTCAGCGTATAAAGAATTTTTAGATGGTGCGGATAGACAGATAAACTAATCATGCTAGCCACTGCATGTTTTGCATTTGACTTACTCCATTTTCTTTCTTCACCTTCCTTTTTCTCCTTCCTGTGCTTGTTTTGTTGTTGCTGCTGTTGTTATTTGTTTGGCACTTGCCTTATTCAGGCCTTGTTCTTACAACATTATATTCCAAATTTTAACCTGTCTCATTATTCTTCACTATTTATCCTATCTTTCTAAAATGTCATTTTTCTTTTTCTTTGTTGTCATAATGGCCATCCAAGTTGATCTTTTCAGGTTTTATTATTTTAGGTATCTCCTTGTTTTCACTGTTGATTATTTTGGGATAAAGTCTTACTCTGTCACCCTGGCTAGAATCCAATGGCAGAATCTCAGCTTAATGCAACCTCCACCTCCTGTGTTCAAGCAATTCTCCTGTCTCAACCTCCTGAATAACTAAGAATACAGGTGCCCATCACCATGCTTCACTAATTTTTGTATTTGGAAGTGAGATGGGGTTTTGCCATGTTGATCAGTCTGGTCTCAAACTCCTAACTTCAGGTGATCCGCCTGCCTCAGCCTCCCAAAGTGCTGGGACTGCAGTCATGAGCCACATCTGACTTGTTTTTTTTAAACTTTCTTCATGTTCAGCATGTAACCACATCTGTTGCATTACTCTGTGAAAATATGGTTTGAGAACTTAAAATTGGTATATATATTAATAGTATGTAGATATAGGTGAAATGACCATTTTTGTGTGTTATGTAATGCCAGATAAGAAATCAGCATTCCTCATGCAGATCATTGACTTCAAACACTTAATATTTAGGCACAACTTGAAAATACATGCATATAGTAAAATAGCAACAGTAGGTCTCCAGCCTGAGGAATCTGACTGTCCAAATACATATGCCATTCCAACACCAGGTGTCCTAAAAAAAACTGAAGGATAAATCTTGTGAAGCCTTAGCTTGTGACACTGGAAATTAAATAATATAGCAACTCCACTGTGAATGCTGCTTCTGAAAACTTGTGCATATGGGATTTCCATTGTAATCCATTTTAGCATAACAGCTGAGAATCTCTGCTGCAATTAAAAGAAGGAGTGGTTCACACATACTTAGTTATTTCAGGCAAGGACCTGACTGTCAAAGCAGAAGATGGAAGAAAGATTTTAGAAGAAGAAAATTCTTAACTAGACATAAATAATAAAGCATGATAATTAAAGTGATTAGCAATGGCACTAGGGTCAGTAGGACAAAATTATTACATCTCTAGTGAATACGACTCTTACCTACCCTTTAAAGGAAAGTGTTGCTAAAGAACAAAGATTAAAAAGTAATGTCAAAGAATCATTAGTGTTCATTTTTTACAGTAAAACAGATTTCATTGTTTTAAATCCATGATCAGCTTTGACTAATTCACATACATATGTGTTGTATTCAGATATATGTACACACACCTACATTCATATACCAGGTACTGTGTTTCAGCAGAGATGGCTGTCCAAGACAGACAGAGAAGAAAACTAATATGATACATAAGCACCTTCTGAAAGGAGTGATGTCTGTGCCTTAGGAGTCTTAAATAGGTGAAGAGGGAGATAGCCTTTTATCTTGAGGAAAGAAATAAGGACAAAGTTATTAAATGGGAAAAGGCAGGGCTGAAATTGGAGTCGCCTGAATATTGCGTTGAATGGACAGTTGTTAAACAGAAATACATGAAGTTGAAAGGCAAACAAATATCAGGTCTTGAAGGGATTTGTTCAGTCATACTGAGGATCTAGGCTCAGAATCTAGAAGATATTAAATGCCAACACAAGCAATTAAAACTGATTTAGATGGAGCATGAATCCAATGTGGTAGAAATGTGCAGCAGAAGCCACTTGTGCTGGCTCTAGCCTGTAATCTCAGCACCTTTAGAGGTCAAAGTGTCTGGATCACCTGAGTACAGGAGTTCGAGAAATACCTGATCAAGTGGTGTAAAACCATCTCTCTAAAATACAAAAATTAGATTTGTGTGGTAGTAAGCTTCTATTCCAACCTACTCAGCATAGTGAGGCACAAGAATTGCTTCAAATCATAAGTCAAGGCTGCAGTCAGCTGAGATTTTGCCACTGAACTCATGCCTCAGCAACACAGTGAGACCCTGCCTCAGGGGGAAAAAAAAAGGAGGAAGAAAAATGTGCATTAGAAGTAATGGAAGTTGGAATCTTGCAGAAGGTAATTAAAGGTGCAAATCTACTGGAATTCTTTGGTGGAAGATCAACAATTATTATGGTTAATGACAGCTGTAAAATTCCACCATGTGCTGACAGTGATGCAATACATGAGCATAATATTTTGTGATATTTATTGCTTAAGTGATTATACAAATAATTGTGATCAGAGTTACTGAGTTCACTAGGTGTGAACTGTAATTAAGAATATCTTTGCCTACTGAAATTCAAGGTTGAAATAACTGAGTAAAAATAATTAAGAAAATATGAAAGTATGTAGAGTTGGTTAAACTTTTCCTAGATTTTCTGTGTTTGTGTGGTTCTGTCTCATTGCTTCTGAGCATCTATACCTTTGTGTGATCCTAATTTAGGCCCTCATTTAATTTGTGCCAGACTACTTGAGAAGTCACTTATTACTTTTTCCTAACTCCAGTTTATTTTTCTTTTTTCTTGCTTACTTTTATAATTTTGAATGTCCTCTCCAAATTTTACATTGAATTACATGGCCGTTTGTGATAGGGAAGGGAGATAGGAACTATAAGAGGTGATTAGCCATGAAGCTACATCCTCAAGACTGGATTTTTTACTTTATCTGGAGAAGATGTTAGTTACTGTGTGAGTAGGCTTTATGAATTTGGCCCTAATATTCTGATCATCACATGCCTTTCACCATCTGATGCCAGACTGCCATCTTGTGTCATAGAAGAAAGAACTCACCCAATGGAGCCCCTTAGACTTGCCAGCCTCCAGAACCATGACAATGCAAGTGTTTTTGCAAATTGTCCAGTCTGTGGTACTCTGTTGCTGCAGCAGAAAGTAGACTAAAATACTTTGTTATTTCTTCCTTTTTAGATAACTAACTTTAAAAAAAGGCAAGTCAAAGTTTCTACACATATATATATGTTTATGCATATAAAGTGTGTATATATATATAAACACAGAAACATATATACATACATATGTATGTTCATATATACATATATACACATGTATACATGTGTATACCCACATATATACATATACACATACATGTATGTGTATATACATATAAAAATATACATATACATGTATGTATATATGTATATACATATATGTATGTATATACATGTATATGTGTATATGTATATACATATATATGTATGTATATACATGTATATGTGTATATGTATATACATGTATATGTGTATATACATGCATACTTACAGATATATATGTATATGCATACATACATGTACATATATATACATACATATATATGTATATACATATATACACACATGTGCACAAAAACATATATGCATATATGTGTGTATATATATCCACACACCAATATATACACATATATATGTATATATGTGTATATATACATGTATATCTATACACATATAGATATATATATATGCATATATATGTGTATATACCTGTATACATATGTATGTGTATATATGGGTGTGTATATATATACACATATACATGTGTATATATATATTTGTGTGTATATATACATGTATATATGTGTGTATGTATATATAATATGTATTTATGTATATATGTATTTATGTACATGTATATATGTGTGTATATATATACATATATATACATACATATGTATATACACACATATGTATATACACACAGATGTATATAGTATTTTTAAATATGTTTATATTCATATATATATCCATACATATATACACATACACACACACATACACAAACACACACACACACATATATATATATATATATTTGTATTTTTGAAACTATCCTTGGAAACAAAACAGAACACTTTTAACCCTATATTTAGAAATAAAGGAAAAGGAAATATAAATGTAACCATGTAATTTTATCATTCAATAGGTTAATTGAAGGAATTTTTTTTTGTCAGAGTAAATTTCAGTCCCTGTTTTCATGCATAATCTTGTATTTGATTTGTGGAAGATCAGTTGTAATTAGAGTGATATTTGCCTGGTGAAAATGATTTAAGAGCTGGCTTGTAATGAGAAGCAGCTGATGTATTATCAATCTTGGAGCAGGTTAAGATAAGAAAACTCATTAACTGATACCTCGAGATATCTGGTTATAAAAGTTTATGGTTCCACTATCAGCATGAAGAAATGGTGTTGTAAGAAAGATATGATGTGATATTGAGAATGTTCAGTTGTAACATAATTCAAAATGTAGCCATTAGGTGCTCTGAGAGGACATATGAATATTGGCCACCTCATTTAAAATAGAATTTTGATCTACTGCAATTTGTGTGATGGCACAACTGAGGTTGAATATTGAGAAGGAAGAAACCCACTTCTAATTAGGTTACCAATTTTCTGATTAACAATGAGTATTTTTGTTACAGGTATATTCAAATTTGTATAGGTTGAAAATGAACTTTCTCTACTAGTATCAGCAATTAAGGCAGAATAATGATTATCCATGTTAACTCCTGCTCTAAAGTGCTTCTTGTTGAAATCTTCAGTGAATAAGTTAGATACAAGAGAATCATTTTCATCCCAATTCTTCTTTTTATTCTTTCTAAAAGTTGTGCATAGCCACATTTAAAGGTTCTGTTATAATAGCACTTTAACTAAATCCAAAGGAGAAGGCAATTCAGTGCATTTTAAACCAAGACAATTGACAACAACAAATGCAACACAGAAAATTTCAGATTTCTTTTTGTTACACAAAGTTAATGTCATCAAACAATGCATGGATATTGTTTACTGTATTGAAAAATGTGGGTTTTTTTGGGGGGAAAAAAGGAGTAAAGTTGTTAAACCTTCAAGTAAAAACATGTTACACATTGTAACATTTCATTAGTGGTTTTGTTATCTTTATTTGGGGTTCATGCGTAAGTTTAAAAAGTTGTTAGAAAAATATTTACAGCCCTGAAAGTTTAATGCTTAAGTTGTCCTTAATAATTTCAAGTAATTAAAGAACTCTTACCTTAATATTTTATACAATTTTCAAAATCTGGTCTTAACTGCAAGTCTTAACTCCCTAACTGATATACAAAATAAAATTACATATATACTCTAGATAAAGTTGTAACTGGAATATTTCAAATACCTTGCATAAAAGAGACTTCCTTTTCTTCTGCCAGAAAGTCAGCTAGGAAAGCTTATCTTTGAAAATTTCGTTGAATTTTACTAAATTCATAAAATTGAGCTGTTGAACTCTTCTTTTTATACTGTGAGTTTTAAATATTCTGCAATAATTTTTTTTCAGAATTTATTTCTTGAAGAGTTCTTCATTAATCACTACACAAGTTCCACTCTCATCCCATCAAATAGACTTGAACTTGTCACTTTCAACTACTTTTCAAAGTTTCCTGGGAAAATTTAAAAAAAGAAAATTATTATTCTTATCTGGCTCAGAGACACAGACTGTATAAAGTGAGCTTTTTATCAATTATTCTTGTGACAAAACCTGAAGAGCATTTTCTTCAACCATTGACCTTAAATGTGAGTTCCCAGGGAATGTGTATTCATTCTACTGAGACCTAGTGGAGGCTTCCAAGCCAGTTGATTCATCTTTAGGAGAAACATCTTGAGTGAAACATGTGCCATCCCAAATAAACATTGTTTTACCTACTTTTCCTGCCTGCATATTTTTCAATACTGTACTTTCAAATACTGCTTTAGTAGGCCTACTCAGGTAAATAATCTAGATCTTCACGATGCTTCTTGAGTAGCCGCAACATCGCAAGAGGACTTTGCTCTTCTAGCAACAAACCTGAAAATATGGCCAAGAGTGTTTTCTTCCTAGCCTGATAAATGTATCCAGTAAAAATAAAATATAGACTGATTACTTACACAGAATAATTTTCTGCTAAAATCTCATCCCTTCAGAATCTTTTAAATACGTTTAAAAAAAGTCCTCATTCTCTGAAATGAATATAATTTTCTCCCTGATACACACATTCTAACTACTTTGGTTCCAGATGTGTAGAGCCTGGTAATTAAAAAATGAAAAAAAAAAAAAAAAAAAAAAAAAAAGGCCATTTTTAAAAGCTCCGTCACGTTGGCAGATTGGAAGATTGGAATAACAACTAATCCTGTGCAAAACTTATATGGTCCAAAGACACAATTATAGAAATAAAAGTGAGGTTACAGGTGGTCAGGGGTGGGGGAATAGAAAGAACTGTTTAGAACATATGAGACATCCTGTTGGACAATAGAAATGTTTATGAACTAAAGAGAAAAGATGATTATATAACATCATAAACAAATTCCATTGAAATGTGCACTCTAAAGTTATTTGATATCATGTGAAACTTACCTCAGAAAATTAAGATGAATACACATGTAAATAAAACCAACTGATCAGATTTCAGAGTAAAAAGTTCTTTATGTGAGTAGCTATTCAAATTGTTTGTCTTATCATTAGAATTATAATAATTTTATTATGTCTCTAATATCTGACAAATGTAAATGATGTAAAAGATTTTAAAAGCATGTGATCTTCTTGTAAAGAGATCACAAAGAATGAGAGATTAAAAGAAGTAATAATAATTACAATAAAGTATTTTAGGGAAATGTACACATGTGTCTAAGCAAATTTTTTAAAAATTGTACTTTAGGTTCTGGGATAAATGTGTAACATTCAGGATTGTTGCATAGGTAAATATATGTCAAGGTGGTTCGCTGCCTCCATCCCCCACTCTCACCTATATTTGGCATTTTCCCTATGTTATCCTTCCCTAACCTCCCCACCCCTCACTGTCCCTCCCTTTGCACCCTCAACAGACTCCAATGTGTGATGCCCCTCTTCATGAATCCATGTGTTCTCATTGTTGAATACTCAGCTATGAGTGATTTTTTTTAATTTTTCTCAAAGGGCCAAATAATTATTAAAAGCAAATATTTAAAGGAATAATCTTTGTGTCCTACAACATAATAATATCATTATAAAATAGAACTTGAATCTGTGAATTAATCTTTGTATTGAATATTTCATCTCTTTGAAAAATTACTATACTCCTTTAACAGTAAGAATTTTTATATGTTCATGTTTGAAAGGTGGTATATTAAAATTCTAAGTCCTTGGCATTGGTAAATGTTGAATAAATATAGAAGAAAGAAATAATTATTTTTGATTACAATACAACTGTATTGTAAAATACAGTCTCTCATACTGTAAAGTGGTATTTTTGTTAGAAGGTTGTCTTGGTTTAATATAGTTTAGGTTTAGGGAATGCTTTTTGATTCTTTAATTCAGACTTTTACGTATTAACAGTTTATTTTAAAAGTCCGCATCAGTAAACTTCTTTTGAAGAAGAAACATGTGCTCCTCTCAGATGTGGATAATCAATTTTGAGAGTTTTTCAATTAAAAAATAAAAATAATATATTTTATTATTATTTTCTTTTTCTGGTGAATTAACACGTGGCCTGTGTGAAGGGAGTCCAGGCTTCTTTTGCAATGGGAGGGGATGGTTGATTACTAACAGCAGCAAAAGATAGAGTAAGGGTGTGAAGAAAATATGGAGTTACTGGCAGCATGAGATGAAGAAATTACATTAAATGTAAAACAACCTAACTGAAATTGTGGTGGAGCATTTGAGGAAGCTAAGATGAGTGACCGTGTACAGAGGAAGAAGACCTTGTTGTTTTCAGTGGGAAATGGCCCAGCTAAAGCTGTCACTTGACTTCAAACATCGAGCCCACCTTTCATCATAAAGAGTGGAGAAAATAAGCAGTTTTTTCTGAACTACATAAATACAAAAGAGGCTTGATGCACTGAGCTATGTAAAAGAGTAAGATGTCTGACTTTTTAAGTGGCAGCCTGTGGTACACATTATGCTCTTGTTAAATGTATACGTAATTTTACTGTAAATTTATTTTCATTTTCTCTCTTCTTTGTGAAGATGTTATCTGTGTTGGGAGTAGATTTTAGTTTTGATTATATTTTTTTCAATGAGAAACCTGAGTGGATCTGAGGAAAAATAATAGGGGAAACAAGCCAGGCCTGGTAGCTGATGACAGTAGTTGAAGCATTTTGGGAGGCTGATACAGGTAGATGACACGACATCAGGAGTTGAAAACCAGGCTGCCTAACATGGTGAAATCCTATAGTACTAAAATACAAAAAAAAAAAAAAAAAAGAAAAAAAAAATCAGGAGTGGTCGCATGTGCCTCTAATTTCAGCTACTCAGAAGCTGAGGCAACAGAATCACTTAAACCCAGTAAGTAGGAGTTCCACCAAGCCGAGATTGTGCTATTGTCCTTTAGCTGGGAACAAGAGTGAAACTACCTCTAAAACAAAACTAAACAAAAGCTTTGGAGAAGTGGATGTGTACCTTGGAAATGATAAATTACAAAGACGTTCGTGTAGAAAATGAGACCAGAATTGCTGCTGTTAAAGTGATGAATGACAGCATTAATGTTTGAACAAGATTTAAATCAATGCAGGTGGCAAATATAAAAGATACGTAGGGGCAACCCTTTAACTTCTAGAATCAGCTACTTCAACCTACCTTGCTCTCTGACTGTCTCTGTGGGGAGTCTTAATATGAATTTATTGTCTCCAAGTGTCGCTTTTCTCATGTACTGAACCTAGAAACTCCCTCCCTTAATCCTGATTTTAAAAGAAGCAAAGCGGTTACTTAGCAATGGGGTATGACAATGGTTAATTGTTATTCATATATTACAAATTTCAGCATGAAGTTAAATATCAGGAGAAAGTGCTTCATGTTCAAGTGGAGTCCCAAAGGGTTAAAAATCTTGTATGTCCTTTGTTACTCAGATCAGTGAGGCATACTCCATGGGAGTATGAGAAACGAGTTCACTTAATCACTAAGACATTCTTAAAGTCTATCGTTCAGTGACTCTTGACTTTACTTTCACTTTCTACCATGAATTACACATTCTGGAAGTCCTGATTCTAAAGTCTGAGACTCTTTTCGATGTAGATATTTTCATGAGTGTCTTCCAAAAATAAACTGTAAAGGTCATCCTGTGAGTTTAGAGAAGTGAGTGGTTGGGAAAGGCAGAAAAGTGCAATCAGCTTTAATGTTATACTCACTGTGTGAATTGCTGAGGAGAGAGTGGGTTATATTTCTTATAATGTTGGATGTATTTTTCTTGAATCACCAAACCCAGTAACTTATATGCATCTGTCGTTATTTTTTCATTCTTTCCTTTATACTCCTTACCTAGTTTTGTAATATTTCTCTCTACCATCTTGCCTCATTCCCACTCTCTCTTTTTTTTTTTTTTTTTCCATTTCTATTGACTCTCTCCATTCATTCTTTTGATTAACTCTTCCCTTTTTTTCTGTGGGTATCTGGTAGCTGTACTTACTTGGTTTTCTTTCTGCTCCTACTTACTTAGTCTGTTTACTAGATATTTAACAATTGTCTTTAAAAGCAACATCTTTCATTTCTTAACATTTTATTCCTAGTGGTACATGATTTTGGAAACAAGCTTTGATGACACCTCTAGTTAAATAATTACATCATCTGCACCTGGTACCTATATTTTCTAGCAGGTATGTTACTCATAGGTAGAAATGGGTACTATATTGTGCTCTTCTCTATTTACAAGAGTGTTCTTTATATCTCATCCCTTTAAATGACAAATTATCTGTTTGCTGTGATGTTCAAATGATAATTTGAAATGTGATTTACTTTATCCACTTGGAAAATGTCTCATAAAATAAGTTAGGGAGATTCCCTCTTTTTGTATTGTTTGGAAGTTTCAGAAGGAATGGCTCCAACCATTTTTTTTTTTTTTTTTTTTTTGGACCTCTTGTAGAATTTGTCTGTGAAGCAGTCTGATCCTGGAGGTTTTTTTTGTTGTTGTTGTTGTTGGTAGGCTATTAATTGCTGCCTCAACTTCAGATCTTATTATTGGTCTCTTTGGGTATTCAGCTTCTTCCTCATTTAGTCTTGGGAGGAGGTAAGTGTCCAGGAATGTACCCATTTCTTCTAGATTCACTGGTTTGTTTGCATAGAGGTGTTTGCAGTAATCTCTGATGGTAGTTTGTATTTCTGTGGAATTGGTGATGATGTATCATTTATTATTTTTTATTGCATCAATTTGAATTTTCTCTTTTCTTTTTAATTAGTCTGGCTAGTAGTATATCTGTTGATCTTTTCAATTTTCTTTCATATTCTTATCGGATCTGTCTGAAAGCAATAAATTTTGTTTGTTTGCTTGTTAGTTTTTTTCCTTAGACTATCTGATCATTCTAAGAAGCAAGTATTAGCTCTCATAGAACTGTTTTATTTCATCAGGAATCTCTAATTGCTAATGTTCTGTTTCTGACACTCTGTTACCTGTGAGTTGATATTTTTGCATTGAAAAAAAAAAAAAAAAAAAAAAAAAAAAAAAACTACCTTTTAGTACTCAAGCACCCCAAGGTTTCATATTTTAGATTGGTGTGGTATTTATTGATTGTACCATTTCTGGAGAAAATTAATAGGTAAACTTTAGTCTTTGCAATTTGTCTTTTCAACATGTTCCACAGTATATGTTTATAACTCTCATGAACTGAAAATTGGCACAGATATGTTTTAAAGTAGCACCCTTACCCCTGTCATCACTTTGTATGTATAGAACACAGCTCAATAGTAAGGAGTTCCCGTTCATTTTAAATAATTTTTTCAAAAAGTTATGCTACAACCATGTTTCCAAGCTCTACCAGCTGAATACTCAATAACTGACTAAGGCAGGCTCTTTTCTCATGTTCCACAGTCAAATACTCTTAACCTGTCATTTCTGTGTTTCTAAGAAATTATGATGGTGATATCAATAGAAACAAGGTTTTCTTTCCCTATTCTTTGTTGTATTCTGAAAACATCAGATATTTTAGTTTAGAGTAAAACAACTATTGCTTTCCTTGATAAACTAAAGAAGATTTCATCACTTTCCAAACATAATCTTACTTTCCCCCTGATATCTCTGTTAGAATATTATCAATCACCGATAATACTGTAACTTTTAACTATTTTGGCTTTCTTTAATTTTTATAGGAAAAATGTGGGAGGTAGGTGATTAATAATCTGTCTGTAAACAAGCATTTTTAGGGACTTATATACATACATACATTGTAAGTATATACATTCATATATATGTATAGTGATAATTGTTGCAGCATTTTATCTTACTTAAAAATTATCCAAGTATCCCAAAATTATCCATTAATTAGTTGATTTACTATTAATCTATTTTAAAATTACTAAGACTCTTGAAAGTTATATAATTAAGCAGAAATACTATAGAATATGTTAAAATAATTTTAAAATTGTATTTTATTTTGGTTGAAAACATAATTTCATAATTTTCCAAATCATGATTATGTAAAAATGATATTAGCTAGTTTGATTAGTAAGTAAATAAAAAAAATTTAGAAAATTCAGAATAACTAGTCACTTTATGGAAAAACACACAAATCTTGCAAAATTAAATTATATACATATACTTATTACACTAATATGTTTGGAAAACCATACATATGGTAAATTTCAAATAAAATGGCCAAGCAAACCAGCTGATCTATGAAAAAAATAATTTTATTAAATAAACTTGAATTTTTACATTAAATTTTCTATGGACTACTTATTTATTCAAAAAAGACGTTTTATACTTAAAAACATATTTAAGTAAATTATTTAGAAGAGAAGTCATCCTGTTTGTAAAATGATGATTTTGTTGTCAATAGAATATAAGGTGATGTTTCATTTTTTATTTATGTTTTTGAAATTGATTGTTGCTCTATTGCCCATGCTGGAGTGCACTGACACAATCTTGGTTCACTGCAAACTCCGCCTCCCTGATTCTAGAGATTCTCATGCCTCAAATTCCCAAGTAGCTAAGATTACAAGTACCTGCCGCCACACCTGACTAATTTTTGTACTTTTAGTAGCAATGAAGTTTCACTATGCTGGCCAATCTTGTTTCAATCTCCTGACATCAGAAATTCACTTCCTCAGCCTCTCAAAGTGCTGAGATTACAGGCATGTCTCACCGTGCCCAATCCAAACTATTTTTTGTTTGTTAGTGTTCTTGTTGCTTGTTTATATTCAGAGTCTCAAGGTCAATAAAATTCCAATGTTTCCATATTCTTTTTTTTATTATTTATTCATTTATCTCTGTTACTCTACTTTAAATACTGGGGTACATGAGCAGATATTGTGGGACTCCTGCATAGGTACAAACATGCCATGGTGGTTTGCTGCATCAATTTTCCCATCACCTATATCAGGCATTTCTCCCATTGTTATATATCCCCACCGTCCCTGCCCATCACTGTACCTCACTGCTCCAACCCCCAAAAGATCTCAGTGTTAGATGTTCCCGTACATGTGCCCAAGTATTCTCATTGTTTGACACCCATCTAGGACTGAGAATAGGCAGTGTTTTGTTTTCTGTTCCTGTGTCATTTAGCTGAGAATGGTGGTTTCCAGATATATCCATGTCACTATAAAGGATATGAACTCCTCATTTTTTAAGGTTGCATAGTATTCTATGATGTATATTTGCACATTTATTTGTCCAGTCTATCATTGATGAGCATTTGGATTGGTTCCAGATCTTTGCTATTGTAAACAGTGCCACAATGAACATACAAGTGAATGGATCTTTATAAGAGAACAATGTAAAATCGTTTGGTTATATAGCCAGTAATGGGATTGCTTAGTCATGGCATTTCTAATTCTAGGTCCTTGAGGAATTGCCACACTGTCTTCCACAATGGTTGAACTAATTTACACTCCCAACAACGTGTTAAAATGTTTCTATTTCTCCACATCGTCTCTAGCATCTGTTGTCTCCAGAATTTTTAATGATAGTCATTCTAACTGGCATGAGATGGTATCTCAATATGGTTTTGATTTACATATCTCTAATGACCAGTAATAAAGAGCATTTTTTTCTTGTAAATCTGCTTTATTTCTTTGTAGATTCTTCATAGTACCCTTTGTCAGACAGATATATTACAAAATTTTTTCCATGCTGTTGGATCCCAGTTTACTCTAATGATATATTCTTCTGCTGTGCAGAAACTCTCCAGTTTATTTAGATCAAATTTGTCTGTTTGGGCTTCTGTTGCCATTGCTTTTGGGTGTTTTATTCATGAAGTCTTTACTGATGCCTGTGGACGGAGTGTTTTTGCCTAGGTTTTGTTCTAGAGTTTTTATTGTGTTATGTTTTATGTTTAAATCTTTAATCTTTCTGGAGTTAAGTTTAGTGTAATGTGTAAGGAAGGAGTCCAGATTCAGCTTTCTGCACATGGCTAGCCAGTTTTCCCAACACCATTTATTAAATATGGAATCCTTTCCCCATTGCTTATTTTTGTCGATTTTGTTTTGTTTTGTTTTCCCCAGTTTTGTAAATCTGTGGCGTTACTTCCAGTGCCTCTGTTCTGTTTCATTTGTGTATGTCTCTGACTTGGTACCAGTATCATGATGTTTTGATTACAGTAGCCTTGTATCATAGTCTGAAGTCAGGTAGCATGATGCCTCCAGCTTTGTTCCTTTTCCTAAGGATTGTCCTGGCTTTGCAGCCTCTTTTTTGTTTTCTTATAAAGTTCGAAGTGTGTGTTTTTATGTGTTTTTGTTTGTTTGTTTGTTTGTTTGTTTGTTTTTTACCTGTTATGTGAAGACGGTCGATAGTTTGATGAAGATAGTATCGTTTCTATAAATTACTTTGGGCAGTATGTTCATTTCCATGATATTGATACTTTCTAAAGCTGAGAATAAAATGTTTTTTCAACTCTTAGTGTCCTCTTATTTTCTTCAGCAGCGGTTTGTAGTTCTTCTTGATGAGATCCTTTACTTCCTTTGTTAGTTGTATTCTTAGGTATTTTATTCTCTTTGTAGCAATTGTGAATAAAGGAATACTCTTGATTTGGATATCTGTTATCCTGTTATAGATATATAGAAATGCTTGTATTTTCTGCACAGTGATTTTGTATCCTGAGTCTTGGGTGAAGATGCTTATCAGTTTAAGAATATTTTGGGCTGAGACAATGGGGTCTTCTAAATATACAATCATCATCTGCAAATAGAGACAATTTAACTTCCTGTTTTCCTAAATGAATACAATTTATTTCTTTTTCTTGCCAGATTAGTCTAGCTAGAACTTCCAATACTATATTGAACAGGTGTGGTAAGAGAGGGCATCCTTGTCTAGTGCCATATTTCAAAGGGAATGCTTCCAGGTTTTTTTAATTCAGTATAATATTGGTTGTGGATTTGTCATAAATAGCTTTTATTATTTTAAGGTACATTCTATCAATACCTAGTTTATCAAGGGTGTATAGCATAAAGGGATGTTGAATTTTGTGGAAGCCTGTTCAGTTTTGTCAAAGGCCTTCTCCGCATCTATTTAGGTAATCATGTGGTTTTGTCTTTGGTTCTGTTTATGTAATGGATTTCATCTATAGTCTTGCCTCTGTTGAACCAGACTTTCATCCCTGAGATGAAGCCTCCTTTATAGTGATGATAAGCTTCTTGATGTGCTGCAACATTCAGTTAGTAAGTATTTTATTGAAGATTTTTACATATATGTTCATCATGTATAGTGGCCTTTTTTTTTTTTTTTTTTTTTTTTTTTTGTTGAGTCTGGGCTTGCTTTTGATATCAGGATGATGTTGGTCTCATAAAATGAGTTAGGGAGGATTCCCTCTTTTTATATTGTTTGAAATAGTTTTAGAAGAAGTGGTACCTGTTCTTTTTTTTTACATCTGGAAGAATTTGGCTATCAACCCAGCTGGACCTGGAGATAGATATATATATATATATATATTTGTTTGTAGAGTAGAGTATTAATTTCTCCCTCAACTTCAGCTTATTATTAATCTACTCGGGGTTTAAACTTCTTTCTGTTTAGTCTTTGGAGGCTGCAAGTGTCCAGAAATTAATCCATTTCTTTGAGGTTTACTGGTTTATGTGCATAGAGTTGTTTGTAGTAATCTGTGATGGTAATTTGTATTTCCATGTAATCAGTAGTGGTGTCCCATTTATCAATTTTTATTACATCTATTTGATTCTTCTCTCTTTCCTTTTTTTGTTAGTCTGGCTAGTAGTCTGTCTATTTTGTTGATTTTTACAATAAAGAAAGATCCTGGATTTATTAATTTTTTGAAGAGCTTTTCTGTTTTAGTCTCCTTCAGTTCTGCTCTGATCTTAGTTATTTCTTGTCTTCTGCTAGCTTATGAGTTTTCTTTTCTTTTCTTTTTTGATATTGTTCATCTAGCTCTTTCAATTTTGACAATACAGTGTCAATTTTAGATCTTTTCTCACTTCTCATGTGGGCATTTATTGCTATAAATTTCCCTCTAGACGCTGCTTTAAATGTGTTCCAAACATTCTGCTACGTTGTCTTTGTTCTTACTGGTTTTGAAGAACATCTTTATTTCTGCCTTAATTTCATTGTTTATTCAGTAGTTACACAGGAGCCAGTTGTTCATTTTCCATTTAGTGGTACTGTTTTGAGTGAGTTTATAACCCTGAGTTCTAATTTCAATTGCACTGTGGTCTGAGAGTCTGCTTTTTGTAATTTCTATTCTTTTGCATTTGCTGATGAGAGGTTTACTTCCAATTACGTGGTGAATTTTAGAGTAAGTGTGATGTGGTGTTGAAAATAATGGTGATCTGCAGATTTGGAGTGGAGAGTTCTGAAGATGTCTATTTGGTCCACTTGGTCCATATCTGCATTCAAGTCCGGGAAATTTTTGCTAATTTTCTGTGTTGTTAATCTGTCTATATTGAAAGTGCAATGTTAAAGTCTGGCCACTATTATCATGTGGGAATCTAAGCATTTGCTGGTCTTTAGAAGTTGTTTTATGTTTCCGGGTGCTCTTGTTTCGGGTGTATATATAATTGGAGTAGTTAGCTCTTCTTGTTGCATTAATCTTTTTTACCATCATGTAATGCCCTTGTCTCTTTTGATATTTGTTGATTTAAAGTATATATTTTCAGAGACTAGAATCGCAAACTTTGCTTTTTTTTCCTCTCCATTTGCTTTGCAAATCTTTCTCTATCCCTTTATTTTTAGTCCATGTGTGTCTTTGCTTGTGAGCTGGATTTTCTGAATACAGCACACTGATGGATCTTTACTTTTTATCGTTTGCCAGTCTGTGTCTTTTGATTGGGGCATTTAGGCCATTTACATTTAACATTAATATTATTATATGTGATGGGAATTTGATCCTGCCATTTTGTTACTGGTTGGTTGTTTTGCACATTAGTTGACACAGTTTATTCATTGCATGGTTGAGCTTTACTATTTGATACGTTTTTGCAGTGGCTGGTAATGGTTGTTTTTTTCCATGTTTGGTGCTTCTTTCAGGAGCTCTTGTACGGCAGGTGTGGTGGTGATGAAATCTCTCAGTAATTGCTTGTCCATAAAGAATTTTATTACTCTTCCATTTATCATATTCTGGGTTGAAAGCTGTTTTCTTTAAGGATGTTGAATATTGGCCCCTACTCTTTTCTGGCTTGTAGAGTTTCTGCCAAGAGATCCACTGTGGGTCTGATGGGCTTCCCTTTGTGGGTGATGCAACCTTTCTCTCTGGCTGCACTTGGCATTTTTAAATTCATTTCATTGCTGATGAATCTGACAATTACGTGCCTTGGGGTTGCTCTTCTGTATGGATATCTTTCTGTTGTTCTCTGTATTTCCTGGTCTAGAAAGTTTGGCTGAATTGTTAGATTGGAGAAGCTTTTCAGAATAATATTCTTAAGAGTGTTTTCCCACTTGGATTCAGCCTCCTCATCACCCTGAGTTACACTGATCAAGTGTAGAATAAATTTTTTCACATAATCCTATATTTCTTGGATGCTTTGTTCTTTGTACTCTTTTTTCTATAATCTTGTCTTCTCATTTTATTTCATTGAGTTGATCTTTAATTTCTGATATTCTGTCTTCTGATTGACCCATTTGGCTACTGAAAATTGTCTATGATTTGCAACGTCCTCATAGTGTGTTTTTCACCTCTGTCAAGTCATTTATGTTCTCCAAGCTGATTAGCATTGTGTCTAATGTTTTTCAAGATTTTTTGTTTCTTTTCACTGAGTTAGAACATGTTTCTTTAACTCAGAGAATTTGGTTATTATCCACCTTTTGAAGCCTGCTTTTGTCAATTTGTCATACCCATTGCCTATTCTGTTTTGTTTGTTTGTTTGTTTGCTTGCTTTTTGCCTTGCTGGTGTCTAGTTATGATCCCTTGGAGGAAGAGAGATATTCTGGTCTTTGATGATTTCATTGTATTTGTACTGTTTTCTTCCCATCTTCATGGGTTTATCTACCTTTGACCTTTCAAGTTGATGATTTTTGATGATGTCTTTGAGTAGAAATTCTTTTTGTTGATGTTGAAGCTATTTATTTATGTTTCTGTTTGTTTTTGTTTTTGTTTTTCTTCTAGAGTCAGGACCCTCCAGTGTATGAGGATTTTTGGTTGTTGTTGCTATGCAGGTGTCAGGGAGCTACTAGAGGAAGCTGTCCTACTAGACAGCACACAGTCTGTCTCTTGTGTGCCAGCAGAGACACTGCTAGGACTTTGGACTCAGCCTACCTGCTGTGTGTAGGCTTCCTCTGGCTTTGGTTTATGCAGCTGAGATTAAACCCACCTTCACTATGGTGGATGCCTATTCCCCCATTGAGCTCAATTGTCCTATGTCAAGCTTGAACTGATGTGCTAACTGGGCAACTGTCAAGTGACAAGGCTTCAGTTTGTTGGTGTTTGTGGGTGTGGGGCCCACCAAACTATATCACCTGTTTCCCTGCTTTTAGCTCTCCCTCTTTCTAGGGAGCAGGTTATCTGTTCTGCTGGTACTCTCAATGTTAGCCAAAACCTTCAAACAGTTCTGTGCTGAGAACTCAGTGCTGAATTGGCTGGAGCTATTGCTCAGATCTGTACTGGCAACTCACTGCACTTCTCAGCTGCGGGCAGCAATAGCCGCCATTTTGTGATCTGCTCAGTCATGTTGTGGTTTGCTTAAGCTGATAAGTTTCAGTCTACTCCCGGCTGATAAACTGATAAGTTTCAGTCTACTCCCAGCTGATAAGCTGATAAGTTTCAATCTACTCCCTGCTGATAAGTTTCACTCTACTGAAACTTACTTAGCCAGAATTTTCCATTAGGCCGGAATTTCCCAAGGCAAGCTACCCTTGCCCCGCCTCTCTGCCTGCACTTTCTTAAGCTGTGAACTTAGCTTCAATAAATGAGACTTGATCAGACTCCTGTCTTGTCTCCATTTCTCGCATCTCCTGCCCATCCATCCCCACTCCCTCCCTTCGAGCTCCCGTTGTTGTCCTGCAGGTCTGGACACTCAGCCTGGATGCATTCTCCCAGACTGTGGGTTGCAAAGGAAAGGGAAGAAGCACACTATTTGAAAGGGAGTGCTGAGGAGGTAAATTCTCTAATCCTCCAATCAGTCACATTTCCCGGGTGGGGCATCACCATTCCCTGCCTGTGTTCCCTTCTCTTGGCTACACCTACTGTCCAACCAATCCCATTGAAAGTAACCTGGCATCTCAGTTGGAAATATGGGGTTCACTGGTCTTCTGCTTCTCTTTTGCTGAAAGCCACATTCAGGACATGTTTTTATTTGACCATCTTGGTGGAAGTCTATCGTCTATCATATTTGTGTGTGTGTGTGTGTCTGTGTGTATGTGTGTGTGTGTTTGTCTGTATAATAAATGTGTATATATATTTTATACATATAATAAATGTGTGTATATTTTCTATATATAATGTGTGAATGATATATGTATATACACACACATGTATATATATATATATGTGTGTGTATATGTGTGTATATATATATACATACATATATATACACATATACACACACATATATATGTACATATGTATATGTATATATTTATTTATTATACTTTAACTTCTAGGTTACATGTGCAGATTGGGAAGGATTTTATATATGTATACATCTGCCATGGTGGTTTGCTGCATATATCCCCACTTCAACTACATTAAATATATCTCCTAACAATTTTCCTCCCCAATCTCCCCAACATGTACTATCTCTCCCTTACCATCCCCTCCCCAATTACCCAACAAATCCCAGTGTGTGATGTTCTCCTTCCTCTGTCCATGATTTCTCATTTTTCAACATCCAATTATTAGTGAGAATATGCAGTGTTTGGTTTTTTGTTCTTGTGTTAGTGAGCTGAGAATGATAGTTTCCAGTTTGATTCATGTCCCTGCAAAGGATATGAAGCTATGCTTTTATATGACTGCATAGTATTCCATGGTGTATATGTCACACGTTTTCTTTATCTAGTCTGTCAGTGATGGGCAGTTGGGTTTGTTCCAAGTCATTGCCATTGAAGACTGTCACAAAGAACATACATGAGACTTTATAATGGAAAAATTTGTAATTCTTTGGGTATATACTCTATAATAGAATTTCTGGGTCAAATGGTATTTCTGTGTCTAGATCCTTCAGGGACTGACACAATGTCTTTCATAGTGGTTGAACTAATTTACACCTCCCCCAACGCTGTAAAAGCATTCTTCTTTCTCCACAGGATCTCCAGCACTTGTTGTTTCCAGATTTTTTCATGATTATTATTCTAACTGGCATGAAATGGTATCTCAATATGGTTTTGATTTACATTTACCTAATGACCAATGATGATGAGCATTTTTTTTTATGTTTGTTGGATGGATAAATGTCTTCTTTTGAAAATTGTCTGTTCATATGCTTTGCACACTTTTTAATGTAATTTTTTTTTTCTTTCAAATTTGGTTTACTTCTTTATAGACTCTAGATATTAGGCCTTTGTCGGAAGAGTACCTTATAAAAACTTTCCTATTCTGTTGGTTGTCCATTCATTCCAATGATTTTTTCTTTGTCTGTGCAGAAACCCTTCAGTTTAATTAGATCTCATTTGTCTATTTTAGTTTTTGTTGCCATTGCTTTTGGTGTTTTAGTCATGAAGTCCTTGTCTATGCCTCTGTCATGAATGGTATTGCCTATATTTTCTTCTAGAGTTTTTAGGGTGTAGGCATTATGTTTAAACCTATAACTCATATGGGTTTAATGTTTTATAAGGTGTAAAGATGGGGTCTAGTTTCAACTTTCTGCACATGGCTACCCAGGTTTCCCAATGCCATTTATTTAAAAAGGGGATTCTTTTCCCATTGCTTTTGTCAGGGCTGTCTAAGATCAGATTATTGTAAATGTGTGACATTACTTCCACAGCCATTATTCTGTTCCATTCATCTATATCTCTGTTTTGGTACAATTACTATACTGTTTTCATTATTTTAGCCTTGTGGTATAGTTTGAAGTCAGGTACCGTGATGCCTACAGCTTTGTTCTTTTTGCCTGGTGTTGTATTTGCTATGCAGGCTCTCTTTTGGTTCCATATGAAATTTCAGGTGATTTTTTTCTAATTCTTTGCAGAAAGTCAGTGGTACATTGATGGGGAGAGCATTGAATCTAGAAATTATTTGAGGCAGTATGGCCATATTTACAATATGAATTCTTTCTAACTTTGAGCATGGAATATTTTTCTATCTGTTTGTGTCCTCTCCTTTTTCTTGAGCAGTGTTTTGTAGTTCTTCTTGAAGAGGTCCTTCAAGTCCTTTGTTAGTTGTTATCGTTATTTTATTCTCTTTGTAGCAATTGTGAATGAGAGTTCACCCATGATTTAGTTTTCTGTCTGTTATTGGTGTAGATTAAAAAATGCTTGTAATTTTTGCACATTGATTTTGTATATTATTTCTTGTTCTTGACTGAGTGCTTTGGCTAGAACTTCCGGTACTACGTCGAATAGAAATGGTAAGAAAAGGCAACCTGTACTAGAGCCAGTTTTCAAAGGGAATGCTTCCAGTTTTTGCCTGTTCAGTATGATATTGGCTATGTGTTTTTGATAAATAGCTTTAATTATATTGAGATATGTTTCATCAATATCTAGTTTATTGAGAGATTTTATCCCACAGGGCTGTTCAATCTTGCCCAAGGCACTTCTATGCAACTATTGAGATAATCATGTGTTTTTTTGTATTCGGTTCTGTTTATGTGAGGGATTACTTTTATAGATTTTTATATATTGAACCAGTCTTATATCCTTGGGTTGAAACTACTTGATTGCAATAAATAATCTTTTTGATGTGCTGTTTCATTTGGTTTGCAAATATTTTATTGAAGACTTTTGCATGTAAGTTCACCATCGAGATTGGCCTGAAATTTTCTTTTTAAACTGTGTGTCTGTCAGGTTTTGGCATCAGGATAATTTTGTGTCTTAAATATGTTAGAGAGGATTTCTTATTTCTGTATTGTTTGAAATAATTTCAAAATAAATGATTCTAGCTCCTCTTTGTATGTCTGGTAGAATTCAGTTGTGAACCCATCTGAACCTGAAGTTTTGTTAGGCTACTAATTGCTGCCTCAATTTCACACACTGTTATTGGTCTATTCAGGGATTCAACTTCTTCCTGGATTAGTCTTGAGAGAGTGTGAGTGTCCAGTAATTTATCTGTTTCTTTTAGATTTATGGATTTATGTGCCTACAGTTGTTTGAAGTAATTTCTGATGGTAGTTTGGATTTCTGTGGAATCCATTATGATATGCCTTTTTTCTTTTTTTCTTGAATCTATGAGATGCTTCTCTCTTTTGTTTTTTGTTAGTCTGGCTAGTGGCCTATCTTTTTTGTTGATCTTTTCAGAAAACTGGCTACTGGATTTATTAATTTTTTAAAGGGTTTCTTCTGTCTCTATATCTCTCAGTTCTGGTCTGTTTTTAGTTATTTCTTGTCTTCTGCTAGATTTTGAATTTGTTTAATCTTGCTCCTCTGTTTCTTTTAATTGTGACATTGAATGTCAAATTCAGATCTTTCCTTGCTTCTAATGTGGGCATTTATTGCTACAAATTTCCCTCTAGACACTGCTTTAAATGTGTCCCAGACATTCTGGTATATTGTGTCTTTGTTCTCATTGACTTCGAATAACATCTTTATTTCTGCCTTCATTTCATTATTTATCCAGTAGTTATTCAGGAGCAGGTTGTTCAGTTTTTTTTTTTTTTTTTTTTTTTTAAATTTTGTGGTTTTGAGTGGGTTTCTTAATCCTGCATTCTAATTTGATTGCAGTGTGATCTGAGAGACTCTTTGTTATAATTTCCATTCTTTTGCATTTGGTGAGGAGTGATTTACTTCCAATTTCGCGGTTACTTTTTGAGTAAGTGTGATGTTGTGATGAGAAAAAAATGTACATTCTGTGGATCTGTGGTGGAGAGTTCTGAAAATGTCTATTTGGTCCACTTGGTCCAGATCTGATTTCAAGTCCTCAATATCCTTGTTATTTTTTTTTTTATTATTATTATTTTTATCTGTCTATATTGACAGTGGAGGTTTAAAGTCTCCCACTATTATTGTGTGGGAATCCAAATCTGTAGGTAGGTAAGAATTTGCTTTATGAACCTGGGTTATCCTGTATCATGTGTATATATATTTATGATAGTTAGCTCTTCTTGTTTCATTGATTCGTTTAGTGTTATGTCATGCTTTCTTTGTCCATGTTGTAAGAGACTAGAATTACAAACTCTGCTTTATCTTGCTTGCTTGCTCTTGATTTCCTAGGTAAATTTTTCTCCATCCCTTTATTTTGAGTATATGTATATCTTTGCACATGAGACAGTTCTCCTGTATAAAACATACGAATGTGTCTTCACTTTTTATCTAATTTGGCTATGTCTTTTGATTGGGTCATATAACTCCTTTACATTTAAGGTTACTATTGTTATGTGTAGAATTTCATCCCACCATTTTGAAACTATCTGATTGTGTTGGCAGTTAGTTGACCAAGTTTCTTCATTCTGTCAATAGTCTGTACCATTTGGCAGGATTTTGTAGTGCCTAGTACTGGTTGTTCCTTTCCATACTGAGTGCTTCATTCAGAGCTCTTTTAAGGCAGGCTTGGTGGTGACAAAATCTCTCAGCAATTGCTTATCTGTAAAGAATTTTATTTCTCCTTCATTTATGAGACTTATTTTCCCTGGATATGATATTTTGGGTGAAAGTTCTTTTCTTTAAAAATGATGAATATTGGCCCCTACTCTTTTCTGGTTTTCAGGGTTTTTGTGGAGCAATATGTTAGGAGTCTGATGAGCTTCTCTTCGTGGCTAATCTGACCTTTCTCTCTGGCTACTCTTAACATTTTTAAGTTCATTTCAATGTTGGCAAATCAGACGATTATCTGCCTTGTGGTAGCTCTTCCTGAGGGATACCTTTGTGATTTTTTTTTTTTTTTTCTATTTCCTGGATTTAAATGTTGGCCTGCATTGCTACATTGGGAAATTCTTCTTGATAATATACCGAAGAGTGTTTTCCACCTTAGATTAATTCTCCTCATCACATTCAGAAACACGTATCCAATGTAGATTAGGTCTTTCCCATAATCCCCTATGTCCAGCAGGCTTTTTTCATTTCTTTTCACTCTTCCCTGCCCCCCCCCCCACTCTTGCATTGTCGTTTTATTTCATTGAGTTGATCTTCAAACTCTGATATACTTTCTTTTGCTTGGTTATTTCAGCTATTGAAACTTATGTATGCTTCGCAAATTTCTTGTGCTGTGTTTTTCAGCTCCATCAGATTGTTTATGTTCTGCTCTAAGCTGGTTATTCCACTTAGCATTTCAACTACCCTTTTTTCAAGGTCTTAGTTTCTGTGCATTGCATTAGAACATGTTCCTGTAGCTCAAAGAAGTTGGTTATTACCCATCTACTGAAGCCTACATCTGTCTATTTGTCAAACTCATTCCCCATTCCATTTTGTTAACTTGCTGATGTGAAGTAGTGTTCCTTAGAGTAGGAGTGACATTTGGGTTTTGATGATTTCAGCCTTTTGTGAGTTTTGTTTGTTTGTTTGTTTGTTTGTTTGTTTGTCTGTTTTTAATCTTTGTAGATTTAACTATTATTGGCCTTTGAAGTTGGTAACTTTCAGATGACATCCCTAAGTGGATATTCTTTCTGTTAATGTTGCAGCTATTTCTTTCTGCTTTTTAGCTTTCCTTCTAACACACCCCTCTGCTGCAGGACTGCTGGAAGTCCACTGCAGAACAGCAGCTCCCATGGGTGATTCCCAGGCAATCAGGGTCTGGAGTGAACAGCAATACTTCCTGTTTCTTCCTCTGGTAGCTTTGCTCAAGAATGGTACATGCCAGATGTCAACCAGAGCTCTCTTGTATGAGGTGTCTCTATTGATATGCAGGGGTCAGGGAGCCACTTGAGGATCATATGTCCCTCATCAAACTCAAGTGTGCTGCTGTTTTGGGAGGTCTGTCTTTCCTTTCAGAGCTGCTGGGCAGAGACGTGGGAGCTGCTGGGCAGGAATGTTTAAGTGTGTGACAGTGGAATTCACAACCACTCCTTTTCCTAGATGCTCTGTCCCAGAAAGGTGGGGCTTTATTTATAAGTCCCTGTGTGGCTGCTGCATTTTTTCAGAGATACTTTGCTCAGCAAAGATGGAGTCTAGTCATAGTTTGCTTGCAAAAGTGTTGCTGAGTTGCCAAGCTCCCCATGCAGTTGCTAATGTAAACTTCTTGGCAATTTTCTTTAAACACGCAAGGTTAGGGTTGTCTCAGTAATGGCAGACTCCCCTGGGAATGACAGAAACCCCTCCTCCCATTTAGCTCAACCATCCCAGGTTGAGCTCAAACTGCTGTGCTGGCTTTGAATATCTCAAGCCAACGAGTTTCAGTTTGCTGTTCTTAGTGGGAGTGGAATCTGCTGAGATCGATCACTTCACTTTCTGCCTTCAACACTCCCCAACTTAGGGGAGTGGCAGGCTTTGTCTTGCAGGCATTCCAGGAATTGGACAAAATGGCTGTCCAGTTTTGTACTAAAAACCATGGTACTTGTTGGCTCTGGTGGGAATTTCCTGGTTTGTGGGCTGTAAAGACCTTTGAATCAGAGTGCTGAAGTGGCTGAAACAGTCCCCAATGTCCTCTGTTTTTTGGGAGGGTGGTCCTCTAGCTTTTTGGACTTCCTGTGTGAGGCATCACCCCATAAAGATGAACCCAGTACATCAGGTGAAATATGGAGATCACTCACCTTCTGCCTTGCTCTCACTGGGAACTGTGCTCTGGAGCTGTACCTTTTCAGCTATCTTTGAAAAAGTCTCCCCCTAAGGACCTCCAAATGCATTTGAGGAGAATGCAGCCTATAGATACTTTGTTACAGTTTAGAAACAGAGATAAGACAAGGCATCCTTCAGACCTCTTCCCTTTTTTCTTGGTGTCATTTAGGATAAATAGGAAATGTTAAAGCGTTATTCTATTCTATCCTCTGTCTCATCTGGGTCCCAGAAACTGTCATATGTTCTGCATATAAATGCAAGCATAATATTTACTCATGGATTGAGCTAGTCAGCAGAACTAGGCATGCTCACAAAGCTTCCTCCCCTGCCTTTTTACTGAACCCACTGAGGACAAAATAATTTCAAAGTATCCATTGTGAGCATACCTAGTTCTACTGTCATTTAGTCGTAAAATTTGTGCCAGAAATTTTAATGGAGAAAATGTCCTCATACTAACTTTGGTCTCTGTATCTATGTTCCCAAAAAAAACATCAAAATCTCAGAGAATGAGACAAATTGACTGTCAAACATTTTAAGACCCACATTAGTGGAATGCAAAACAGATGCCTAAGAGTGTAGTAACTTGTGCCTAAGAAGAGTGTAGAAACTGAATTGTCCTTTATTAGATGGGAAGATAAACTAGGCTAAAATTTGTCTTTTAACAGTGTCTTCTTCCCAAGAATAAAAGTGAAGGCTGCCGGTTTGCAGATAACATTTGGGACCTAATCACTGATAGAAAAATGTAAATAAAAGATTAACAGGAAAATGCTGTTTTGGACAATAAGGTGCCAACATTTTTAGTAAAATGTACATCTCATTTTTCCAGGCATTTATCATAAGACTGTCTAAGGTGGTGAAACCCCATCTCAACTAAAAATACAAAAACTAGCCAGGTGGGGTGAAAGGCACCTGTAGTTGCTGCTACTTGGGAGGTTGAGGCAGGAGAATCACTTTAACCCAGGAGGTGGAGGATGTAGAAAGCTAATTCTGCAGAATTGCACTCCTCCAACCTTGATGCCAGGAGAAAAACACCATCTCAAAAATAAGTAAGTAAGTAAGTAAGTAAATAAATAAATAAATAAAATGAAAAGAAAATCCAACTCCGAATTCTTTTCAGTAAGAGTTAAAAACAGTGATTTGGGGTTTGGTAGATTGCCTCCACTCTATGCCTTCCAACAGGCAAACATTAACTGGTCCAAAAATTAATACAGTTGTTACATGGAAGAAAATAATAGCTTATTTTTGAAAAAAAAAAAAAAAAAAAAAAAACGCAAATATAGAAAACAATATGCACTTGGGACAAAATATTCTCCCATACAATGCCATGAATGTCTATTATTGATAGACAAAATGGCCTTATAGGTAACATTTATACTTAAATTTTAAATTTCCCTTAGTTCAGGGAAATTACAAAAACAAACCTATTTGAAATTCTTTTCTGATTATTAAGTCACCAAGTGGTTCTACCCAGCAAAATTTATGCCTAAATGGTAAAAATGCCCACAACATTGTATATAAAATATTTATAAAGACATAATAGCTGTGAAAAGGAAAATTGTATATTTTATTGAAAGAAACCTGTAAGTCCTTGTGCCAATGGCCTGATGAGCTCTTAGGGACCAGATTTAGTCTAATGGAAATAAGGTAACACCAAGGTGCGTCCTCGACCAGAAACTTTCAGTTTCCCTAGGTTCTCCTTTAAATCCCATGTCGTTGTCCAGCTCTTTATCAAAGAAAACTAAAATAAAACAAGCAAGATACTTTCAAAATAAATTTGGAAGTTTAAAAATCCACTCTTATCTTCCTGAATTATTTTATTCTCAGCCCCTGCACCAATATATAGTGTAGTTGTGCCGATGCACTAAGATGTATGTAACAGTATTCTTTTGTCTGAGATTATACCCAATGATCTTTGTCTTACATCCAAAAATAAACAAATAAATAAAAATGATTTAAGACACTCATGCAGAAATGCAAGATTAAAGCCAAAGAAATAAGTAAAAGATGAAAACACTCTTCCAGTGAAAAAAATATAGGAGGTTCAATTTCAGAATCTTTATAAACCAGTAAGAGAAAGAAATGTACTCAGTCGTGTAGAAAGTAAAATAAATAAAAGTCCCTTCTCAAATTATTTCAGCCTATTAAAAATAGGCAGTAGTCTCCTTCCCTACTCATTTGCCTGTTTAATCTAATTAATCTACTCAAAGGCCTTTATACATCAGTTAGCTAAAATGAAGAAATCAGCGTATTTTGTGTTCTTAGTTCTTACATTGTACCCTATATATCTTCCCTGACATGTCTGGACAAGCCTGGGCAAGCTTTAGGTTAGAGCATGCTCCTCTTTCCTTATTAAAAGTATTTTTACGTCTTCAGCATTCTGTAAGCTACTTTCTCTTTTCTTTTATTCTCCACTGCCCTTAGCTCTTCTGAAAGTTTTAAATTGTAAATTGTTAGCCAATTGGTTATACTGTAGAATACTAGGTTCAGTTTCAGGCACTGGAATCTGGACAAAGCAATAAATCTTGATGCATTAGGCATAAATATGTCTGCTTTTTTTTTTTTTTTTTTTTTTTTTTTTTTTTAAATTGTGCTCTTATGGCAAGACTGCTGGAAAGCAGTGCGCTTTCAGCAGAAAGCAACAGAAAGTCTTGTTGAGAAATCTTTCATCTGAATGGTGATTCTTCCCTGTGAAATTGAAAGATAAGTACCTATTCCCAAGAGTCAGTAGGCTTTTTTGAAGAACATGTAATTCAACTTGTCCCAGGGTCTTGGCCTGAGATTAATCAGATAACTTAGCCTAGGATTCTTTTCCATAATAATCAAGAGCTGAATCCAAAATTTATAGTGTCTGCTGAGACTGTCCCATAGCCTAGCAGGAGCTAACATCAAAGCTTTTGCCAAGAGTTTTGTCCAGGCCTAATCAGAAACTAAATTAATAATTTATAAAAGCTGATCTCACATTCCAAAAAGAAAATAAAAAGTGTCAAGCACAACCTACCAGAGTCCACTGTTTTTATGCCCTGAACAGACAGAAAACTAGTTTCTGAGAGCCCACTAATTAAATAAAAGACACGGGTATTTTGCCATGTCTTGCTTTCTTGTCTTAGTGAGCCAGAGGTTTGTGCAAGATTTTTATCTGAATGATCTGAAGGTTCTGTAGAGGCATGGATGTGTCTCTGTTAAAACTCCGTGTGTTAGTTATCTTACTAGGATCTGCATCCTGATTTCTTTTTCAGACTGCTTGTTTTTCAGGTTATGTGTAAATGAGGCACTGACCGACCTGTAGGCTGAGGATTTTCCAGGAACACTTTTCTTGCTGTCTTCATAAGTCAAGGTAGCTTTTTTCTCTCAAACATAAAATCTGGCTACTTTAGGCTTTCACAATAAGAAATAGTAAAAAATGTAGAAGAAAAAGAGAATACGATGAAAAAAAGACACCCTAGTGACCACAATACATTTATAACAAGATAAAGATATTTTGGCTCATATAAAAGCCACTATCTTAATGGCTACCCTTTGTCTCACTTTAGTGAAAACCAATACTATCTACGAAGTGTGAGATGTCAAAATAAATAAATAAATAAATAAATAAATAAATAAAAATTACTGGGCTACAGATACCATACAAATTTATATTTACATTAAGGATTTTACTATCGTTTTTAGACAGAGGCCCTATTTCCCAAAGCCAGAGGGTAGAAAAGGGCTAGCAGCCATCATAAATAACTAACTGTAGTAGAAGTACTTCTTTAAACCCTGCCACAGCCTTTACGAAACCCCAAATATTAAGAGTAAATAAACCAAATGATAAACAGAGTTTAGTTAAGAAAGTTTTTCTCACTAATGAGGAAGTTTTTAAAAATCTATCTGATTCTTATTAATTTTTGTACTTAGCTAACTCAAATTACCAAGGGGACTGCTGGTTTACAATTTTGGATCTGAAGGATGCCTTTTTATTTATATCATGGCACTCTGGCTTCTAATATCTGAGAATGAGAATTACAATTGCCTTTGAGGATTTCTTCAATCAGGCTACACAGTTAACAAGAAACGTACTGCCATAGGGGTTTAAAAAAAGCCTCCACCTGTTTTAATAGACGTTATCAAAAGACCTCCCTGAATTCTCTCATTTTCAGGTTAAATTTTATAGTATGTTGAAGACATTTTTCTCTTTCCTCAATTGAGTGGGATTATTCATTTTCTAGCAAGCAGATATTATAAAGTCTCAAAGTCTTTATAAGTCTCAGTCTTGTCAGACCTCAGTAAAGTAATTGAGCTCAGTTTCATCAAAAGAAACCAGAACATTAGTTGAGGAGAATATTGAGCCCATTTCTTCTTTTTCTTTCTCCAACTTCTAAATCAGCTAGGAGAATTTTGGTCATTACTGGCTTTTGCAGATTGTGAATACTCAGGTATGGTAAAATGGGTAAACCTTTATGTCACCTTATAAAATAAACTCAAGCAACTGTGGCTCACTTTGTGATCTGGGCAACTAAAGATCAAATACCTTTAACTAGCACAACAAGCCTTACTTGAAGCAACTTCCATCAGTCTTACCATTAACTAAAAAATTAATGTTTATGTTTCATAAATGAAATAGATAGCTGTGAAGATGTCAGCTCAGGCCCATTGTTCAGTACAGCAGTCAGTAAGTTACCTAAGTAAGGACTTTGACTGGCTGCTTGAAGAATAAACAGTCGGCCTCCAATCAGTTGCCATGAGGCTGAGCTGGTGTTTAAAGCCACAAAGTTGACCATGGAAAATCATTTAACTTTTTACACCCAACATGATGTAACAGAACAGCCATACTCAAAAGAAACTTTCTGGATAACAAGCTTTTTCTGAAATATCAAGCTTTTCTGCTAAAGAATTTGCAATTCGATTAGAAACACGACTTTGCCGGAACTCAGCCACCTTTTTCGCAGAAACAGCTCAGAAACCTGATCAAGATTGTAAACAGAGAGTCCTGAAAATTTGTGAATCCTGAGAGGACCTCAAAGAAACTACCTTAAAAAACCTAGAATTGATTCTCTGCAGATAGGAGCTCTTTCAGAAAACAAAAAAAAAAAAAAACATCAAAGGCAGGGCGTGCAATAGTGAATTTGAATAACATTACTGAGAATGTTTCTCTGTCTCCAGACATAAATGCTGAGTTACTCATCCTCCTAAGGACAATCAAACAAAGCAGAACAAAACAAACAAAAACTATAGCATTTATACGGGTGCAAAGTCTTTTTTTTCTGATCATCTATTTCCATGCCACCTGTTAAAAAGGAGTAAAATTCCTTTTTCCCATTAAATGTTATCAGAATAGAGCTATGCTAATTTCATTTTTCTTTTGTAGAAAGTAGCAGAAACCCATTGTTTCTATCAGACTTTCCTTTTGTAAAATAGTTTCATAAAAGCTAATTAAGAAAGAGTATTCAGGAGTAATTATTTTTGCTGTACATTATGCAAATAATTAGCTAAAATCTAAAATTGGGGGTAATTTAGTTTGATACTACTTCAGGCCTTACCTAAGTTGCTTTTTACAGAAATGAGAACTGTGCGACCCGCAGAGACCCTTCCCAAAGCAAATGAGAGTGAGGAGTTGTTAAGCCGAGTCCAGGTTTATTGGGATCTGTGGGCAACCCAGGCGGGAGGGGAGCTGAGCTGCACCCAGCAGCTGCCAGAGAGGGTTTTTATAGGGGCGGCAGCCTGTTCAGGCGAGGTGTTGCGGAGTGATTGGTGGAAGGGAGAGCAGAGGAGGGTTTTCTGCGTGCCAGAAGGGGATTGGTCACCTCTTGGCGGGCTTAGGTTTGAATTTTATTGGCTGTCTTGTTTCTAGGCAGACTACTGCAACTGCCAAGGGGTGGGGGATGGGGGTTGGCTTTAGGTTTGGCGGGTTAAGGCTGAGCAGTGATTGGTCGCCCTGTGCTACCAGGCAGAATAGGGTCTGCAGGAGGACTCCAGGAAGTGAGGGACAAAATGGAGGACTGTGGGTTTTTCTACCAAACATTCCCGACTCCTTAAAAAGGAAAAAGGGCGACGAAGTCGTTCTGACTACTTCCTGCTGGACTTGGGTGAAGAGGGGCCATCTTAAGGAGTCTGGGAGATTGGCAGAGGGGTGTAGGTGTAGTTTGGTGTTGGGTGGCTGGATACCGGCTGCAGCATCATTTGGTTGATGGTAACTCGGGTTAGTTCTTGAAACCGGCGTTGGAGGAACTGGAAAAAACAAGGAGCTATAAGTAGAAGAAGACAGATTATTAGTAACGGTCCAAGTAGTGGGGATAGGAGGGTATACATGGAAGACGACCACCATGCGGAGGCATCTGTTGAAAACTTATAATTTTGGAGGCTGGTTTTGATTTTTTTGGAGATTTTCAATTCGCGTTTCTACCAGTCCAGATTCGTTGACATAGTAGCAGCATTCCTCTTGTAGGAAGATGCAGGTTCCTCCACGCTCCGCCGTAAGTAGATTCAGCGCCCTCTGATTTTGTAGGGCTACCTGGGCAACCGAGGTGATCTGTCGTTGGAGAGATGCTAGAGACGCCGCTGAGTCCTCGATGGCTGCCTGAAGTTGTGAGGAAAGGTGAGCCAGAGCTTGGTGAGAATGGAACAATGCCCCTCCTCCCAACCCCGTGGCCAGCGCGGAGCCTGTAAGGGACAGGCCCACAGCCACCGGGAGGAAGGCCGCCCTTCGGGCGCGATGAGATGGAGCCTGTGGGACCTGTAGTAGGAGGAACTCAGCCGGGGAGTAGACAGTGAGTCGAGGTACTAGGGTGACTGGAAGGCATAAGAGGGTTGGGGGCTGGCTAGAAGATAGGGTTTTGGTTAGGGTGCCATTACACCAGAAGAAGATGCCCCTTGGAGCGGTTAGGCTGGTTGAAATCCGCCTGGTGTGGTTACAATAGAAATAGTTGTGGCCTAGGGAGTAGCAGGCCGGGAGCTGAGACTCAGGTAAGGCATAGAGTTGTATGTTAGGAATGGGAGTAAAGGGGTTAGATGATTCCAGAGCATTACGCGGAAAGGGAACCAGTACCGCAACGAGAGGAGTCTGCCCAAGAGTGGCACACAGAAGGCAGGAGGTTAAATTAGTAAGTCCGGACTGGTTAGCAAGTGCCAATCCCTCCCTGAGGAGGGTGATCCATGAAAAGGGGGTGTTGTGGGGTTGAAGCTGCTTTTGTAGGATGTGCTCCTGGGTATGTATGGCAGATCGAACCTGTGTAGAGATTAGGATGTAGGCGCGCCATATGTACAGGTGTGAGGACAGGTACATCTGCTTTGGGAAGTCATAAAGGGCTGCCTTTTGAGGGCTGGTCCATTTTTGGTCCCAAGGGTCAAAGATAGTTAGAGTGAATTGGGTTGCTCCCAGAGGGGTGCCCTGGGCGTTTAGTTGCGGAGTTTTGGCTAAAGGTGAGGAACGGGTTTTACCGCTTGGGTATGGCGTTGTTTTTTCCAAGTTACAGGTTGACCAGACACAGCCCAGACAAGAGTACCAGGAAGAGGTTTGACAGGTTGAAGGCTGTCTGTAATGGAAGCAGAGTACAGGGTGGGTGACTTTGGAATTATAAAACCTAGAAAAGTTGAGCTGTATGGGGCGTGAGCACCCCGCTGTGGGGCAGTCAGTGGTGGCTAGAAGAGGATTGTGAGAGTAAGGTGGGGGGGTTACAGATATGTTGTGTTTTGGCATAGTTTTCAGTAAGGAAGAATCTCCAGACATAGCTAAGTTTTGGTAGCCATCAGGGCACCTTTTCACTTAGGACAGGTGGACCCGAGTATGCGCTCACAGTCTGGCAGGGGCTGAGGGAAGCAGGGGATTTGCGACTGTCGGAGTTTTAAGGAGAGTTTGGTGAGCTGCTCCTTGATGAGCCTGTTGGCTTGCTTTACCTTACCAGAAGATTGAGGATGGTAGGCAGCATGGAGTTTTTACTGGACTCCTAGGGAGGTAGAGGCAGCATTAGTGACTTTGGGAGTAAACAAGAGGTAATGTTTTAGATTAGATGGTGGGAGGTAATGTTTTAGATTAGATGGTGGGCTAAACGATGAGTAGAGGAAGGGGGAAGTGGAGAGAGAGAGAGAGAGAGAGAGAGAGAGAGAGAGAGAGAGAGAGACAGAAGGGGTGCTTGTGGTTACAGAGGGTGGTTGGAGGTGGGCGGGAACTATGGCGGCCATAACAGGAACCTGGGAAGGACGGGCTGTGCCACGGTTAAAGGTGTGTGGCGGGCAGCCCCCTTCCCCCCTGTGATAAGTAAGAAGGGGACACTCTACCCGCTACCTGAAGTGACACCCTGGGCCAGGCAAGGGTAACCGGGGTTGAGGAGCCAGGGCCTCTCTAGTCGTTTAAGAGCCCCAGCAACTCAGGACAGAAACCTCCGGAAGAATCCGACTTCCGTGCACTCTGGTCAGAGGCCGGATCATCCAGGGTTGACCCACGTGATCCAATCCCTCTGCCAAGGGCGGCTGAGGCCTTGGACGCACTGCGGCAATCTGACTTCGTGTCCCGTGAGCTGACAAAGGGGGCAAGGCTTAGTGGGCGGACGGGGTCGTGGGCAGTCAGAAGCCCAGTGACCCTCATTTCCGCATTTGAAGCAAGCTCCCGGGGTGGGGGGGGGCGCTGACTGCCACCAGATTTCCCACCTCATGCCGGCCATAGAGCTGCCACCAAGGCCTGGGTTTGTAGAGTGACCTTCTGCATGATTTGGGCCTGGCGGGCTACCTCTGCCGCATCCTCCCTGGCGTTAAAAACTTTAAAGGCCATTTTCACCAGGTCCTGTATGGGGGTTTCCGGCCCATCCTCAACCTTTTTTTTTTTTTTTTTTTCGGATTGTGAGATGAAATAGGAGGCGAGAACAGTTGCCCTGTTTTGGGACGTGGGGTCTAGCCGGGTGAAGCGAACAAGGGCATCTTGTAAGCGGCCGAGAAAGAGAGCGGGATTTTCATCTGGCCTTTGAGCTATTTCTCTGAGCTTATCATAGTTTACCACCTTATTGGAGACAGTATCCATGCCCCGTAGGAGATATTGGAGCATGCGATCACGAGCTGGGATGTGGGATCCTGGCCCCTCCTGATAATTCCACTGGGGGTCTGTGCTAGGGAGAACTTCAGCTCCAACAGGGACCTGGTTGGGGTTTATAGCATGGTCCCTGTTAGCTGCATGCCTAGCTGCTGCTAGGATGCGCTCATGCTCCTCGGTGGAAAGAGTGGAGGTGCAAATGACATGGATATCATGCCATGTGAGACTATAAGCCTGAGTGAGGTACTGAAATTCCTTAATATAGGTGGAGGGATTTGCCGAGAAAGATCCAAGCCGGCGTTCAATTTGAGCCAGGTCTTGGAGGGAGAAAGGAACATGAACTTTGACAAGACCTTCTACGGCGCTAGGACAGTTGGTGGGTGGGAACGAGTACGGGCCGCAACTGGAGAACTTAAAGGGGGCGGCGCCGCAACAGTTGGAAGGGAGGAGGAGGATGAGGAAGGAGGAGGAGGAGCTGTGGGAGTGGGGGCAGGGACTGCAACTGGCACAACAGTTGGAGGGAAGAAGGACAGGGAAGGAGGAGGAGGAGCTGTGGGAGTGGGGGCAGGGTCTGCAACTGGCAGAGGGAGGGGGTTGGAGTGAGTAGGAGGGGGATGGGATAGGTGGTTAGGCAGCTCCTCCTGCGGTTCATAAGGAGGGGGAGAGCTGACCTTGGGAGGGGGGGTAGGCCCTGCGGCAGGTGGAAGTGGAGGAGGGTTAAGGTTGGTAGGAGGAGACGATAGATGGTCAGACAATTCCTCCTGTGGTATGTAGGGAGGGGGAGAACTGGCCGAAGGCGGCAGGGTTTTGGGAGGGGGAGGGGTTTGAGCTAGGAGGACTTGGTGAGTGGAGCAGGAGGAGCAGAGGTCAGGGTGGGAACGCAAATCCCAAAAAGCCTGGACGTACGGCACCTCGCGATCCTTGCCAGTACGGCGACAAAAATGGTCTAGGTCTTGTAGGACGTTAAAATCGAAAGTACCAGTCAGAGGCCAATGTGACCGGTTATTAAGCTGGTATTGGGGCCAGGCCACTTGGGACAGGAGGATTTGGGAGTAGCCCAGCTGAGAAAAGTTGAGGAGTAAGCACCCGAGAGGGGTGTTGTTAGGAATTTGAGACTCTGTGTTCCCCATGGCGCGTGTGGCAGGACCTTTCCTTTAGCGGGATTGGGCTAGAGTGGTGTGGGAAGAGGCGTCCCGTCTGTCCCACAGGCCCTCTAGAGGGATATAGGAAGAGTCAGAGAGGGCGTCCCCCCTTCTGACCATTCCTATTATGGACGTGGACGTGGGAAGGATCAGAGGAGGCGTCCCTCGTCTGATGACTTCCAAGGCTCCTGGAGCCGGAGTGGAGGATCTGACTCGGGCCGGCCGGCGCTAGGCGAGAGATCCGTGGAGTGGGAGACGCGAAAGGAAAAGAGGCCACCACACGCACCGCGGGGAAGATAGGCAAGTAAATGGACTTACCTTATCTGGAGCATGGAGGCCAATTCAGAGGAAGGGGGTCGCCGGAGGGAGGGGGCCGCGGGTGGACCAGCCGCCCACACCTCCCGGGTTTCGGCACCAAATGTGCGACCCACAGAGACCCTTCCCAAAGCAAATGAGAGTGAGGAGTTGTTAAGCCGAGTCCAGGTTTATTGGGATCTGCGGGCAACCCAGGCGGGAGGGGAGCTGAGCTGCACCCAGCAGCTGCCGGAGAGGGTTTTTATAGGGGCGGCAGCCTGTTCAGGCGAGGTGTTGCGGAGTGATTGGTGGAAGGGAGAGCAGAGGAGGGTTTTCTGCGTGCCAGAAGGGGATTGGTCACCTCTTGGCGGGCTTAGGTTTGAATTTTATTGGCTGTCTTGTTTCTAGGCAGACTACTGCAACTGCCAAGGGGTGGGGGATGGGGGTTGGCTTTAGGTTTGGCGGGTTAAGGCTGAGCAGTGATTGGTCGCCCTGCGCTACCAGGCAGAATAGGGTCTGCAGGAGGACTCCAGGAAGTGAGGGACAAAATGGAGGACTGTGGGTTTTTCTACCAAACAAGAACTAAATAAAAATGTTTCAATTTTTTTTTTCTTTTGAGTTGGAGTTTCTGTCTTATTGTTCAGACTAGAGTGCAATATTATTATCTTGGCTCACCACAAACTCAGACTCCTAGGTTTAAGCAATTCTGACTCAGCCTCCCAAGTAGCTTGGATTGCAGGTATGCCTCACCACATCTGGCTAATTTTGTACTTTTGGTACAGAAGGGGTTTCTCCATGTTGGTCACACTAATCTCGAACTCCATGTTGGTCGTGCTAGTCTTGAACTCCTAACCTCAGGTGATGTGCATGCCTTAGCTATCCAAAGAGTTGAAATTTCAGGTGTAAGCCATCTTGCCTGGAGTACATGTTTCAAATCTTATTCATTTGCCATTATCTTCAGTATTTGCCTATAATTCAGGCTATCCCTGTTGATTCCTGTTAGCCAGCCAGATATTTAAGTAGAAAATATAAAAAGATACCATTGTAACGATATGTAAGATATGTAACGATATCCTTGTTGTGGGCAATTATTCTATAAATCTTGCCAGATAATGAGAGTACATGCTGGACTCATAATCAAGGATCTATTTGTGTTTGGGTAGAAAAAAACAAGAAAGTTCAGAAAAACCAAGTACTAATAGACCCAAATCTTATCAGGTGTAACTATATCCCTCAGTTATCAGGACATGTCAGCAGCTTTAGAATTATTAAGCTATCCTTTTCTTCCCCTTATCTCATTTTAGCACATAAATTTTGATGATGAAAATTGTTTCCTCTTACATAGAGGCAAAACAATTCCAATACTGCAAATATAACCACTTATGAATGCACAATGTTTTGGGAATCCCTACTCTTACCTAAGGCAGGGCTCCAGCTTTTGTATTTACTTATATAATGACCCTCCTTAGCAGAAAGTAGCTAAAGAAATTAGCGTCCAGTCTCCCTAACAGCAGTTAGTATCTTCACACCTGAAGTTGACAATGAGAGAGAAAAGTTAGGTAGTTAGGCTGCGTTCTTGACAAAGAATTTTTAAACATAAATGTATCCTAGAAAAAGCAGGCTATAGACACAGATTAGTAAACTTAAAGAATCATTCAGCCCAATTGCATGAAGAAACAGGGCCCCAAATACACATATTTTTGTTCTTTGTGCCTAAATATATGCTCATGCAAACTGATTTAGAAATAAGACCAAATATGAACACATCTTTGTTCGTTGTATAAGCAATGGACTTTCAATAAATAATCACTTTTGGATTGGGGGAGTACATGGTGTCCTGCAGTTACTTTCAGTAGGAAATTTTCTTTTTTGAACAAATTTTCCACTTTAAGGTGAACCACTATGAATCATGTTAGCCCCTTATTAGTGCTGAGACAAGGCTGTGGGCCAAGCTTTCACTTCAGCACCTTATTGGCCCAAACAAGCAGAGTAATTCATTTTCCAAAATCAATCATCACATTCTCTTATTTTCCAGCCCATGAAGACTGCAAACCACAATATCACAGTGGCCAACTATCTTGGGTTGCTTTAGTTGGGAACTATTGTATTTTTCTTCTGAAACTTTCATTCTCACTTCAGCTTGTGTAGATAATTCTTAATTTTTTGGCCCTAAGACAAATAACTCTGTGATACCATACAATGAGAGATTGCTACATTGTGGCACATTGGTGAATCTGCAGCAATGGAAGTCTGGAAATTGAGCCCTGGGATGGGTAAGACTTGCTGGACAATCTAATAACCTGGCTTTGGAGTAAAATTTGTAACTCTGCAGATAGACCACCTTTCAATGGTCACCACCACAGGCTTGACAGGGTTGAGGTGGCATCCTTTTGTTTTCTTGGAAGTTCTTTCTCAAGTATCCTGACTTGCCACCCTGGTAGAGTTAGAAATTGCAGTTCAAAAATTAGATTTTATAGACCGGTAATATTTCTTTCTCTCTTATTCCTGGGCCTATTTTTTAACACTGTTGTGGAAAAAGGAGAAGAAGAAGAAGAAGAAGGAGGAGGAAGAGGAGGAGGAGGAGGAGGAGGAGGAGGAGGAGGAGGAGGAGGAGGAGGAGGAGGACGAGGAGGAGAAGAAGAAGAAGAATGAGACCTCACAATTTCTCTAAAGTTCTATTTGGTCTTGTAACCTGCTGTTATTATTTCTTTCTGATTTAAGGGGTGAGCAATATACAGTTACTTTCTAAGAATATCTTTTATTTAAATCAGGAGATAAAGTTGTATGTTTGATAAAATTCTTTCTCAATCTTTCCATAGTGTCTGAAATATTTTTAATCACATTTTAAATTCAATATGGCCATTTTTACATTAATTGAGAAGTATAGTTTTGATTCCTTGCTAGCCCTTATTAATATGCACATCAGAAAGTGTTTTCTTTTCCACTAATCCATAAAATCACTAAGATTTATGTTAGGGTTTTCAAGAAGCACTGTTTCTCTACCTATTTGAAATGTAGAGTTTGTCTTTTTCTCTCAATTTTTTTTATGTTTTTCTTCTAGGACTGGCTATAAAAGAGACGCTGTTTGCTGTAAATCACTGTGTTGCCTGTGGGACTTTCGATATCTAAGCATTTTTTCAGATTTCACTTAAGGGCGTCATAACATTTTGCCATTCAAGATCAAAAACATGAATAAGAGTTTGAAAAGCCTCTATATATTTATCGGGGTTATCAGAACACTTTTCTAATTCCACTTTAATGGTTTAAGGTTTTCTAATACAAAAGGAACCTGAAGTATAGAGATGCCATGTTTATTGGGCATTTTGTTTATGAGCCACAGAGGAATAGTGGGGTTGGTATGTAGAATTAAAGAAGCTGAGGATAATAAAGTGATTAAGGCAGTCTCTGAATAAGGAAAAAAGAAAAACCTGGGACATGGAAATTTCTTCTGAGGAATTCATGGGGGTTTGTTTCTCTGACTTTTGAGAATTGTCCACTATAGACTTGTCTAATACGCTAATAGAGAATGGTTAATTTTACAGTGTTTACAAAGATCTGGGTTGTTTCTCAGGTAAAAGAGTTTAGCACAAAGGGGATCTCAGACAATTTGGCCTCTCACTGGCAGAAAATATCTAGTTGTTGGATAGTATTGAGAGGAAAATCTTAGGTAGTTAGGGTGGGTTTTTGGTAAAACTAGTTTAAACAAATAAACAGACTAAAAAGTCAGGCTGCAGGCAACTTTAAAAAAACCTACACAAACTTGTAACCCACTCATATAAAGAAACAAAGTCTAAGAAAGTAATCTTTGGATATATATAAATTTATTATTTATTTGTTTACTTATTTATTTTGCCTGAAACTTGCCCACAGATAATCTGATAAAAAAATTAGACCCTGCATTAAATATATATATATATATTTGTTCTTTATATAGCGCACATACTTCCAGAAAACAGTCTCTGTTTCTTTTATTCAGAGGGCTTCAATGTGTTCTAATGATCGCCTCCTATTTTTATGTTTATGCTTTAGATTGTGAGCTAAGCCACTATAAATTTTCACTTAGGCTGCTGATTAAACCTGGGTCAAGATTCTGAGCCAAGCCAACTACTATTTTCTTCAAGACTAGTAAGCCCACTCATTTTCTAGTTGCTGAAACCATCAGAACCTGCCTCATACTGAGAAACCCATCCTGGGTTTCCGGCCTTATGAGAATCATGTAACATGCCTGCTGGAGAGAACTTTGAAAATCTCCCTTCATCCTCAGGTGGTGAAAATGTTGGCTGTCTTCCAACCGAGATTTTTTTCCCAAGGGAGCTAGCCCACGTATGTGGCTTTAAAAAGAGGTCCTGAGGCTACTGAACATTTCTGATTGAGGTTACATCTCAGGGTTACCTAAAGGCTTCTGGAGTAAGACCAGTCCATGATAGCCCATGAAGAAGTTGGCACCAAGATGTTCAGACATTTTCATTGCATTTTCTTGCTTTTCTTCATGCTCATTATGTCTTTTATTTCTTCTTTGTATGCGATGTTGCCACCAGAGAATACAATCTTAATGGGTGAAATCAGTTGGCATCTTATTAATCAGGAATTTTATTTTTAGGAAACAAAGAAAATTCAAGATTTTACTCTAAATTTTAATCTAATAAAAGCCTTTGGAGCCCCCAGTGATGGGTATTTACAACGTTGTTTGGGAGGTTGCTTTACTCTTAATAAATATGCATCTTTCTATTTTATTTTAATTATTTTATGAAATAACTCAGCACTGCTCCATTAATTGAAGAGATATTGTAGAAAAATCCTATCAAACCCTGACACTCTTTTTCTAACTTTAGAAAAGAAAGACTTTGGAATCAATTTTTGTTTATCATTTCAGATTTTACACACCCACCTAGTAAGAATGGATTGTTTTCTTTGAGGACCTTGCCAGCTCTTTGACCAAAATGTCTAGTTTTTAATTTTCTTTTTCTCCCATGTCTCTCTAATTGTGATAACACTATGTCCCATCTGTAAGCCGAAAATATCGACTTGCAACAGTCAAAAGCAGCTGACTTTGATAGACAAATTTTAAAGCCTCATTCATATTTTCATATAAGAAGAAAAGCAATATTTTTTAAATATACATTTTTAGAGGCACATTTTCTGCATCCAGCTATATTGGTATTTAACCAAGAAGAGACTATTATGCTTCAGAGTCAATCAGTCTTATTCACTGGGATGTCCATGTTTTGCTAGGGTCATAGTAGGGGAAAACAGTGACCATATAGAATTACAAATTATATAAAAGGGCCTTGCTTGAAGTTACCTAGTGCATAATCTCTCCCAGGTGTCCAGAGTATGTGGAAGTCTTTTGGGTTGATTGGGCTTAGGAGACAACCAATGAATTATTCACGGGGAATTAGGCTCTTGCACAGGTAAATGGGACTAGTTGTTCTTCCAATTAGCTGCTTCTCTGAAGCCACAGATGAAATTTAAGCACCTATGTTTCTCACTACAGAGAGAGAGAAAATGTATTATTAAGACATAACAAGAAATATCTTTTCTATTTTTTTTTTTCCACCCAAGGTCACTAAGGCTTCTTATCATCAGGTTACTTACACACACACACACACACACACACACACACACACATTTATAAATATTTAATTATCTTATAAATAAAAATATAAATAAGTAAGGGAGTCTTTATCTTTCTTATTTCCTGGATAGGTAACATACTATCTTCACTCTGTACTTCTCTCAAGTGCATTCTGAAACACTGGATATTTTTGTTCCAAAGACTCAGAAAGAAAAAAAAAAACAAAAAAACCTCATATTAGACTGCAAAGGGCATGGCAATTATACTAGTTCAAAGATAGACCCTCCTGGTCTTTTCATAGAAATATTCATTTTAATATCATCTAATTACCCGATGTTTTCTTCAGATGTGAGAGCCAATAGTTTGAGTTTTCAATGTACAAGCTTTCTTTACCTGAGAACCTAGATAGCTGTAATAATTGTAAAATTGACTCTGGACTTTTGGCAGTGATGTCAAGTGTGTCTACAGAACATAATTCCCCAAAATCAGAGAGATGACCCCCTGGGGACCATATAAAACTTTCCATTGCAAGACCTTAGAGAAATAAAGATAATTTTAGTAACATTTTCTCATCACTCAGATAGATATATAGAAGCACTCAAAAACCTAACTCAGGTGTTTTATTTTACAAGGAGGTATGTTAAATTACTTCTAAACCAAACTCTATGTTCCAGAAAATTTGGCATTAATACATTACTCCTAAACTAAACCCTATGTGTTGCATAAAATATAGGCAGAAGAAACATTTGGAGATTAAAAATACATTTACTAGAGCCAGCCTAAAAGTATAAAGGGAAATAAATCTAGAGAAAAAATGAGGATGAAATAGAAAAATAACGTGGAGAGTTAGCAGAATCTTTATTCTGCTAACAGGAAAAAAGACAATGTTGCTTGAAAACTTAATTGGAATCCCAGTCATTTTGTAGAAGAATGGAAATAAAATAAGTTTCTAGTATGTGTACTGGAATGCTTATAAAATAACAGTGCCAAAACCCTTAATTACTGTAAGCTATTGATTAATACTTAATGAGAATTTCCCATCCTTTACACAATCAGAAAAAAGCCAAACAAAAGAAACAAACAACAACAACAAAATTTAAATTTCATATGGAACCAAAACAGAGCCAACACATCTAAGACAATCCTAAGTAAAAAGAAAAAACAACCTGGAGGCATCAGGCTACCTGACTTTAAACTATACTACAAGGCTACAGTAAGCAAAGCAGCATAGTACAAGTACCTAAACAGATATATAAGCCAATGAAACAGAACAGAGGCCTCAGAAATAATACCACCATTCTACAACCATCTGTTCTTTGACAAACTTGATAAAAGTAAGCAATAGGAAAAACATTTCCTATTTAATAAATTATGTCGGAAAACCTGACCAGCTATATGCAGAAAACTGAAAGTAGACCCCTTTTTAACACCATATAAAGAAAGGTTTAAAATATATATATTTAGTTTTCTGTAGTGGAAAAGATACTTGAACTTTAGGAGCGTGACTTGCTTGATATGGCTGCCCAGAATGTAGGGTTAATTTTACTATGCTTACAAACATGTGAGTTGTCTGGAAAAGGAAGTAAAGCTGTTGCCATTGGATACCATCGAAATTATGCTTTTTCCAGGAAGACCAGAACTCTTGCTCATAAAATGTCCACCACTTTGTGCAACAGAATAAAAGCTATTTTGTTCCTCAGAGTCTCAGACTAAAAGAAGTTTCAGTGTATAAGAATACAATTCATGAGAGTACATACCATACAGAGATTTTTTTTTTTTTTTTAAAAAGACGGAGTTTCGCTCTTGTTACCCAGGCTGGAGTGCAATGGCATGCTCTTGGCTCACCACAACTTCCGCCTCTTGGGTTCAGGCAATTCTCCTGCCTCAGCCTCCTGAGTAGCTGGGATTACAGGCACGCCCCACCACGCCCAGCTAGTTTTTTGTATTTTTAGTAGAGACGGGGTTTCACCAAGTTGACCAAGATGGTCTCGATCTCTCGACCTCGTGATCCACCCACCTCAGCCTCCGAAAGTGCTGGGCTTACAGGCTTGAGCCACCGCGCCCGGCCCATACAGAGATTTTTACCATGTAGAAATAGAGAGAGTATTTTATAAATCCCTCAGTCGTAGTTGGGAAGGTCTGGTATTTAAGCACACCAATTTACTTATTCTTGAAAATTTCACTCTTTTACTAGGTAATTGTAACCCATATAGACACCATTATATAAATTGCTTAGGACAAGGCTCTTTATCTCTGCTTAGTTAAAACCAATATTAGTTTAGCAAAGTGTCTATGTGAAGAAAAAATTCACTGGGCTACAATTTTTATAGACATTCAGATTAGCCTTAAGGGTTTCATTAAAAAAAAAAAAATGTACTTTAGTTTCTGGGATACAAGTGCAGATCATGCAGGACTGTTGCATAAGTTCATACGTGGCAAGGTGGTTTGCTGCCTTTCTCCCCTTGTCACCTATATCTGATATTTCTCCCCACATTATGATTCCCCACCCTCCCCATTCCTGACTCTTCCTTCCCTAGGCTCCCTAGTTTTCTGATTTGCTGTTGTTGTGTCAGTTTGCTGAAAATGATGGTTTCTAGATTTATACATGTCCCTATGAAAGATATGAATTCATAATTTTTATGGCTACATAGAATTCCATGGTGTATAGGTGCCATATTTTTTTAATCCAGTCAATTGCTGATGAACATTTGGGTTGGTTCCAGGTCTTTGCAATTGTAAACAGTGCCACAATGAACATACATATGCATGTGCATTTATAATAGAATAATTTGTAAATTTTTTGGTATGTACCCTGTACTGGGACTACTGGATCAAATGATATTTCCATTTCTAGGTCCCTGAAAAATTGCCACACTGTCTTCCATAATGATTGCACTACTTTTCACTCTACCAACAGTTTAAAACTGTTCCTATTTCTCCACATCCTCTCTAGCATCTGTTGTCTCCAGATTTTTTTAATGATTGTTATTCTAACTGATGTGAGATGGCATCACAATGTGATTTTGATTTTTCACTTCTCTAATGACCAGAGATGATGTATTTTGTTTTGTGTTTTTTTTTTTTTTTTTTTTTTTTTTTTTTTTTTTTTTTTTTTTTCATATGTTTCTTGGCCCCATAAATGTCTTCTTTTGCAAAATGTTTGTTCATATCCTTTAACCACTTTTGAATGGGCTTTTTTTCTTCTTGTGAATCTGTTTTTGTTCTTTGTAAATGCTGAATATTAGCCCTCTGTCAGATGGGTAGATTGCAAAATATTTTTTACCATTTTATCGGTTGCCAGTTAACTCAAATGATTGTTTTCCTTGATGTACAGAAGCTCTGGAGTTTAATTAGATCTCATTTGTCTATTTTGGCTTTTGGCACCATTGCTTTTAGTGTTTTATCCATGAAGTCCTGAAAGTCCTATGCCTATGTCCTGAAAGTTTTTCTCAGGTTTTTTTCTAGGGTTTTTATGGTGTTAGGTTTAAGTTTAGAAGTTTAATTCTCTGGAGTTAATTTTAGTGTAAGGTGACAGAAAAGGGTCCAGTTTCTGCTTTTTGAACATTGCTAGGCAATTTTTCCAACACAACTTATTACACAGATAATCTTTGCCCCACTGCTTGTTTTATTCAGGTTTGTCAAAGACCAGAAAATTGTAGAGAAGTAGTGTTGCTTCTGAGGCCTCTGTTCTGTTGTATTGTTTTGTGTCTCTGTTTTCGTACCAGTACCATGCTGTTTTGATTACTATGTCCTTGCTGTATGGTTTGAATTCTGGGAGCATGATGCCTCCAGTTTGTTCATTTTGATTAGGATTGTTTTAGCTATGTGGACTCTCTTTTAGTTCTATATGAAGTTTGAAGTGCGTGTGTGTGTGTGTGTGTGTGTGTGTGTGTGTGTGTGTGTGTCTGTGTGTGTCTGTGTGTGTGTGTTTTCCAGTTCTATGAGGAAAGTCACTGGAAGTTTGATAGGGAGAGTGTTGAATCTACTTTGGGCATCCTGGTCATTTTCATGATATTGATTCTCCCTAGCCATGAGCATGAAATGTTTTGCCAGCTATTTGTGTCTTTATTTCATTGAGCAGTGGTTTGTAGTTCTCCTTGAAGAGGTCCTTTACATTCTTTGTTAGTTGTATTTCTAGGTATTCTATTCTCTTTGTATTGACTTTTGATTTGCTCTCTGTGTGTTTGTTATTGGTTTATAGAGATGCTTGTGACTTCTGCACATTGATTTTGTATCCTGAGACTTTGTTAAATTTGGGCTGAGATGATGGGGTATTCTAAATATACAATCAAGTTATCTGCACATAGTGAAAATTTGGTTTTCTCTTTTCCTAATTGAATAAATTTTATTTCTTTTTCTTGCCTGATTGCTCTAGCTAGAACTTCTAATATTAAATTGAATAGAAGTGGTGAGAGAAGGCATCCTTGTCTTGTGCCAGATTTCAAAGGGAATTCTTCCACTTTTTGCATCTTCATTATATTAGTTGTGTGTTTGTCACAATTAGCTTTTATTATTTTATGATATGGTCCATCTATACCTAGTTTATTGAGATAAAGCACTGTTGAATTTTATTGAAGGTCTTCTCTGCATCTGCTGAGATAAGCCTGAAGTTTTTGTCTTTTGTTCTGTTTATGTTATGCATTATATGTATAGACCAGCCTTACAGCCCTGGGAGTAGATACAAAGTAAAACAACTGAAATAAAACTTCACCACATACAATTAAAAGCACATTTGAATAGAAGGAAGACAAAAATATCAGCAAACCTAAAGAAAGGGCAGTTGAAATTATTGAGTCAGGAAAAGAAAGAAAAAAAAAAATGAAGAAATGTGAACACAGCCCTAGACACATGTGGGAAACCATCAAGCAGTCATACATAGCATTTTGGAAGTTCTAAGGAAGAGGCAAAGAATCCAGGAGACTGTTTTTTAAATTGGTCAAGAATGTCACACATTTGAGAAAATAAACACCCAAAAGCTCAAAAGACTTCCATTAAGATAAACTCAAAGACAAAAAAAACTTATGCGATAATTGAGCTCCTTAAAACAAAGACAAAGAGAATCTTGAAAGCAGCAAGAGATTTGACTACTCACGGACGAAGAACTCTCAAAAATAAGAAGCAATTTCTTATCTGAAAACTTAGAGGCCAGAATGTAGTGCATTAACATATTTCAAACAATATAAGAGAAAACATTGAAACAGAAATCTATGATTAAAAAAATGTTCATGAAATTAAGAAAGAAGTTATGACATTTTCATACTTTAGGGTAAGATGAATGGACACTCAATAGTAGTATAAATAAATAAATAAATAAATAAATAAATAAAGAGAAATACATAAACATATATAAAATATAAAAAATTAACAATGTACAACTACACTATCTGTTCTACATGTAATTTGAAACATTAATACTGTTAATAAAACACTAACACAGTTAACTTTCACTAATGTGTTTCTGATATACAATACTTAAAGGTGTAATTTTGAGAACACAATAAGTAAAATAATGGGACAAAGCTAATGGAAGTAAGGGTTTTATATGTTTTTGAAGGTAAGGTAGGATAACTTTGAAAATGTTAACACATTAGAATGTTCAATGTAATCATCATAGCAATGACAAAGTAGAGTAAAAGGCAGGTAGGAAGCTTTCTGCATTACACCAAAGAGTAGGAGCAGAGGATTTATCTACTCTTACCTGAGTAAGACAACTATCTTGGCACCATGAGACCAAAGTCAAGCTGTCCCACCATGGAGTTAGTGTGATGAGGCTAAGACAGATAGCATAGCTGCTTCTTCACACAACTTAGACTACATCTGAGGCCATGAAGTCAAAAAGGCTCATCCGTACCCAGTACATGGTGAAGCATTGGAGGAAAAAAGAAGTGGCTATGTGGAGACCCAACTGAAATAAAGCTGGCACAACAACTGCCCCAATTCTATCTCTTTCTTCATGTCTACCCAGGAATTTGAGGGTGAAACTACTGTTGACAAAAAAACAAGACAAAAAAGCAAAGACAAAGTATTTGGTTCAGTGAAACATTGTAAGACACAGGATGACACTTGGGAACCAGAGCAGAACCTCATAAACAGTGAAAAAATGTACTTGTGACTTTAACAGACGACAGACTGAAAAACAGAAAAAAAAAAGGACATGGACCAAAACAGTAGAACTTCTTCACACAATGTCACAAAAGAAACTTCCAGAACTACCAACAGCAACTTTTCTAAGAACTTTTCTAAAATGCCACTGCCTGGCAAGCACCAAAAATAGAAAAACAGTCAGTTGTTTTCTGCCAGACACAATGTTAGGAAACACAGCATTGCCTCTCTCTGACCCAGAGAATATGGAGATTGTGAATCCAACTATCAAGACCCTTGTCTCTCAGGGCCCATTTAACAGCAAAAATGCAGCCAGTGGCTTTCAGAAATCTGAGTAACTGGTTTCTGTTCTGGCAGATCCGCAAGTCACAGTGGTGTTCAAGGTGGCAGCACAGAAGACTGTCAGTGCTTCATCAGATTCTGGTGCAGAACTCACTGAAATAGAAAACAGGACCCATTTTCACCCACTAATGTCTCAGATGTCTGGCTCAGTTATGCTTCCATGGCAACAGACTCAGCTAACAAGGAAGGCATATTGGTATTAGTGGACCCTTTTAAGAGACAATGGTACAAAAAATATGCATACATCTGTTTCAAGAATGAGAGATAGGAAATGACAGGATATTGATGGGAGAAAAGAGAAGAGGACATATTTCACCTTAAGGCTAACAGAAAGTGCCAGCAGATACAGACACATTGTAATAAAAAAGAGGATGGATTCACCCAGATTTTCTATCTAATGGATTGACATAAGATGATTCACTAAATACAGAAGTAATTTAAAATATAGTAGATTCTCTGGAAATGGCTGCTATAGACAGCAGCAAACTCAGGATGTTCAGCAAAAGACAACTGGCAGTGTCTTTTGCTGTGGACTTGATTTGGAGTATTTTGTGAAGCATTTACACAATGACAGGAGCAGTGCAAGTAATGCAAGTGTGGACACCATTGACAACTTTCTGAATAACCTCATTCAATTTAAAAAGCCTATTGTTGCATCAGTCAATGGCTCAGCCATTGGACTAGGTGCATCCACACTGCCTTTTTATGACTTGGTTTGGACTAATGAAGCAGCTTGGCTTCAAATCTCTTACACGACCTTGGGACAGAGCCCAGATGAATGTTCTACTGTTATGTTTCCAAAGATAATGAGTGAAACATCTGCCAATGAAATGTTGATTGGTGTGTGAAAGCTGACAGCACATGAGGCATGAGCCAAATGTCTGGTGTCTTTGGTGTTTGTCTATCACCCAAGAGGCTATGATTCAATTGAAGAGGCTTGCCTCATGTAATCCTGTAATGCTGGAGGAGTGTTCACACTGAACAAGGTCCTGTTCACAGTAATATTAAGATGGAGTTGAACAGGCCAATGAGAGATAATGTGAGCTGCTGGAGATAAACTGGAGTTCAGCACAAGAGATAGAATTCATGTTAAAGTATGTGCAAAATAACACTGTCTAATGGGGTATAAGTTAGTCTCTGCTCTCCTTCCTCAAGTAGAGACACAGAAACACCTGAGATGGTGCCTTTGACTTTACAAATGAACAAATACCTCAGGGACATCAAATTCTATATTGAACATGTGGTTAGAATTTATGCAGAAATATCAGTGGATGTAGACTTTTTTTCTTTTTACAAGTGTTTAATTCTAAACCAGTTAACATATAGAAACCACTATCTCTCTAAATAAAACTTGTGGTATTAGTGTATCAGAAAATCATTTAGTTAGAAATATTTCAGTTTTAGTTTTCACAATGCTTAGTTTTTAGGATAGCTTAGAGTATATCATATGCAATAAGTTATAATTCTGGACAAAAGATTCAATGCAGAAATTGTTTCAAAACACAACAAAATGACACATATATAATATCTTTGATATTAACATTATTGGTGTCTGCATTTATGTGCTTGCAATTTTTTAGAAGCCCTTATCCAGAAGCTCTCTGAAACCTCTCATTATGGGTTTTTATGGAGGCTTCATGATTGAATAATTTGCTGCCCACTGGTGATCAATCTAACTTTGTCACAGGATCACCAGGCTATCACTTTACCAGCAAAAAAATGTCTGTGAATTTTGGCATTTTTGCACAAGTTTCTCTTGTGTCTTCTGGGCTAATTTTAGTCATGCACCTTTGCAGGCTGCACTATAGGCTCAGATTTTATTTTTGCTATGAGTGAGCCAGGCACCAAGTGGAGAGAGGTGACTGAGTGAGCAAATGTTGAGTCTAGTCACTGCATACAGTTAAGCACATAAGCTGTGATAAGGTGAACTGGTTCAGGTGCCAGCACAGGTGGCAGCTCCCTTGAAGTCTTTGTTTGAATTAAGCATGCCACAGGTTGTTTTCTACAGAGGCGTTCAGGAATGCAGTGGCGTAAAGAAGCTTAGCAATTCCTGAAACTGCAGAACCCCAATGATGGTATCACAGTCCTGGCTTAGAGAAGGTTTAGGAGTGGGCTTTTTTAAGGAATGAAGCTCTTCTATGCATTTTCCTCCTTAATCCTGAAAGGCAATGTGGCAAGTAGGGGTTTCCAAGTTACAGCCCTGTATCTTTTACTACTTTTTCAATTGTACCATTATGTGAGTTCTTGTCTCATATCAAGAAATAATATGTGGACAACTAGAGAATAATCAAGGTAAACAGATGCCTTAACAAGTGCAGATAGAACTCACAGAGGACGCAAATTGGTTAACTCAGTTTCACAAGCAGGATGCACCTGCATCTGTGAAACACTTAGTGAAGAGAAAACCCAGAGTGACCAGCTCCAGTGTTCAGGCAGATTATGAAAACATCTCTGATGTTCTCAGTGGAGAGAAGATTCAGAGTGGGTAGCTTCTATCTGCAGGAATCTTGTTGAGATGTCTGCCCTCTATAAAGTTTATTCTCCATAGGTTTATTGCTGAGTTAAAAATGAGGAAACTGAGGCCAGCACAAGAAAATTATATGCCAATATATTCAGCTCTCAGGTGAGGTTCTGTGGTCCAGGGAAGTCGTGCCTTACTCCTCTCAGGAGTGGGGTTTTATAGGGAGTGAAGGCATTCAATTGGATTTGGAGAAACAGGATGTGGATATGGAGAGCTGCTATTGGTAGGTAGGTGAGATTTCCAGTGAGCGGGCTAAGTGCTGAGTGCAGAGAGGATTTACAAGGGTGTGGTTAGGTGTTGAGTGCAGAGGGGATTTCCAAGGTGGGCAAGGTGCCGAGTGCAGAGGAGATTTTCAAGGTGAAGCTAGATGACGGGCATATTCTGATAATGTAATTTTCAAGCAGGGAGGGAGATGGGCATGTTTGAACACCCAGCAAGGCAACCAGTCTTACAGTCTGACCTTTTTGATGATATATAGGACGCTGCTTCTTTCTGACTACTTACTGCTGAGTAGGGGCAAATTGGGGAGAAGGAGTCAATTAGCTGGTGCCTCGATTGGGAGTCGGATATAGGGGTGAAGCATCATATCGTTAAAAGCCAGCCTGGAAATTTTTCTTATGTGGGCCTGTAAAAACTTGAGGAAAAAAGGGGCTAGTATTAGTAGAAGATACACAGTAATAAGGGGGCAATAATGGGAGTCAACCAGGTAAGCATGGGGGATTGCCACCAGTTGAGAGACGAGGCTGGTTTGCTCTGCTTCCTGTGGAGGTTTTCTTGGAGATGCTATAGAGTGTTGACATTTTCTACCACAAGGCCTGTTTCATTGATATAATAGCAGCACTGCTCCTGGAGAAACAGTTACCTCCTTTTTATGCCATTAGTAAGTCTAGGGTCTGTCGCTTCTGGAGAGTTACCTGAGCCAGTGATGTAATATGTCACTGGAAGGAGGCTAGAGAGGCGGCTGATGCTCCAATAGCCACATGGAGCTTATCTTCCAGTTTGGAGGCTGAAGTGATGCTGTAGCCCATGGCACCATGCCTTATTCTAGCTGCTACTAGAGAGGATGCTAAAGAGAGGCCAACTATTATTGGGAGGAAGACTGCTCATTTGCTCTGGTGATTAGGGGACAGTGTGATGAGGGATAGGAACTGAGTTTGTCCTTACACTTCTAACTGCAGGACTAGTGTGACAGGCACAAAAAGGAAAGAGAGGGATGCATTAATAACTTTGGTTAGGGTTTTATTACACCAAAAGTATTCTCCTGGAGGTGCATAAAGGGATAATTTTTCTTCTGTTGTGGTGTTGCACCTGAGGCTGGGGCCACTGGCTAACCCATAGCAGAGAGAGAGAGAGAAACTTTGAGAATGTACATTGTACAAGGGGATACCCGTCTAGGTGGTGTCAGGTCCCATGGGAGATTGTGACGGGTTTAATCCAGTCTGGAGGGTAACTGTGGTTAAGGGGGGTTTGTTAAGGAAGGTGCATAAAAAACAGTTGGTGAAATCTGTGGCACCAGTTAAGTTTAATATGTAAGCCCCTTGCTGTACTAGAGTTAGCCAGGAGAAAGACTGGGGAGTATAGTTTGATGGCCTGGGTTGACTTGAGGGCTTAAGTTGGTTAGTTAAAATATCCTCATTTTGTAAGATGGGATATCTTAACAAATTGAGTTGTTCTACTTCCATGGGTATGATCTGTGTATAGGACCGAAATGTTAGCCAGGTACCACTGGGGCAGCTCTTTGTAAACCTAGTGTATATGTTACCTGCAGTACCCTTCTTGCAGCGGGTATCCCAGGGATCATGGATGATAAGGGACATTTTACTTCAGTTGAGAAAAAGCATTTTACTTGCTGGGGAGGTGTCTGTTCTCAAGGCTCTGTGTATAACACAAGAAAACTATCGGCATCCACCATAGGTATCACCCCTCGAATGACAGAAGTCTTTGGTTTGTTCATATAGAAAGCAGAGGCCAAAGTTATTCCAGGAGCTTTTGACAGTATTGGAATTGGATTTGGGGAATTCAAATTTTACAGCTGATTGGAAGCCTGTGGGCTGGCAATCTGCTTGGACAAGGTATTGGGTTTTAGTGGTTGGACCTTCTGTCCAGGACTCCTGAAGGTAGAACCACCAGACATAGTAAGAGTTGGCTTAAAGAGGGGATACCAGAAGGATTGTTAGGAGGAGAATTGGAAGGGTAGGAGTTGATGGGTAGGGGTTATGGGTGAGGCAAAGGCGAGTGGGACCCAAGGGTTTGGACCTCCACTGCTCATTCCTGGGAGCCAGTTTGAGGCATGATACATGGTTCCAAGGGTTCCGGCCTAAAAGTTTGGCAGCAGTTGGGGTAGTTAGGATAAGGATATGGGGTCCCGACCGCCTGGGCTGCAGAGACGCTCGCTCAAGTTCCCAGAGGAGGACACTGTCACCTGGCTGGAGAGGTATAGTTGGGTGGGAGTCTTCTGGTCCCAGAACTACAGGGAGAGTACGGTCCACGTGTTCCCTAAGTGAGTGGCAGAGGAGAGAGAGGTAGGGAAGGTAGGAAGCCAGAGGAGATGGTTGTACAGGGAGATTGTGAGAAACTAGAAATATAGCAACTCAAAGGGATTGAGATCCGTTGAATCCTGTGGGGTGCCTTGGATCCAGGCTAGAGCAAGAGGTAGAAGTGTGGGCCAGGAGAGTTTTACCTCTATGGTGAGTTTGGCCAAATAATTCTTGAGGATGCCATGAGCCTGTTCAACTTGACCCAATGACTGGGGGTGGTAGGGAATGTGTAGTTTCCAGGAGATGTTGAGTGACTTGGCGACTAGCTGGACCACCCGGGCTGTAAACTCTGGACCACTGTCTGACTGAATGTTTCCAGGTAAGCAGAAATGAGGGATAAGCTCCTGCATTAAGAGGGAGGCTACTGTGTCTGTGGTTTCCCTGGAGGTGGGAAAGGCTTCAATCCATCCCCAAAAGGCAACTACAAAGATTAAGAGGTAGCAGAATTTTTTGTGCGTGGGCATATGGGTAAAATTAATTTGCCAGTCTTGGGCTGGCAGATGGCCACGCATTTGGTGGGTAGGAAACTGTGACCTTAAACTTCCCTGAGTCTAGACCTTAGAGCAGGTAACACATGCCTTGTGTACTTGCTTAATCGTCTGTTGCAGACCTGGCAAGAAAAAGAGGGGCTGCATGAAATGGTGCAACACGTTGGGCCCTATATGTAAGGATTGGTGTATTTCAGCAATAATTTTTAAGGCCTGTTCCTGGGGAAGTGTGATTTTGTTGTTTAGGAAGACCCAACATAATCAGACTCAGTTTCCCTTTTAATATGAAAGCCTGTTTCTCTGATGATGAGTAAATTGGTGGTGTGGTCATGGAGAGAAACATGACTGGAATGGGGGCTAGCCTGGTACTGGTTAAGAATTTTGCTGCTGCATCTGCCCCTGCATTGCCCTGGGAAACAGCATCCTGCTGGGTGCGATGTCCTTGGCAGTGAATGACAGTGACTTCTTTGGGCAGTGATAGGGACTGCAGGAGATTAGAAACTTGGGTAGCATTAATTATGTGGGAACCTTTCATAGTAAGGAATTCCCACTGTCTCCAGAGGACAGTGTGGCAGTGGGTAATAAGAAAAGCATACTTTAAATCAATATAGGTATTTGCTTCCTTTCCCTGTGCTAGCTTGAGAGTTTGGATTAAGTCACTGAGCTCTGTCTTTTGTGATGTGGTCCCATTGGGGAGGTGGCATGCCTTGAGGGTGGCTGAGTCTGTAACTACTGCATAGGCAGCTTTTTGCCACTCCTTCAGGTGTCACTATTGAACTCCCATCTACATAAAAGGTAATGTCTCAGTTAGATAAGAGAAGGTCAGACAGGCCCTCCTGAGGTTTAGCAAATGTATCCGTTAGTTCAAGGCAGCAATGCGCTGAGGAGGAGGAAGGGGATGGAAGGGCAAACACCTGGGTGAGCAGGAGATTTGTGAGAGAGAAGGTCGGTCAGTCGATGAGGAGACAACACTGAGATAGGCTGGCCTAAGGTAAGTTTTAGGGATTCCTTGGTAAATTCTCTTGCTGCCCCCAGGGTCTGCAGGCAAAGCTGCCATCCCATGACTGTGGGAGCAAGTTGTTTTGATAAATATGCTACAGGACAATACATGGGACCTAGGGGTTGGGTTGGGACTCCAACTGCAATCCCTTGTTTTTCTTCAGTAAACAAATGGAAGGGATGGTTAAGGTCTGGCAGATGAAGTGGAGGTGCCATGGACAGAGCAGTTTGTGAGGTTCTGAAAGCTTGTTTACAACTCCAGGATGAGAGAGGGGTCTTGTGAGTATGTCCTTAGCTGCCACATACAGAGGTTTAGCTAGAGCGGCAAAATTAGGTACCCAGTGATGGAAGTATTCTACAAATCCTAAGAAGGAGAAAATCTGGTCTGCAGTCTTCGGGGGCTGCAATGAAAGAAGTGTCTGCTGGCAGTCGGTTGTTAGGCTTTTAGTTTTGGGGGTGAGGTGAATGCCTAGGTAAGACTACTGAGGTGACTGATAATTGTGCTTTAGAGGGAGATATCCGGTACCTCTTGGATTCAAGAAAGTTAAGGTCAGTGGCAGTATGTTGTTGAGACAGAGGGAGGGAGGGGCTATGAATTAACAGATCATCCACATACTGTAGGAGACTGGGTTGGAGGGAGCAGGAGTTAAGTTCAGCTGCTAAGCTTTGTCCAAAAATATGCTGGCTGTCCCTAAATCTGTGGGGCAGGACTGTCCAGATGAGCTGCTGTGACAGGTTGTTGTCAGGATTGGTCCAAATGAAGGCAAAAGGAAGTAATACTCTGGGTGAAGGGGAATAGTAAAGAAGGCATCCTTAAGGTCAAGAACTGTAAAATGAGAGGTAGTGGAGGTAATGTTGGATAATAGAGTGTATGTGTTGGGGACCACTAGGTGGATGGGTACCACTGCCTCGTTGATGAGTTGCAGGTTCTGAACTAGGTGGTAGTCGCCAGTTGGCTTTTAGACTGGTAAGATAGGAGTATTACAAGGGAACTGATGAAGATTAGGAGTCCCTGGGACAGAATTCAGGTGATGATAGGTTTTAGGCCATGGTGGTAGGTTTTTGAGATGGGAAACTGAGGAAGTGAGGAAAAGTGGGTAGAGTTCTTCAGGAGTATTTTAACTGGTGTGTGGTGTCTGGCCACCACAGGTTTGGCGTTATCCTATACTGAGGGATTAACTTCATTAGGAGGGATAGGGGGTTTAGGCGAGGGGTTAAGGCAGGGTGTGATACTGGTTAGGAGTAGCAGTAGGAGGTGGACAGAGGATGAGCTTGCATGTGGGGAGCCAGTGAATTGGAGCATGGCCCCTACAGTCTGGAGAATATCTCATCCTAAAAGGGGGACTGGGTATGAGGGTATGATTAGAAAGAAGAAGGAGAAGGGGTGTCCCTCAAGGACACAGGCTAAGGGATGAGTTTGTTTAGGAGAGAATGGCTTTCCGTCAATCCCCAAGACTGAAACCTGGGAAGGTATGCTGTCCTGAGTAGGAAGGCAGTACAGGATAAGCAGCCCCTGTATCCACTGAAAAGGAAATAGACTTACCCATTACCTGTGGCATTATGCTGGGCTCAGTGAAGGTGATGGGTGTCCTCTAGTCTGGGCTGCATTCATCATCCAGAAGGTCAAGAAGTTCAAGCGAATGGACTGCTTTTGTGGGCCAGCCTGCCCTCCACATAGAGATGTGGAGGGTGAGCCTGCAGCCTAGGATGGGCAGTCAACCTTCCAGTGTCCAGTCTGTTTGCAGCATAGGCAGGGCCCAGGAGATGGATGAGAGCAGGGACACTGCCCTGCCCAGTGTCCCTCATGGCCATATCTAAAACAGGGCCGAGGCCCACCTTTTGCTGTAAACCGGCCTGGTGGGTGGCCTCAGCCTGTTCCTCTCAGCCATTGAAAACTTTAAGTGCCATGTTCACCAGGTCCTGTATGGGAGTTTGGGGGCTTTCCTTGGCTTTTTTAAGTTTCCTCCTTATGTCAGCTGCTTACCGGGAGATGAAGTGGGTGGCTAGGACTGTAGCCCCTGCTAAGGAGGCCATATCTAGCTGGGTATGGAGGGTCATAGGATTACTTAATCAGTCTAGGAAGGCAGCTGAGTTTTCATCAGGACCCTGAGTTATTTCCCTTAACTTGCCATAATTAACTACATTTTGAGCTGTGCTTTGCATGCCTGCTAGGAGGCACTGTAACATTTGGTCTCGATGGCGGCGGCAGTCTTGACTGGTTTGATAGTCCTAATTAGGGTTGGCCTTGGGGATCGCCGCTGCACCTACTGGCATTTGATTGTTTTTGAGATGTACCTGATCAGCATGAGCTCGGGCTGCTGTAAGAATGTGGTCACGCTCATCAGAAGTGAGAGTGGAAGACAGGATCACATAGGTGTCATGCCAGGTTAGGTCGTACGCCTGGGTGAGGTAACAAAATTGTTTGGTATAAGTAGTAGGATTGGTAGAGAATGACCTCAGGCATTTTTCAATAGCTGACAGATCAGAGAGAGAGAAGTGAAGGTACACTCGGACAATGCCTTCTGCTCTGGCTACCTCACACAAAGGGCAGAGGAGTGGGGGGTTATGAGAGCAGGTACGAGCACTGACAGGGGAAGTTATACTAGGGCTTTGGAAAGGAGAAGGAGAAGAGGGAGGAGGGAGTTGAGGCCTCGTATAAGTGAGGGGTTGGTAAAGTGGGCAGGACAGGTCAGGTCTTAAGGGTCTTCAGAGAATGCAGAGCCAGGCATGGCTGAGGGCAAGGGTGGGGTTTTGGCTAACAGAACTTGGGAGGAGGAACAAGAGAAGCAGGGGGCCGGCTGGGAGCAAAGGTATCAGAAAGCCTGCACCTAGGGGATCTCTGACCATTTACTGTTCTTTTGGAAAAAGCTGTCTAGGTCTTTGAGGACACTAAAGTTGAGCATGCCCTCTGGAGGCCACTGAGATTGGTTGTCTAGGGGATATCGTGGCCAGACCAAGGTGGAGAGAAACAAGTCTTTTCTTTTTAATGGAAATACCTAGTTTGGGTAGATTTTGGACTAGACATCCTAACGGCGATTTAGGGTCTGGGTGGGGGGACTTTTGATTGCCCATGGTTCACTCTTGTGGGGTAGTTAGGGGTTAGAACCGAATATGGGAATGTCTTACACCCAACACAGGCAGAAGTACCCCTTTCCCGGAGGGAGGCTAAGAGAGCTTAAAGGCTGTAACAGTGTAACAATTATAACAAGAAAGAAAAAGAGAGAGTAGTGAGACCTCAGTAGAAGAAGAGAAAGAAAGAAAACAGAGTTACTTACTTAACGAGACCTTATATGCCAAAAGGGCTGATCTGAGAATTTGAGATAGATGTTTTAGTACCATAAGCCAGAGATTTGGTCCTGCTGTTAGGCAGGATTTGGGTTTACAAACGGGCTTCTTAATACCTAAACCAGGCATCCCCAAACTACGGCCTGTGGGCTGCATGCAGCCCCCTGAGGCCATATATCTGCCCCTGTGCCACATTTCAGGAAGCGGTACCTCTTTCAGTGGCAGTCAGTGAGAGGAGCACAGTATGTGTCGGCCTGCCAATGCTCTGAGGGACAGTGAACTGGCCCCCTGTGTAAAAAAGTTCGGAGACGCCTGACCTAAACCTTGGCTGCTGTTGCAGAGATGTTCGAAAGCCATCTCGAACTGCCCTACCGAACACTGGAGAGGGTTCAGAAAAATGGGGATGTCTCCCTCAAATTCCTGACCTCCAGAATCCCCTCACAGGGAGAAGACAAGAGAGTAGTGACGTCTCCTCTATGTTCAAGTCCTCGAGATGAGGCTGGGGCCCCAGACCCATGGTGAAATGAGACTGGGGCCCTGGGCCCATGGTGAGAAGCGAGAAGAAGTCCCTGACATGACCATGGTTATGAGCAGGGCGTCCATGAAAATACGAGAGGGTTCCAGAAGGTGGAGGCATCTCCCTCAAATTTCTGACCCCCAGAATGCTCTCATGGGGAGAAGACAAAAGAGTAGAGACATCTCCTCTACACTCAGGTCCTTGAGATGAGGCCGGGGCCCCAGGCACATGGTGAGACAAGACTGGGGCCCCAGGCCCATGACTAGAAACAAGAAGTAGTTGCTGATGCAGCCACAATAGCGAGCAGAAAGTCCATGAGGCAGGCAGCAAGAGAGGTTGTGGGTAACGGGAGTCTTACCTTGCAATGGAGCAGTTCCCTGTTACCTTGTGGTGAAGTGGTTCCCTGGTTTGGCTTCATTTGGAGGAGTCAGTTCCCCCAGGAGAGGTCGTACAACTCCCTCCAGAGTTGTGGCACTACTTGTAAAGTTTATTCTTTGTAGGTTTATTGCCGAGTTAAAAATGAGAAAACAAGCCAGCTCAAGAAAATTAGATGCCAGTTTATTCAACTCCCAGGTGAGGTTCTGTGGTTCTGGGGAGAAGGACCAGGGAAGTCATGCCTGACTCCTCTCGGGAGTGGGCTGTAATCAGGAATGAAGGCATTCAATTGGATTTAGAGAAAGAGGATGTGGATGGGGCAAGCTGCTATTGGTAGGTAGGTGGGATTTTTGTTAAGCAGGCTAAGTACTGAGTGCAGAGGGGATTTCCAAGGTGGGCTAAGTGCCGGTGCAGAGGGGATTTCCAAGGCAGAGCTAGATGATGAGCATATTCTGATAATGTAATTTTCAAGTGGGGAGGAAGATGGGCGTGTTCAAACTCCCGGCTCCTTACACCCTCCTTAGTTGAGAGGAGGCCCATCTATCTGCAGGCATGTAATTCCAATTAGTGTCAAACTATCAGTGAAGAGAAGGCCACAGTCGGTAGCTACACTTTGAAGACAGGTTATTTCAAAATCTGAGTATGTCTGGAGTGCAAATGGGTTTCAAAGGGCAAAAAGAGTATGCTGACTGATCCACTGATGAACATAGGTGGTACAGAAAAAGACATCTAACCCTAAAGCTAACTTTTATAACTACCACCAAAACCCTAACAATGACCCTAAATCCTTAATCTTAAACATGAACACAAACGAAACTGAATGATATTCATAAACTGAAACATACCTTTAGCCCAAAACCTAATGCTAAACCTACCCCTAACCCTAATCTGAAACCTACCCCAAACCATCATTTTAACCCAAACACTAACAATAACACCAAACATAGCCCTAACCCTAATAATAATCTTATATATTCATCCTACACCCTAGCCCTAACTCTAAAACCTAACTAACCCTAAACACAACTCTAACACTAAACCTAAGACTAAAATTAAAAACATCAACCTAATACTGTAAAGCTAACAAATACCATTAACTTCAGCTTCTACCGCTAACCCTAAATTTAACCATACCCTAACCCTACACTAATCTTAAACCTCTGACACTAATAGCCCTAACTCCAACCAAAGTCCTGTCTTGCCACCTCAACCCTAACTCATAATTCTAAACTAACCCAGACCATAAATTGTAACCTAAATCTAACCCATGACCCTGAAACTGAGGCTGACACTGATGCTGAACATAACCCTAAGCAAATCTTAACCCAAACCCAAAAATGAACCTAAACACTAATATTAAAACATTAATACTAACAATGAACTCTACCACTATCTCTACCCCTAACACAAACACTAAATCTAACACTAACCCTAGCCCTATAACACTATCCCTAAAACTAAACCAAACCCAAATCCACAAACCCTAATATGAACTCTAGCCATAAAGCAAAATCCTGATCCTAAAACTACCCTAACCATTAACCTACCCTAACCCTAACACAATCCCAAACACAAAGCTATCCCTTTTCCATAACCTTAACAATAAAAGTAATCTTAACCCTAACCATAAAATTCTAAGCAAAACTCAAGAGAAAATCCAGTCGTAACACTAAATGCTGAAAACGAAGCCTAACACCCAACAATTGCAAATCATAATCACAAATTTCTAACCCTAAATATAATTCGAACTCTTAACCCAAATGTAACACTAAACAGCACCCGAAGCTCTAAACCTAATCCTGGCCCTAAATTTAACCCCAACATACGAATCACAGACCCAATATAAAAACTATTCATAAAACCCTAATCCTAACACAGACTTGAACAACACAGAGCAATGAACTCTAATACCAAATTCTAACAGCTAATACCAAAGCAAGACCTGCACCCAAACAGTAAGCAAAGCCTAACTCTAAGCCTAACTCTAATACTTACAACAAAATATAAGCATGGACTTCAACCCTAATTGCTAACACTATACTCTAAACCTTAACCATATAACCTTAACACTAACCCTAACGCTAACTGCTAATTACAACCATAACAGTACTTCCAACCCTATCTCAACTCCAACCCTAAACATAACACTCTCTAATCAAAATCATAACCCCATCCAAAAATATCTGAAACTTAATTATAATCTTGATGTAATCATACACATAACTCTCAAACTAAAAGTAAACCCTAAGTTAACAGGAGACACTAAAGCCTTACATTAACAATAGTCATACACACTAAACACTAAAGATAATTCTAACTAATAACAAGAACCTTCTAATACTCTAAAACTAAGCCTAAACGTAACCATAAATGCTATACCCTGCCATAAACATAAACATTAATCCTAATCATAGTATTAACCAAAAACCTAAGGCTAAATGCAACCCTTCAGATTAACAATAACCCATATAACCCCTAACATGAAACCTAACCCAATCTCTAAAACCTAATAATAAACCTAACACTAAACTCTGACCCTAAGCCTAACTGTAAACCCTAAGAGTAATCAAACCCTAATATTATCCTAACCATAAGCCTTACACAATAAACACAACCCTAATATTAACCCCAAACTTCAAGCCTAAACCTAACCAAACCTTTACACTAAACCTACTCCTAATCTCTTCTCCAATCCTAATCTGACCCAAACCCTAACTCTAATCCTAAACACTGGAAACACTAACCAGAACCCGAGCTCAACACTAAACTGAATTGTTATCCTTATTTTAACCCTAACCCTAAATGCCCACCCTAACAGTAACACAGTAACCTTCTAACCCTAACCCTCACCTTTGCCTTATCTCTATGAACACTTACCCCAACCCTTGCAATGTCCCTAAACCAGAACCTAATCCTACCCTAACCTCTAATCTCTAACTATAGTTCTGTATTTTACCCCAAATCGAAGCATAACCCAACCCCAAACATAACTTCTAATTTTGATCCTAAGTTTACTCCTAACATCATCCCCTGACTCTAATCCGAATTTTAACCTTAACCCTAATTGTATCACAACAATAACCCCTAACACAACTCAAGCACTAACCATCAGTCACACATTAATTTTAATTCTGCAATTGTAAGCTCCTATTCCTAACCCCTGCCTTCTATCCTATTTCTAATGTTAGTCTGTCATTATTGAAAAGAAAAATTAAATATATTCTCTATGATTCCAACTTATCACCCCTTATGCCCATAATAGCACATCAAGCCACATCTCTGTGTAATTCCAAATGAGTATTGAATTAAACAGATGAATTCACTGGGATAAAAAAACAAATGTTAATACATCCAATAATCATAGACATAATGTTTAAATGAATAATAGTACAGGGGATTTGCTACATAGTAAAGACCTTATACAACACAATGGTTATTTTTTCAGTAAATCAATTAATTTTTTTTAACATGCTAACATTATCTCTTTCAAAAGACACATACCAATATATTTAATAATAAAACATTCAACAAACTGGGGTTTGAATATCTTTCACATGATAAAACATCTTTTTATAAAACCCCTAAGAATAATAATCTGAACTGTTGGGAAACAAAGCTTTAAGTTGAGAAACACAGCAATTATATTCACTTTCGCAACTGTATTCCACACTGCACTTGAAGTTCTATCCAGAACAACTAGAGAAAAATATACACAAAGCCATTCATATGTAAAAGGAAAAAGTAAAACTATATACACACAGATCTCATAATCTCATATACAGAAAATCATATGAAACTAACAAAATATTATAAAATCTAGTAAACAAATTAAGCAAACGTATAGCACAATATATCAAAACACAAAAATTTATTTTCATACACTAGCAATAAACTAAAAATAAAATCAAGACAACAATTTTGTGTATAAAAATAAAAATAAAAAAACAGACTGCTAATCTTCATCTGCTCTGAAATCCATAGGTGCAGGCAGCTGGCAGTGGAGGGAATCGCTGATGTGGAGACTGTGCTGCTACACTGGGATCTGAGCTATAGTGGCAAAGACTGTGCTGCTACACTGGGATCTGAGCTGTAGTGGCAATGGGACTAACCAGAAACTAACCATGTTTCTGAGGAATTAAAGTGGAATTATTTGAAAACATAATATGCCTAGATGAGGTTGCTCATGACTAATCCCAGCAATTTGGGAGGCTGAGTCAGGTGAATCACCTGAGGTCAGGAATTCCAGACAGGTCAGACCCACATGGAGAAACCCCATCCCTACACAAAACACAAAAAATATTAATCAAGCCTGAAGGTTCATGCCTGTAATCCCATGTATATAAATATAACTGATTGTATAGAAAAATAATAAATTGATATAATGAAATAAATTATAATAAACTGTTAACTCTTCAGTGTTAAAATCCTGCAGTTGAGGTGTTTTTTGTTCTTCATAGATAGTGCATTTCTCGTATGCAATGTAACTATAAGATTAATGATGAGAAAAGTTTGTTTTTTTTGTTTTTTTGCATAGCAGAGTTATAATTTGCTCACAATATAACAAATTAAGGACATGTTGGCAGACTGAGAAATAAACAAGTATGCTAATGTATAGGTGATTTTTAAACTACCCAGGAGGTCCATGACTAAACTATATGACGTAGAGGTCTTGTGCATCATACCTTTCAGGCAATTCAAAGTAGTATAATTTTATTGACTGTCAAGTGAAGCATTTGTGGCAAATTTCAAACGAGTAAGAAGAAAATAATGGGTAAATATGGTGGCTATATCTATAATTTTTAGTACTTTGGGAGGCCAGGTGGGAGGATTGCTTAAGCCAAAGAGTTTGAAGTTTCAGTGAACTGTAAATATACCCCGACACTTCCACCTGGTTAAGAAAATAAGACCCTACCTCAGTAGTAGCGGTAGTAGTAGTAGTAGTAGTAGTAGTAGTAGTAGTAGTAGTAGTAATAGTAGCAGTAGTAGCAATAATAATAATAATAATAATAATAATAATAATAAAGTTTTCAAAAATAAATTGATCCAAGATGCAAGACTTAGATATGGAAAATTACAAAATACTACTTAAATAAATTCAAAAAAATCTAAGTATATTTAAAGACACTACATGTTTCTGGATTATAAGATGATATTTTGAAAGGTGGCAATAATACACAATGCAATCTGTAAATGTATTGTTATTCCTATGAAATACCAAACTCTTTTGCAGAAATAGGCAAGACAGTCATAACATTCATATGAATTTCAAGAGATGCTGAATAGCCAAAATATTCTTGCGAATAAAACCAACTTGGAGACTTACATTTCTCAATTTCAAATATTACTAAAAAGCAGCAGTAAGAAAAATAGCATAATATTAGTATAAGGACAAACATAGATAGATAAAGGAAACTAAATGTTGGATTCATTTATACCTCTTTGGTTCATTGATTTTTGACATACAGCCAAAACCATTAAATTCAACAAATGCTGTTAGAGATCTGATTATCCACATTCAGACAAATAAATTGTACCCTTTCCTTACAATGTGTAAAAAATTTAACTAAAATAGTTCAAAAACCTCCATATTGAAAATAATAAACTCTGGAAGAAAATATAAATTTTAGTAATAAAATTTTACAACTTGGATTCAGCAGTAGTTTCTGAGATCTAATGCCAAAATCAAAGTTAAATAAATAATTTCTGCAAAATTAAAGACTTTTCTGCATCAAAAGACACTACAAAGCAAGTGAAAAGACATGCCAGAGAAAGGCAGATTTGCATGTTATTTATGTGACAACTGTCTGTTATTCACAATATGTAAAGAACTTGTATTACTCAACTACATGCAAAAAAAAAAAAGACAATTCAATTACAAAATGGAGAAATAGTTGAACACACACTTCATCAAAGAGACATGCATATGGAAAACAAGCAACTAAAAATATGTACAAACATGTAAGTTTTGCTGCACTAAGTGTTTTATATAATACTTTTCCCCATAGTCGTATGATTCTGTGTGGTCAAATTAGTCTTGTTGAACCCCACCTTCCTTGGATAAAAAAGAAAATAACTGACAAAAAAAAATAAATTTGAAATGAAGAGTTTCCTGCTGGACTAGAGTTTCCAATAAAAGTAATAGATTATCCCTCAGTCTTCATGTGTTACAAATTTCCATCCAGCAGGAAGTAACACAGGGAGCCATTGGGTTCATGAGGTATATGGATATACACCTCCCCCAAGTCCCCTACAAAGCTGTGACATAATTATATTTTCTCATTACATTTAAATACTAATAATTCAAATGATTAAATATCTAATTTTAATTGATTTATTGCACATATAGGGAGCTTTACAAATATAAAATAATATTGATTCATTGTACAGATAGGAAATTTTACAAATTTTATATATATATATATATATATATATATATATAGAGAGAGAGAGAGAGAGAGAGAGAGAGAGAGAGAGAGAGAGTCATGATGTGGACTAGAACATTTTGTCAGTTAACTGAACTGGTAGACTATTTAAAATAAAAGTTTTAAACCTAAAATACCTTGTAACTATTTACATACAGAGAATATAGCAAGACAATAGTCTGTCCAATATATTCATACATAATTTCTGTAATTAACTGTGTCATTTTTCTTTGGAAGCAAGATTTTTTATTTAATAATTATCCCAAACGATGATTTTTATTTTATTAACTATTATTTCCCAGATTAAGAAATTGTGTTTCATAATTTTTATTATCTCTTCAATGATCTAACAAATGATCAATAATTTTTTTATTTTTAGACACAACACATGAACTTTTCTACAGTTAAGTATTAGAACTGTTGTGCCTTTTAGGCCTTAGAAAATCAGCTAACAGTGGGCACTGGGTCACTGAGTTGAGAAAATGCACACTAAAATCACTACGACACCCAAGAACCTGTGTCCCCAGAAGTGAGAGCAGAGGAGACTGCAGGCAGTTGAGTTAACTAAATGGAAGAGTAAAACAGGCAGGAGTACTTGGTGTCTCCAAGCATTGTAAGTTTTAAAAATAAAATCAGGAGAGTGACAGGATAAAATTTGCATTTGTAAATGAATATTTTGCTATTACCGAGTGAGTTTGCTAGTGGTGGCAGAATGGATTGCAATCCTTCAGGTGGGCTGCACTAAGGAGAGTACAGTAGCACACGAGGGTGTTCTATCCAGGAATCTAAAGTCCTCATCTGTTCAGAAAAAAATTCTGAGTAGACACAGATTGGGGTTACCACTGCTCTTTACAAACATCAGCGTTGTGAAAACTGAGAGTGTCTCAGTATGTGGCGTCCCTCCAATGGTCTGAGGGACAGTGAACTGGCCCCCTGTGTAAAAAGTTTGGGGACACCTGACCTAAACCTTGGCCGCTGTTGTGGAGATGTTCGAAAGCCATCTTGAACTGCCTGAAGTTCACATGGAGAATCCCCATCCCTACACAAAATACAAAAAATATTAGCCGAGCCTGAAGGTTTATGCCTGTAATCCCATGTATATAAACATAACTGATTGTATAGAAAAATAATAAATTGATATAATGAAATAAATTATAATAAACTGTTAACTCTTCAGTGTTTAAGTCCTGCAATTGAGTTGTTTTTTGTTCTTCATAGATAGTGCATTTCTCGTATGCAATGTAACTATAAAATTAATAATGAAAAAAGTTTTTTTTTTTTTTTTTTTTTTTTTAATTGCATTTTAGGTTTTGGTGTACATGTGATGAACATGCAAGATTGTTGCATAGGTACACACATGGAAGTGTGGTTTACTGTCTTCCGTCCTCTCACCTGTATCTGTCATTTCTCCCCATACTATCTCTTCCCACTTCCCCACCCCCTTCCCCTCCCCCATTTCCCCCCAACGGACCCCAGTGTGTAGTGCTCCCCTCCCTGTGTCCATGTGTTCTCACTGTTCAACACCCATCTATGAGTGAGAATATACGGTGTTTGATTTTCTGCTCTTGTTTCAGTTGCTGAGAATGATGGTTTCCAGGTTCATCCATGTCCCTACAAAGGACATGAACTCATCGTTTTTGATGGCTGCGTAATATTCCATGGTGTATATGTACCACATTTTCCCTATCCAGTCTATCATCATTGGGCATTTGGGTTGGTTCCAGGTCTTTGCTATTGTAAACAGTGCTGCAATGAACATTTGATTGCACGTGTCCTTGTAGTAGAATGATTTATAATTCTTTGGCTAGATACCCAGTAATGGTATTGCTGGGTCAAATGGGATTTCTATTTTTAGGTCCTTGAGGAATCGCCACATTGTCTTCCACAATGGTTGAATTAATTTACATTCCCACCAACAGTGTAAAAATGTTCCTATTTCTCCACATCCTCTCCAGCATCTGTTGTTTCCAGATTTTTTAATGATCGCCATTCTAACTGGTGTGAGATGATATCTCAATGTGGTTTTAATTTGCATTTCTCTGATGACCAGTGATGATGAGCATTTTTTCATATGTTTGTTGGCCTCCTGTATGTCTACTTTTGTAAAGTATCTGTTCATATCCTTCGCCCATTTTTGAATGGGCTTGTTTGTTTTTTTCTTGTAGATCTGCTTTAGTTCATTGTAAATTCTGGATATCAGCCCCTTGTCAGATGGGTAGGCTGCAAAAATTTTTTTCCCATTCTGTTGGTTGCCGATTCACTCTACTGACTGTTTCTTTTGCCGTGCAGAAGCTGTGGAATTTGATTAGGTCCCATTTGTCATTTTGGCTTTTGTTGCCACTGCTTTTGCCGTTTTGGTGATGAAGTCCTTGCCTACACCTATGTCCTGAATGGTTTTGTCTAGATTTTCTTCTAAGGTTTTTATGGTATTAGGTCTGATGTTTAAGTCTTTAATCCATCTGGAGTTAATTTTTGTGTAAGGTGTCAGGAAGGGGTCCTGTTTCTGCTTTCTGCACATGGCTAGCCAGTTTTCCCAGCACCATTTATTAAACAGGGAGTCCTTTCCCCATTGCTTGTTTTTGTCAGGTTTGTCGAAGATCAGATGGTTGTGGGTATGTTGTATTTCCTCTGAGGCCTATGTTCTGTTCCATTGGTCTATATCTCTGTTTTGGTACCAGTACCATGCTGTTTTGATTACTGTAGCCTTGTAGTATAGTTTGAAGTCTGGTAGTGTGATGCCTCCTGGTTTGTTCTTTTTGCTTAGTATTCACTTGGCTATGCGGGCTCTCTTTTGGTTCCATATGACGTTTAAGGTGTTTTTTTTTCCAGTTCTGTGAAGAAGGTTATTGGTAGCTTGATGGGAATAGCATTGAATCTGTAAATTATTTTAGGCAGTATGGCCATTTTCACGATGTTGATTCTTCCTAACCATGAACATGAAATGTTTCTCCATCTGTTTGTATCCTCTGTTATTTCATTGAGCAATGGCTTGTAGTTCTCCTTGAAGAAGTCCTTTACGTTCCTTGTTAGGTTGTATTCCTAGGTACTTTATTCTCTTTGTAACAATTGTGAATGGCAGTTCGTCCTTGATTTGGCTCTCTTGAAGTCTATTACTGGTGTATAGGAATGCTTGTGATTTTTGCACGTTGATTTTGCATCCTGAGACTTTGCTGAAGTTGTTTATCAGTTTCAGGAGATTTTGGGCTGAGATGATGGGGTCATCCAGATATATAATCATGTCATCTGCAAATAGAGACAATTTGATTTCCCCCTTTCCAATTTGGATACACTTTATTTCTTTTTCTTGCCTGATTGCTCTGGCTAGAAATTCCAGTACTATATTGAATAGGAGTGGTGAGAGAGGGCATCCTTGTCTAGTGCCAGATTTCAAAGGGAATGTTTCCAGTTTTTGCCCATTCAGTATGATATTGCTGTTGGTTTGTCGTAAATAGCTTTTATTGTTTTGAGATACGTTCCGTCAATACCTAGTTTATTGAGGGTTTTTAGCATAAAGCGTTGTTGAATTTTGTCAAAAGCCTTCTCTGCATCAAATGAGATAAGCATGTGTTTTTTGTCTTTGGTTCTGTGTATGTGGTGAATTACGTTTATGGACTTGCGTATGTTGAACCAGCCTTGCATCCCCGGGATGAATCCTACTTGATCATGGTGGATGAGCTTTTTGATATACTGTTGCAATCGGTTTGCCAGTATTTTATTGAAGATTTTTGCATCTATGTTCATCATGGATATTGGCCTGAAATTTTCTTTTCTTGTTGAGTCTCTTCCGGGTTTTGGTATCTGGATGATGTTTGTCTCGTAAAATGATTTGGTAAGGATTCCCTCTTTTTGGATTGTCTGGAATAGTTTCAGAAGGAATGGTATCAGCTCCTCTTTGTATGTCTGGTAGAATTCAGCTGTGAACCCATCTGGACCTGGGCTTTCTTTGGGTGGTAGGCTCCTTATTGCTGCCTCGACTTCAGACCATGTTATTGGTCTATTCAGTGTTTCGGCTTCTTCCAGCTTTAGGCTTGGGAGGATGCAGGTGTCCAGGAATTTATCCATTTCTTCCAGGTTTACTAGTTTATGTGGATAGAGTTGTTTGTAATAATCTCTGATGATTGTTTGGATTTCTGTGGAATCTGTGGTGATATTCCTTTTATTGTTCTTTATTGCATCAATTTGGTTATTCTCTCTTTTCTTTTTTTATTAATCTGGCTAGTGGTCTGTCTATTTTGTTGATCTTTTCAAGAAACCACCTCCTTGGTTTGTTGATTTTTTGAAGAGTTTTTTGTGTCTCTATTTCCTTCAGTTCTGCTCTGATCTTAGTTATTTCCTGTCTTCTGCTAGGTTTTGAGTTTTTTTGATCTTGCTCCTCTAGCTCTTTCAATTTTGATGATAGGGTGTCAATTTTAGATCTCTCCTTTCTTCTCATGTGGGCACTCATTGCTATATATTTTCCTCTAGAGACTGCTTTAAATGTGTCCCAGAGATTCTGGTATGTTGTGTCTTCATTCTCATTGGTTTCAAAGAACATCTTTATTTCTGCGTTCATTTCATTGTTTATCCAGTCAACATTCAAGAGCAAGTTGTTCAGTTTTCATGAAGCTGTGCAATTCTGAGTTAGTTTCTGCATTCTCTGTTCTAACTTGATTGCACTGTGGTCTGAGAGACTGTTTGTTATGATTTCTGTTCTTTTGCATTTGCTGAGGAGTGATTTATTGCCAATTATGTGGTCAATTTTAGAGTAGGTGTGATGTGGTGCTGAGAAGAATGTATATTCTGTGTATTTGGGGTGGAGAGTTCTGTAAATGTCTATTAGATTTGCTTGTTCCAGGTCTGTATTCAGGTCCTGGATATCCTTGTTGATTTTCTATCTGGATGATCTGTCTAATATTGACAATGAGGTGTTAAATTCTCCCATTATTATTGTTTTGGAGTCTAAGTCTCTTTGTAAGTCATTAAGAATTTGCCTTATGTATCTGGGTGCTCCTGTATTGGGTGCGTATATATTTAGGATCGTTAGCTCTTCTTGTTGCAGTGATCCTTTTACCATTATGTAATGTCCTTCTTTGTCTCTTTTGATCTTTGTTACTTTAAAGTCTATTTTTCAGAATTGCAACTCCCGCTTTTTTTTTTTTTTTTTTTTTTTTTTTTGCTCCCCATTTGCTTGGTAGATCTTCCTCCATCCCTTTATTTTGAGCCTTTGTGTATCCTTGCATGTAAGATGGGTTTCCTGGATACAACACACTGATGGGTTTTGGCTTTTTTATCCAATTTGCCAGTGTGTGTCTTTTGATTGGGGCATTTAGTCCGTTGACATTTAGGGATAGTATTGTTATGTGTGAATTTGATACTGTCATTTTGATGCTACCTGGCTGTTGTGTTGGTTAGTTGATGCAGATTCTTGATTGTGTTTATGTTCTTTTACCATTTGGTGTATTTTTGGAGTGGCTGTTACTGGTTGTTCCTTTATATGTGTAGAGGCTCTTTCAGGAGTTCTTGTAGAGCAGGTTTGGTGGTGATGAAATCTCTGAGTACTTGCTTGTTCACAAAGGTTTTTATTTTTCCTTTACTTATGAAGCTTAGTTTGTCTGGATAGGAGATTCTGGGTTGAAAGTTCTTTTCTTTAAGGATGTTGAATATTGGCCCCCAATCTCTTCTGGTTTGTAGGGTTTCTTCTGAGAGATCTGCTGTGAGTCTAATGGGCTTCCCTTTGTGGGTAACCCGACCTTTCTCTCTGGCTGCCCTTAGCATTTTCTCTTTCATTTCAACCCTGGTGAATCTGACGATTATGTGCCTTGGGGTTGCTCTTCTTGAGGAATATCTTCGTGGTGTTCTCTGTATTTCCTGGATTTGAATATTGGTCTGCCTTGCTAGGTTGGGGAAGTTTTCCTGGATAATATCCTGAAGAGTATTTTCCAGCTTGGATTCATTCTCTTCATCACATTCAGGTACACCTATCAGACATAGATTAGGTCTTTTCACATAGTCCCACATTTCTTGAAGATTTTGTTCATTCCTTTTTGCGATTTTTTCTCTGTTCTTGCCTTTTCTTTTTATTTCATTGAGTTGATCTTCGACCTCTGATATCCTTTCTTCTGCTTGGTCAATTCGGCTGTTGAAGCTTGTGCATGCTTCATGAAGTTCTTGTGTTGCGTTTTTCAGCTCCATCAATTCACTTATTCTCCTCTCTATTATGTCCATTCTCGTCAGCAGTTCGTCCAATCTTTTTTCAAGGTTCCTATTTTCTTTGCGTTCGGTTAGAACATGTTCTTTTAGCTCACTGTAGTTTCTTACTACCCACCTTCTGAAGTCTGATTCTGTCATTTCATCACCCTCCTTCTCCATCCAGTCTGGTTCCCTTGCTGGTGAGTTGTGATCCCTTTCAGGAGGAGAGGTGTTCTGGTTTCGGGAGTTTTCTTCCTTTTTGCACTGGTTTCTTCCCATTTTTTGTGGGTTTATCCACCTGCTGTCTGTCTCTGTCCCAGGGAGTTGGAGCTTTATGAGTTTCCATTGCACTACTCCCTTTTTTGATTTTTCTTTAAGGTCTGACCCGCCCAGCTAGCAGCAGGCCTCCCACTGCCTGCCTGCAGGGGCTTTGCTGAGCTGCTGTGGGCTCTGCCCAGCTGCTCTGAGATCTTCCCTGTAGTCCTTTTTATATGGGTGTAGTTAGAACTGTCTGGGCAACCATGGCCCCGCCTCTGTTATGGTAGAATCTCTCTGTTGTGGCAGGTTGCCTCAGCATTGCCTCGGCAACAACAGCCTGCCTCAGTAGCGGTGGAGAGTCTCAGTAATGGCGGAAGACCCTCCCCCACGGAGCCGGACTGTCCGGGTTCAGCTGTGCTTGGTTTGAAGGGCTCAACCCAGAGGGTTTCCAATTACTGTTTTTGTTTTCATTGTTGTTGGGTGTGGAGGGGTGGGACCAACCGAGCCTCATCACCTGGCTCCCTGACTCAGAGTCTTTTCTTTTAAGTTGAATGACCCTGCGTTCCGGTCGCTTGTTGAAAAGGCGCTGGGATCTCCTGTGCTGCGACTCAAGGAGTCGGCTCGAACTGCGGCACCGGCTCCTGGCGGATTTTTTGCCTAGGAATCTCCTGGCCTGACTCGCTATTTCAGATTAATGGGCAACTCTGCTGTCTCAGGGCTCTGCTCACCAGCTAAGATGGCTCCCAGACCAGTGGCTTTTGTACAGAGAACTGCAGCAACAGGGAGGGGTCACAGCAGCTGCCCGGGCGGAATCAGCCCCACGGGGACCAAAACAGCCGCACCGGCTGGGACTGCGACGCTGGTGACCCCTCTGCCTGGGTATCTCCTGGTCAGTGGGCAATAAGAGTTCGTCTGGAAATGCGGCGTCCACTCACCCTCTGCACTTTCACTGGGAGCTGAAGTCCTGAGCTGTTCTTAGGCGGCCATCTTCCCAGTATCTGTTTTTTTTTTTTTTTTTTTTTTTTTGCATAGCAGAGTTATAATTTGCTTACAATATAACAAACTAAGGACAGGTTGACAGACTGAGAAATAAACAAGTATGCGAATGTATAGGTGATTTTTAAACTACTCAAGAGATACATGACTAAACTATATGACATAGAGGTCTTGTGCATCATAACTTTCAGGCAATTCAAAGTAGTATAATTTTATTGACTCTCAAGTGAAGCGTTTGTGGCAACTTTCAAATGAGTAAGAAAAAAATAGTGAGTAAATATGGTGGCTTATGTCTATAATTCTTAGTACTTTGGGAGGCCAGATGGGAGGATTGCTTAAGCCAAAGAGTTTGAAGTTGCACTGAACTATAAATATACCCCAAAACTGCCACCTAGTTAAGAAAATAAGACCCTATGTCAGAGTAGTAGCAGTAGTAGTAGCAGTAGTAGTAGTAGTAGTAGCATTAGTAGTAGTAGTATTAGTAGTAGTAGTAATAGTACTACTAATAATAATAATAGTAAAGTTTTAAAAAATAAATTGATCCAAGGTGCAAGACTTAGATATGGAAAATTACAAAATACTGCTTAAATAAATTCAAGAAACTCTAAGTATATTTAAAGACACTACATGTTTCTGGATTATAAGTTGATATTTTGTAATGTGGCAATAATACACAAAGCAATCTGTAAATTTATTGTGATTCCTATGAAATACCAAACTCTTTTGCAGAAATAGGCAAGACAGTCATAACATTCATATGAATTTCAAGAGATGCTGAATAGCCAAAATATTCTTGTGCATAAAACCAACTTGGAGACTTACATTTCTCAATTTCAAATATTACTAAAAAGCAGCAGTAAGCAAAACAGCATAATATTAGCATAAGGACAAACATAGATAGATAAAGGAAACTAAATGTTGGATTCATTTATACCTCTTTGGTTCATTGATTTTTGATATACAGCCAAAACCATTAAATTCAACAAATGCTGTTAGAGATCTGATTATCCACATTCAGACAAATAAATTGTACCCTTTCCTTACAATGTGTAAAAAATTTAACTAAAATAGTTCAAAAACCTCCATATTGAAAATAATAAACTCTGGAAGAAAATATAAATTTTAGTAATAAAATTTTACAACTTGGATTCAGCAGTAGTTTCTGAGATCTAATGCCAAAATCAAAGTTAAATAAATAATTTCTGCAAAATTAAAGACTTTTCTGCATCAAAAGACACTACAAAGCAAGTGAAAAGACATGCCAGAGAAAGGCAGATTTGCATGTTATTTATGTGACAACTGTCTGTTAGTCACAATACGTAAAGAACTTGTATTACTCAACTACATGCAAAAAAAAAAAAAAAAAAAAAAAAAAAAAAAGACAAACAATTCAATTACAAAATGGAGAAATAGTTGAAAACACACTTCACCAAAGAGACATGCATATGGAAAACAAGCAACTAAAAATATGTACAAACATGTAAGTTTTGTTGCACTAAGTGTTTTATATAATACTTTTCCCCATAGTCATATGATTCTGTGTGGTCAAATTAGTCTTGTTGAGCCCCACCTTCCTTGGCTAAAAAAGAAAATAACTGACAAAAAAAATAAATTTGAAATGAAGAGTTTCCTGCTGGACTAGAGTTTCCAATAAAAGTAATAGATTATCCCTCAGTCTTCATGGGGTACAAATTTCCATCCAGCAGGAAGTAACACAGGGAGCCATTGGATTCATGAACTATATGGATATACACCTGCCCCAGGTCCCCTACAAAGCTGTGACATAATTACATTTTCTCATTACATTTAAATACTAATAATTCAAATGTTTAAATATATAACTTTAATTGATTTATTGTACATATAGGGAGCTTTACAAATATAATATTGATTAATCGTACAGATAGAAAATTTTACAAAATATATATAAATGATGTGGACTAGAACATTTTTTCAGCTAACAGTACTGGTAGACTATTTAAAATAAAAGTTTTAAACCTAAAATACCTTGTAACTAATTACATACAGAGAATATAGCAAGACAATAGTCTGTCCAATGTATTCATAAGTAATTTCTATAATTAACTGTCATTTTTCTTTGGAAGCAAGATTTTTTATTTAATAATTATCCCAAACGATGATTTTTATTTTATTAACTATTATTTCTCAGATTTAGAAATTGTGTTTTATAATTTTTATTATCTCGTCAATGATCTAACAAATGATCAATTTTTTTTTTTTTTATTTTTAGACACAACACATGAACTTTTCTACAGTTAAGTATTAGAACTGTTGTGCCTTTCAGGCCTTAGAAAATCAGCTAACAGTGGGCACTGGGTCACTGAGTTGAGAAAATGCACACTAAAATCACTACGACACCCAAGAACCTGTGTACTCACAAGTGAGAGCAGAGGAGACTGCAGGCAGTTGAGTTAACTAAATGGAAGAGTAAAACAGGCAGGAGTACTTGGGGTCTCCAGCCATTGTAAGTTTTAAAAATAAAATCAGGAGAGTGACAGGATAAAATTTGCATTTGTAAATGAATATTTTGCTATTACCAAGTGAGTTTGCTAGTGGTGGCAGAATGGATTGCAATCCTTCAGGTGGGCTGCACTAAGGAGAGTACAGTAGCACACGAGGGTGTTCTATCCAGGAATCTAAAGCCCCCATCTGTTCAGAAAAAAATTCTGAGTAGACACAGATTGGGGTTACCACTGCCCTTTACAAACATCAGGGTTGTGAAAACTGAGGGTGTCTCAGCAACAGTTCCAGAAAAAGAAACATGCACTCACATGAAAGGAGACTTTTTCTCCCAGTTGAGGCAGGTGTTGAAGTAAAATGGGCATGTGAATTGGACTTTCACGTAGAAACCGTGTATTTTCCTGCTTTGGTAGTTATATGACGATAACCTGAAGCATTGTTTCCATTTTGATAAAACACACTGGGCAATTTTGCATGAAGCTGAAAATCTGACACAGCAATAATTACTGGAAAATTTGGAAAAAAGGAAAAACCATACTAAATGCTATTGCAAGTTTCCTAGAAGTATGAAATTACTGAGAAGTAAAGTTTTTTTAAAATAAAATATTTATGTTTATATCATGTCACTAAAGCAGAGGCAACAGCAAAAAAATTCATTATAGAGGGCAAATCCAACTCACCCAACTCAGTGGGAGCTATGAAACCAAATGCTTTGGTAAGAGTAGAAATGTTAAGTCATTATTACAGGTATTACATCTGTATAACAGGTGTTACATTAGTAATTATGGGTGTTATATCAGTGTTATGATCTATTTGTATTATAAATATTGTGTTAATATTATGAGTGTTATATTAGTATTTTAGTGCTACTTCAGTATTACTGTTGTTCCATCAGTATTATAGTTGTTACATTGGTATTGTGGATGATATATTGTTATTATGGTATGTTGATATTATGGTATTATGTTACAGTTGTATTATGGATAGTATGTCAGCATTATGAATGGTATATTGATATTATGAGTGTTACAGTTGAATTACAGGTATAAGGACAGCATTACAGATGCTACATCAGTGTTACAGATGTTTTATTAGTATTGCAGATTCTATATTGATATTGTGAGTATTACAGTTGTATTATGGGTGTTACGTAAGTAGTATAATTGTTGCATTTTTGTTGCAAATGCTACGTTGATATTATGAGTGTTTTATTGCTACTATGAGTGTTACAGCTATATTAGGAAATATTAGATCAGTACTATCAGTGTTACATTTTACATTACTGATGTTAAAACTGTATTACAATGTTACATTAGTTTATCAATGTTATATTTGTATTATAGATGTCATAATTTTTGAAGAATGTTGTATTTGTGTCATGAGTACCTGGTGTTGACCTTAAATTGTGGCCACCATGCATTGGGTGTAAAGAAAGGCCTTATGGAGCACTGGAAACCATAGCATTTTTTAACTCTAATTTTGTACACCAAGCTCTTCTATTAGGCCTTTGATCCTTAAAGGTCAGAGGAAGGATTTCACTTACCTCTACCCCCAGCTATTCCAGAGTGAGGTGGGGTTTCTCCTGACTGAGCTGAGGGGAACATAGCTCTGATCCTATCAAGTGTCAGACTCTTAACACTGAAGCACTTCTAAGGTCTGAAATGGCAGGCTCTGGCATCTTTCTGCTCATGACTGGCATAACTGCAGGACCCCTGTAGTAACAGTGTTGCAGCCAGGCACCCTTTCTTGGCTTGCCTGCAGCACCAAAGAAGCCAGAGTTCAGATGGCTCAACATTGTGATTTTGAAAATTCAAACTGAATTGGAGCCGATTATTCTGCTATCTCTTTGTTTGTTATTAATTATGAAACCATTAACAGGGAATAATGAAAAATGAATAGAGTAAAACTTTACAACTTATAAAAAAACATGTCCTTAACATATCTTGAAGCTTAAAATGCAGAATTATAAAAATTATACAAGAAAGACCGGAAAGAAAGTTATGTGAAATGTGACCTGTATTTGGCCCTGAGTTATAACATATGACATCGAAGCCGATTTATAACAGAAAAAATAATTAACAATGTAGACATTCTCATACTAAAAATTTACACTCTGTGAAATTGTTTTTCAGTAAATAGGAAGACTAGACATAGACTGAGAAGAAATACCCGAAAAATGCTGATCTAAGCAACAACTTGCACACTCAAAATATACAAAGAAATCTTGAAATATAAATAAAATAGATTACTCAATTAAAAACCAGTAAAGAGCTAAGCAGACAACTCACCAATGAAGCTACAAAGATGGCTAATAAACAGAAAGATATTCAAACACATATATCATTAAGAAACTAAAAATTACAGTAAAAAAGATAGCATGGCTGAACTATATTTGCTAGAACTGATAAACTATTAAGAAAACATGACAATTATCTGGAGGATATACTAAGGTGTATTCATTGTGGGTGGAGTGCATGATGGTAAAATAATTATGGAATACAGTGTAGAAGACCGGAATATGCCACCCCCAGATATGACAGTAGAAAACCAGAATACATTAACACAAAATATACTTCTTTCATGGAGGCCTATTTTGAACTCATTATTTTCAGAAAATATAAACATAATAGAACTCCTGAAAACAGAGAAGATATACTTTTATAAAAATAATTATATAAAATAAGAATATTTTAATTTAGTAAAGATTCCCTCTCAATACTAATGAGAGAATGATGACGAAATTATTAGAGGTTCTTAAGAAACTTCCAGAAACACCTTCACAAATATACCCAGATATGGTACTTTGCCAGCAATGTGAGTATCCCTTAACCCTGTCAAGTGAACACCTAAAATTACCCATACAATATTTATGCCTAATTTGTGGCTACAATTTTAGAATGAATGCTATAAAATTTATTCTTGAATCTGTCTGTATGTTTGCATATATTTTATATATGTGATATTTCCAAACTTGTGGATGGCAATAAAAAATTAATTTCTGAAATTATTTAAAAGTGCTTTATTCCAAATTTGTTTTTTTAAAAAAAGAACTTATAAGTTATATTTCTAAACCACCCACATAATATAGGAACCAATCCAAATATTTTTCAAGTACAGTCTATTTGGTAAGTAGAACTAATTTAATGTTTTTGGCTTAATAAAACAAGTATGTCTTTAGACTTGTCACTATTAAATGTAAAACAGGTATACATTTTTATTTTATTTGGTTACTAGTTGAACCAATTGATATTTGCTAGATACTTAAAATCTTAAAGCTTAGAGGTTTATTTAAATTGTTACAGTTATTATGAACAAAATAATTGTAATAATAATTGTTTTACAGAAAATTTGCCTAAAACTGGCTACAAAATCTTACTGATAATTTGCAACATTAAAATATGTTAAATAAAACATTTTTATTAAATGCCAAGATTATAAATAAAAATAAAATTGTATCACATCAATTACTAAACAAAAAATGAAATTTCATATACTTGTAACTTCCTATTTTTACAGAGAGACTAAAAGTTTTTTGGTGTGTTGAAAAACATTCTTTCTACAATAATGAGGTAGTGTACTATAAGAAAATATATGCCTGCAGAAATTATAATATGGTGTATTCATAAATTATCTAATTTACTATGGAATGCTAGCATTTGGTAGAGAGTTTCATATAAGCACTGTGGAAAATATACAAATAAGCAAAGATGCTTAATCTTCCTTAAGTCATATTTGTATGAATAAAATATTATCTGTTTGGAAACTGTATATAATTCCTGGAAATTTGTAAAAGATCTTTTCCTTCATTATATGCTCTATTATAATATCATGAGTCATCATTCCAGTCATTACTTTAAATATGTGTGCCTTCAAAGAAGATCCAAAACGGTTGTTTTAAAACAGCTTGGATTTGCAGCTCCCAGTCAAAGCACAGAGGGTAAGTGGATGCCGTATTTTTATTGCCCACGGACCAGAAGATTACCAGGCAGAGAAGCCCCATGGTTCACCAGTGTGGCTGCTTTGGCAGGTGAAGTTCTTTTGGTTGGTATGGCTGCTTTTCCCCACGTAGTTTCTTTGTCACCACCTTGGCCAGCGGTTCTTTGTACAAAATAAACCAGTCCGTGTGTGCCCTTTTGTCTGGCATTTGGAGCCCCAAGAAGTTGCCCATTCATCTGATTAAAGAGGGGACTTAACAGGAAGACAGGCCAGGAGATTCCTGGGCAAAAAAGTGCCACAAATCTTAGTGCTGCTGTTTAAGCCAGTGCAGTGAGTCGCTGCACAGGAAATCACACAGATTGCAGACCCTATTCAACAGGCGACTGGAACACCTGAAATAGAGTCAACTGTTCAAATAAAAAAGAAAATAAAAGACTCTGTGGCAGGGAGCCAGGTGATCAGGTTCAGCTGGCAACACCCCCACAATAGAACAGCAATCTGAAACTATCTGGATTGAAAGTTTCACAGCAAGTGCAGCTGAACCTGAAACAGTACAGCTCTGTGGGGGATGGGTGTCTGCCATTACCATGGCACTCCAACACTACTGATGTAGTCCGCCATTGCTGAGGCAGCCTACCATTGCCAAGGCAACCCACCATTGCTGAGGCTGCCTGCCATTGCCAAGTCAACGCACTGTTGCCAAGGCAACCTATCATTACAGAGAGAGTCCACCAATACAAAGGTGGGCCACCATTGCTGAGACATGTTCTAACTACATGCATGTAAACAGGATTGCAGGGAAGTTGACATGGCAGCTGGGCGGTGCCCACAGCAGCTCAGCAAAGCCTCTGCAGGCAGACAGTGACTAGGCTGCCTCATTGCTGGACAGGGCAGCCTAAAAAGAAAAAAAAAAAAAAAAAAAGGCATCCGCACAAGGAAAACTCATAAATGAAGACCAAACTGCAAGAGAGCACTTGGGAACAAAAAGCGGTTTATGAGTTCTGCTGCAATAGACCTAAACATACCTTCCCAGCAGCTCTGAATGAACAATGGAGCTCACAGCTCAGCACTTGAGCTCCTATAAAGGACAGACTCTCTCTTCAAGCAGCTCCCTTACCCCTGTATATCCAAAAAGTCACCTCATAAAGGAGAAATCAGACTGACATTTGGCAAGTATTCTTCTGAGACAAAGATAGCAGAAGAAACAACTGGTAGCAACCCTTACTATTCTTCAGCTGCTGCAGGTTATCCCCAGGCAAGCAGGGCCTGGAGTAGACCTCAGCAGTCCTACAGCAGAGGGGACAGACTGTTAGAAGAAAAACTAAGAAACAGAAATAACTTCATTATCAACAAACAGAACGCCCACTCAGAGACCCAATCTGAAAGTCAGCAACTATGAAAACAACAGGTAGATAAATCCATAAAGATGTGAAGAAACCAGTGCAAAAAAGATAAAAACACCTGAAACAAGAACACCTCTCCTTCTACAAGGGAATCTCCTCACCAGCAAGGGAACAAGGTTGGATGGAGAATAAGTGTGATGAAATGACTGAATCAGGCTTCAAAAGGTGGGTAGTAAGAAACTTCTGTGAGCTAAAGAACATGTTCTAACCCAATGCAAAGAACCTAAGAACATTGAAAAAAAAAAAAAAAGATATGAGGAAATGCTAACGAGAATGTACAATTTAGAAAGGAATATAAGTGAATTGATGTAGCTGAAAAACACAACACGAGAACTTAGTGAAGCATGCACAGGTTTCAACAGCCAAATTGACCAAGCAAAAGAAAATATATCAGAAGTTGAATATCAACTCAATGAAATAAAATAAGAAGGTATACTTAGAGTAAAAAGAGGAAAAAGGAATGAATAAAATCTCCAACTAATGTGGGACTATGTGAAAAGACCTAATCTATGTTTGATAGGTGTACCTGAATGAGACGAAGTGAATGAATTCAAGCTGGATAATACTTTGTAGGATATTATACAAGAAAACGCTTTCAACCTAGCAGCCTAGGCCAATATTCAAGTCTAAAAATAAAGACAACAAAACAAAAATATTCCTCAAGAGGAAAATACCAAGGTGCATAATCATCAGATTCACCAGGGTTGAAATGAAGAAGAAAATGCTAAGGGCAGCCACAGAGAAAGATCAGGTTACCCACAAAGGGAAGCCCATCAGAATCACTGCAGATCTCTCAGCAGAAACCCTACAAGCCAGAAGACAGTGGGGGCCAATATTCAACATCCTTAAAGAAAAGAACTTTCAACCCAGAATCTTGTATCCAGCCAAACTAAGCTTCATAAGTGAAGAAAAATATAATATTCTTTGCAAACAAGCATGTACTCAGAGATAACATCACCACCAGGCCTGCTTTACAAGAGCTCCTGAAAGGGGCTCTATACATATAAATGAACAACCAGTACCTTCCACTCCAAAAACATGCCAAATGGTAAAAAGCATCAACACAATGAAGAATCTGCATCAACTAATGGACAAAACAGCCAGTTAACACCAAAATGGCAGTATCAAATTCACACATAACAAAATTAACCCTAAATGTAAATACACTAAATGCCCCAATTAAAAGACACAGACTGACAAATTGGATAAAAAGCAAAAAGTCTTCGGTGTGCTGTATCCAGGAAACCCATCTCACATGCAAGGATACACAAAGGCTCAAAATTAAGAAATGGAGAAAGATTTACCAAGCAAATGGAGAGGAAAAAAAAAAAAAAAAGCAAGAGTTGCAACTCTCATCTCTGATAAAATTGATTTTAAAGCAACAAAGATCAAAATAGACAAAGACGAACATTACATAATGGTAAAAGGATCAATGCAATAAGAAGAGTTAATGATCCTAAATATATATGCATACAATACAGGAGCACCCAGATACGTGAGGGAGGTTTCTAATGATTTACAAAGTCTTTAGAAACTTTAAAGTATCCACTTACAATAATAGTGGGAGATTTTAACACCTTATTGTCAATATTAGACAGATCAACCAGACAGAAAAATTAACAAGGATATCCAGGACTTGAACTCAGATCTGGACCAAACAAACCTAATAGACAAAGACGAACATTACATAATGGTAAAAGGATCAATGCAATAAGAAGAGTTAATGATCCTAAATATATATGCATACAATACAGGAGCACCCAGATACGTGAGGGAGGTTTCTAATGATTTACAAAGTCTTTAGAAACTTTAAAGTATCCACTTACAATAATAGTGGGAGATTTTAACACCTTATTGTCAATATTAGACAGATCAACCAGACAGAAAAATTAACAAGGATATCCAGGACTTGAACTCAGATCTGGACCAAACAAACCTAATAGACATTTGGAGAACTCTTACCCCCAAATCCGCAGAATATGCATTGTTCTCAACACCACCTCACACCTACTCTAAAACTGACCACATAATTGGAAGTAAATCACTCCATGGGAAATGCAAAAGAATGGAAATCATAACAAACAGTCTCTCAGACCACAGTGCAATCAAGTCAGAGCTCAAAATTTAAAAAACTAACTCAGAACCACACAGCTTCATGAAAGCTGAACAACTGGCTATTGAATGTTGACTGAATAAACAATGAAATGAAGGAAGAGAAACCAAAGGGAATGATGACAGAATATACCAGTATCTCTGGAACACATTTAAAGCTATCTCTAGAGAAAAATAATAGCCATAAGTGCCCACATGAGAAGGAAAGAGAGATCTAAAATTGACACCCTATAGTCAAAATTGAAAGAGCTAGAGGAGAAAGATAAAAAATAAAAATAAAAATAAAAAACTCAAAACCTAGCAGAAGACAAGAAATAGCTAAAATCAGAGAAGAACTGGAAAAGACAGAGACACAAAAAAACCCTTCAAATAATAAATCCAGGAGCTGTTTTTGTTTTTTTTTTTAAAAAAAAAAAGATCAACAAAATAGATCACTTTTTCCAGATTAAAAAAGAAAAGAGAGAATAACCAAACTATGCAATAAAAAATGATAAAGGAAATATCACCACAGATTCTACATAAATTCTAACCATCATCAGAGATTATTACCAACAACTCTATGCACATAAACTAGCAAACCTGGAAGAAATGGATAAATTTTTGGATACTTGCCTCCTCCCAAGCCTAAACCACAAATAATCCAAAACCCTAAACAGATCCATAACAAAGTCTGAAGTTGAGGCAGAAATTAAGAGCCTACCATCCAAGAAAAGCCCAGGTCCAGATGGGTTCAGAGCCGAATTCTACCAGACATAAAAAGAGGAGTAGGTACCATTCCTTCTGAAACTATTCCAAATAATCCAAAGAGAGAGAATTCTTCCCAAATCATTTTATGAGACCAACATCATCCTGATATCAAAACCCGGCAGAGACTCAACAAGAAAAGAAAACTTCAGGCAAATATCCATGATAAACATAGATGCAGGAATTTTCAATAAAATACTGGCAAGCTGATTGCGACAGCACATCAAAAAGCTTATTCACCATGATCAAGTAGGCTTCATCTCAAGGATGCAAGGCTGGTTCAACATACACAAGTCTATACATATAATTCATTACATAAACAGAACCAAATACAAAAACCACAAGATTATCTCAATTGATGCAGAGAAGGCCTTTGACAAAATTCAACAGCCTTTTATACTAAAAACCCTCAATAAACTAGGTATTGATGGAAAACATCTAAAAATAATAAAAGCTATTTTTGACTAATCAACAGCCAATATTATACTGAATGGGCAAAAACTGGGATCATTTTCTTTGAAATCTGGCACTAGACAAGGATGGCCTCTTTCACCAGTCCTATTCAATATAGTACTGGAAATTGTAGCCAGAGCAATCAGGTAAGAAATAGAAATAAAGGTTATTCAAATAGGAAAGGAGGAAGTCAAATTGTCTCTATTTGCAGACGACATGATTGTATATCTAGAAGACCGCATCACCTCAGCCCAAAATCTCCTGAAACTGATAAACAAATTCAGCAGTCTCAGGATACAAAATCAATGTGCAAAAATCACAAGCAATCATATACACCAATAAAAGACTTAAAGAGAGCCCAATCAAGAATGAACTGCCATTCACAATTGCCACAAAGGAATACAACTAACAAGGAACATAAAGGACCTCTTCAAGGAGAACCACAAGCCACTGCTCAACAAAAGAAGAGAGGACACAAACAGATGGAAAAACATTTCACAATCATAGCTTAAAATAATCAATATAGTAAAAATGGCCATACTGCCCAAAGTAATTTACAGATTCATCAATTTCTTCTTCAAGCTAACAATTACCGTCTTCACACAACTGGAAAAAAAAAAAAAAAAAAAAAAAAAAAAAACACCTTAAACTTCATATGGAACCAAAAGAGAGCCTGCATAGCCAAGTCAATTCTAAGCAAAAAGAACAAAGTTGGGGGCATCACACTACCGGACTTCAAACTATACTACAAGGCTACAGTAATTGAAACAGCACGCTACTGGTACCAAAACAGAGATACAGACCAATGTAACAAAACATATGCCTCAGAGGCAACACAATGTGTCTACAACCATCCAGTCTTTGACAAAACTGACAAAAACAAACAATGGGAAAAATTCCATGTTTAATAAATGGTGTTGAAAAAACTAGCTGGCCATGTGCAGAAAGCAAAAACTGGACCCCTTTCTGACATCTTACACGAAAATTAACTCCAGATGGATTAAAGACTTAAACAGAAGACCTAACACCATAAAAACTCTGGAAGAAAATCTAGGCAAAATCATTCAGGACATAGGCATAGGCAATAGCTTCATGACCAAAACACCAGAAGCATTGGCAACAAAACCCAAAATAGACAAATGGGACCTAATCAAACTCCACAGCTCCTGCACAGCAAAAGAAACAGTCATTAGAGTGAATCAGCAACCAACAGAATGGAAAAACATTTTTGCAGTTTACCCATCTGACAAAGGGCTGACATCCAGAATTAACAAAGAACTAAAACATATTTACAAGAAAAAAAAAAAGCCCATTCAAAAGTGGGCAAAGGATATGAACAGACACTTTACAAAAGAAGAGATATATGAGGCCAACAAACATATGAAAAAATGCTCATCATCACTGGTCATTAGAGGAATGCTAAACAAAACTACATTGAGATACCATCTCACGCCAGTTAGAATGGTGATCATTAAAAAATCTGGAGACAACAGATGCTGGAGAGGATGTGGAGAAATAGGAACACTTTTACATTGTTGGTGGAATTGTAAATTAGTTTAACCATTGTGGAAGACAGCGTGGCGATTACTCAAGGACCTAGAAATAGAAATTCCACTTGACCCAGGAATCCGACTGGGTATATATGCAAAGAATTATAAATCGTTCTGCTATAAGGACACGTTCACAGGAATGTTCATTGCAGCACTGTTTACAAGAGCAAAGACATGCAACCAACCCAAACGCCCATTGATGATAGACTAGACAGGGAAAATGTGGTACATATACACCATGAAATACTATGCAGCCATAAAAGACGATGAGTTTGTGTCCTTTGCAGTGACATGAATGAACCTGGAAACCATCATTCTCAGCAAACTGACACAAGTACAGAAAATCAAACACCACATGCTCTCACTTATAGATGGGTGTTGAACAATGATAACACATGGACCCAGGGAGGGGAGCACTACACATTGGGGTCTGTTGGGGGGAAATAGGAAAGGAACAGGGAAGAGCAGGGGGTTGTGGAGACATAGCATGGGGAGAAATGCCAGATATAGGTGATGGGGAAGAAGGCAGCAAATCACACTGCTACATGTGTACTTATGCAACAATCTTGCATGTTCTTCACATGTATCTCAAAACTAAAATGAAATTAAAAAAAAAATATTGTGTGCCACAGCAGATTTATTTGTCAATTGTGATATAATGAGCTCTCACTGGATTGTTAACCATGGCTATTTTACACCTTTTGTAATTCACACTTATTTTTTTTTTTAATCTCATGTTTTCCTGAACAACCATTAATCTGTATTGGCTACAGGTCAGAATGTTTGTCTCCAACCAAGAACTATCATGGCAACATGTGGAAACAACTCTGATGGGTCTTCTTCTTACATGCATCAGATGTCAACGTTTAAATAATTTTACGGTTATGTAAAATAGTGAAGGATGAGAAAACAAAGGGGCAAATTTCTTCAATTTATTTTATTAAATAATATTAAAAATTGTGATAGTTATATTCTGGCTAATGTAGGATGTCAATCTTTATAAAACAGGCATTATTTTCTGTACCATTAAAAATCCACTCCCAATACATCGTGACTGTTACAATAAAAAAAAAAGTTACTAAAATGAATACATAATATATTTAAACTTAAATAATGATTCAAGTTCTAATATGCCCACTTAAACTTTTTTTTTTTTTTTTATATTGCTTAACTAGTGTAGCACTGAAAAAAAAAAAAAAAAGCCATTGAAGCAGAAATAAAAGTGTTTATGGAGGAAGTGATTTCTCCCTTGTGCTCAGCCTGTCACAGTGATACCACTGGGCACCTCTCTTTTCTCTGGACCAGGATCTCTCCTCACAAACAAGCCCAGATTATGTGCAATGCACACTTTGGTGTCTGTGGCAATGCGTGGTCACAGTCACACTCAGGGGAGACATTTGTAAAGTTAGAATTGGAGCCTGGGTTGGGGAAGACAGGCCCAGGGCATCACTTTCATCTCAGTACAGTAATGGGGGCCATCGACCGGGCATTTTTTCCTCATCAGGATGAAGAAAAGATGCTTTTCTTCAGCAGATGTCCCAGTGCTGCAGCCTTTCCTGGATGAGTCCAGAGGAGCGGAGGCTCCATCCTCATTACGGATTTGAACCCCAGTGTCCCCAAGTGTCTGAAAGTGATGGCCTCTCCTGGGCAAGTTCAGGGGAGAAGGAAAGCTTATCCTCACTACAAATGCATCCTGCCCCATCCCCAGCTGTCCCAAAGCCATGACCCCTCAGTGGATGGATCCAGAGGAGAAGGAGGTTTCATTCTCAATATGGTGTCTGCAGGTACACTGAAGCCATGTCATCATCTGGGAGTGTCCTGAAGAGAAGGGTGCTCTGTCCAAAGCCCAGAAACCCTACCTTGCTTCTCAAAGAGGCAGTTCAGGGACTTTGTGGGTTGGCTCTGTGTGCGGCCACCTTGTGGTAGCCCTGGAGAATCTCTAAAATTTAGGACAGATTAACCCAGGTGCTAATATTAAGAAGTAGAAGTGAAATAGAGCCCAGCTTCCCATACTTCTATGAGAATGAAGATAAGAAGGAAAGAAGGTAGTCAATAGACAAAATTCAAATGTATTTCTTTATATCAGCAATAATAAATAAAAATGATTGAAATTTGACATACTAAAAATATCATTATTTACTGTAATACCCCCAAAACTGAATCCACTAAGTGTAAATGTAAAAAGAAATGCAAATTTCATTCAGAAAAGCAGTCGCCATTGAGAGAAATTAAAAGAAATATAAGTAAATACAGACAGGCCAGGCACAGTGAAATAAGCCTGTAATTCCAAAACTTTGGCAGGCTTATGGGGTCAGATCTCTGGAGTCTATGCATTGGAGACCAACCTGAAGAGCATGATGAAATCCATGTCTACTAAACATAGAAAATAGTAGCCAAAAGTGGTGGTGCATGCCTGTGGTCCCAGCTACTTGCAGTGTTGAGGGGAGAGAATTTTAGTGAGCTGGGATTGTACCACTGTACTCTAACCTTGCTGACACACTGAGACTCTGTATCAAAAAATAAAATCAGAGAATTTCCTTGTTTAAGAGAAGTACACTCATTTTTGTTTCAGGAAAATCCCAATTAAATTCCAACCAATGATAACAACAAACTCTTCCTCCTCCTAGAATAGATAAAATAAGACTGAAGAAGAGCAAACTTAAAGGACTTATACATCTAGATCTGAATACTTACACTAAAGCTAGTGTAATAAACAGTGTGGGATGGATGATTTAACAGACAAGTAGATAAGTGAAACAGAACATACATCTCCAAAACAAACCACAGTCAACTAATTTTGTCAAAGGTGCAAAGACCATTCAATGGAAATGATGCCTGTTCCAAAGTGAAAACAACAATTTGTAGCTACATGGAAAAAAAAAAAATAACATACACATAAACACCAACACTTTTAGAATAAAACGAGTCAAAATTATGCCTACATCAAAATTTCTGATACAAAAGTTGTAATATAAATTAGTCTGCATGCCCTTGGGATTGCTAATTAGTTACTAACAAGTCCATGAAAGAAAAAAAATGAATAATGTAGAGTTTGTTAAAAGTTGAAATGTCAACTCTGTAAAACATCCTGCTAAAGTCAGCCATAGCAGTTTACACCTGTATTCTCAGCAATTTGGGTGGCCAAGGTGAATGCATTACCCGAGGTTAGGAGTTCCAGATCAGATGTTTCACCATGGTCAACATGGTGAAACCCCAACTATACAAAAATAAAAATGCAACTAACTGGATGTGGTAGCAAGGCCTGTGATCTCAGCTGCTTGGGAGGGTGAGCCAGAAAAATCTCTTGAAGCCTAAAGGTGGCGGTTGCAGTGAGCCTAGATTATGCTATTGCACTACATCTTGGGTGACAGAGATAGACACTGTCTCAAAAATGATAATGATAATCCTTTAAAGAGAAACAAACAAGAAGACACAGCCAGATAATTTAGCAAACACATCTGAAAAGTGACTTGTTTGCACAATACACACAGAAACTCTAAAACTGAACAAGATAAACTACTCAATTATCATGCAAAGACCTGAAAATATATGTCACAAAAAAAGATAGAGATATAAAACAGACATACCAAACATTACTTGCTGACACCTTGCTGCTTCTGCTGAACTCTGAGGCTCCAAGTCATCCCTGGGAAGGAGCAGTGCTTGCCAGAGTGGCATTAGCTTGAAAGACTGCCCTTCCCTACCCTACCTGTGCCTTCTTCCAGGGCTCAGGAGTCCCAAAGGCCCTGGACATGCTCTCCCAGAAGCAGCAGGAAGCTCAATGATTTATTTCTTAGGTTTTATTAACGTTCTGGAGGCTACCAAGTGTCTTAGATTGGAAGTTTTATTTTCATCCTAGCAGCCTTGAGGCACTGAAAGTGTTAGGATAGTTGATTTTCAGCCCACACTTAACTCCATAAAGAGATGAAAGAATTTCAGCCAGGCATAGTGGCTCACACCTGTAATCCCAGCACTTTGGTAGGTCAAGGAGGGTGGATCACGAAGTCAGGACTTCAAGACAATTTTGGCCATCATGGTGAAATTCAAATTCTACTAAAAATTACAAAAATCCACGTGTGGTGGTGCCTACCTGTAGTACCTGGTACTCTGGGGGCTGAGGCAGGAGAATCACTTGAAACCAGAAGGCAGAGGTTGAAGTGAGCCAAGACTTCAGCCTGAGCAACAGGGTGAGAGACCATCTCAAATAGATAGATAAATAGTAAGTAAATAAATAAATAATCAGTTTTAGTTGTTTTACAATAAGTTATTGTAAAGTACGATATGTTGAATGATTAGAATGATTAGTACAATATGTTGTTATTTTCCTTTCATAAAGACACAAAACACAGTAAAAGCATTGAGTAGAATTCAAATAGGGAATAGTTATAAATTCATGGATAGTAGTCTGCCATTTTACCTGACTTTTATTCTTTAAAAAAGTTTAGAATTTGTGTTCTAGAATACATATGAAGAACTTACAAATTTGTTACATATATATACATATGCCATGATGGTTGGCTGCACTCATCAACCCTACATCTGTATATTAAGCTCTGCATGTGTTAGTTGTTAGTCTTAATGATCTCCCTGTTGGGCCCCACACACTGACAGGCTATGGTGTGTGATGTTCCCCTCTTTGTGTCCATGGGTTCCTATTGCTCTATTCCAACTTATGAGTGAGAACATGTGGTGTTTAGTTTTCTACTCCTGTTTTATTTTGCTTTGAGTGATGGCTTTTAGCTTTTCCTATGTCCCAGAAAGAGACATGAACCTATTCATTTTTATAGCTGCATGGTATTTCATGGTGTATATGTTGCACATTTTCTTTAACTGGTCTATCATTGATAGATGTATGTGTTGATTGCAAGTCTGCTACGGTGAATAGTGCTGCAATAAACATACCTATGCATGTGTTTTTATAGTAGAATAATTTATAATCCTTTTGGTATATACTCAGTAATAAGACTGCTATGTTAAATGGTCTGGCTGGCACGACATCTTTAAGGAATCACCACACTGTGTTCTATATTGGTTGAACTAATTTACATATCAATAACAATGCAACAGCTTTCCTATTTCTCCACTTCTTCACCAGCATAGGCTGTTTCCTGAATTTTTAATCATAGCCATTCTGAAGAGTTTGAGATGCTTTTAGCTTGCATTTATGTAATGATCACTGATGATAAGCTTTTTAAAATATATTTATTGGCTGCATAAATGTCTTCTTTTGAGAAGTGTCTCTTCATATACTTCACTCACTTTATGATGGGTTTCTTTTTTTCTGGTAAATTTGTTTAAGTTCATTTTATTTCCTTTTAAATCTATTTACATTCATACTATGTTTAACAGAAATAATTAGAGAGGGAATCCTTATTTTTGCCACTTTTAATAGAAAATGCTTTTATTTTTGCTTAGATTCTGGATATTAGGTCTTTGTCAAATGGCTAAATTGCAAAAAATTTCTCCCATTCTGTAGGTTGCCTCTTTACTCTGAAAATAGTTTCTTTTGCTGTGCAGGATTTCAGTATAATTAGATCCCGTTTGTCAATTTTGGCTTTTGTTGAAATTTATTCTGGTGTTTTATTCATCAAATCTTTTGCTAATGTCTATGTATTGCCTAGGTTTTCTTCTAGGCAGGGTTTTAATTGTTTTAGATCTTATGTTTAAGTTTTTAATCCATCTTAAGTTAATTTTTGCATATGGTGTAAAGAAGAGTTCCAGTTTCAGTTTTCTGTATATGACTAGTCAGTTTTCCCAGCACTAGTTATGAAATAGAAAATTCATTCTCTATTGCTTGTTTTTTCAGGTTTATTGAGGATGAGATAGTTGTAGATATGTGTTGTTATTTCAGAGGCATCTGTTTTGTTCCATTGGCATATATATATATATATATATATATATATATATATATATATATATATATATATGCCAATGGAACAATATATATAATCTATCTGTCTGTTCTGGTACCAACATCATGTTGTTTTCATTACTGTAGCCTTGCAGTGTAACTTGAAGTCAGGTAGTGTGATACCTCAAGCTTCTTTCTTTGTGTTTAAGATTGTCTTGACTTTATGGGCTCTGCTTTAATTCCATATAAAATTTAAAGTTTTTTTTCCTAGCTTTTTATTTTATTTTATTTTATTTTTTAGCCCATGATAGATTGATGAAAATAGCATTTACTCTCCAAATTACTTTGGGCATTATGGTCATTTTCGTGGTATATCCATGAGCATATATGTATATATATATTTTTTCCAATTGGTTTGTGTCCTTACTTATTTTCTTGAGAAGTGGTTTGCAGTTTCCCTTGAAGACATCATTCACATACCCAGTAAGTTTTATTTCTAGTTATTCTATTTTGTTTATTTATTTTTTGAGAAAGAGTTTCACTCTGGTTGCCCAGGCTGGAGTGCAATGACTCAGTCTTGACTTAACACAATCCTCACCTTCTGGGGTCAAGCAATTATCTGACCTCACTCTCCCGAGTAGTTGGAGTACAGACCTGTGCTACTACCCCAGCAAATTCCGTATTTTTGGAAGGTGGAGGAGGTGGCATTTCTCCTGAGATCAAGCTGATCTCAAACTCCCTACCTCAGGTGATCTTCCTGCCTTAGCCTTCCCAAGTGCTGGGAGTACAGAGGTGAGCCACCATACCAGCAAGTTATTTTATTTTCTTTGTAGCATTTGTGAATGGGAGTTTGCTCATAATTTGGCTCTCTAGTTGTCTATTATTGGCATATAGGAATGCTTGTGATTTTGTAGCCTGAAATTTGCTAAAATTGCTTATCAGCTTAAGAAGCTTTACAGTTCAGAAGATGGAGTTTTCTAAATACAGAATCATGCTATCTGTAAACAGAGTCAATTTGATTTCTTTTCTGCCTATTCGAATCATCTTTATTTCTTTCTCTTGCTTGATTGCCTGGGCCAGATCTTTCAATACTATGTTTAATAGAAGTGATAATAGAGGCAATCCTTATCTTTGCTGATTTTCAAAGAAAATGCATTTATTTTGGTTTATTCAGTATGACATTTTCTAAGGGTTTGCCATAAATAGTTCTTATAATTTTGAAGATATATTCCTTCAATACCAAGTTTATTGATTGTTTTAGCATGATGCAATGTTGAATTTTATTTAAGGGGCTTTCTGCATCTATTGAGATAATAATGTGATTTTTGTCATTAGTTATATTTGTGTTATAGATTATGTTTGCTGATTTGCATATGATGAAGTAGACTTGCATACTGGGGATTAAGCCGACTTGATCTTAGTGGATAAGCTTTTTGGTGCACTCATTTATTTGGTTTTCCATATATTATTGTAGATATTCACATTGATGTTCATCAGAAATACTGGCCTGAATTTTTTTGTTCTTGCTATGTCTCTGCCAAGTTTTGTGTCAAGATGATAGAAATGGCCTCATAAAATGAGTTAAGGAGAAATCCCTCTTTTTATATTGTTTGGAGCAATTTCAAAAGGAATGGTACCAGTTTCTTTAGTACCTCTGGTACAGTTTGGGTAAGAATCCATCTGGCCCTAGTCTTTTTGTTGCTGGTGTTGGTACGTTAATAGTTACTGCCTCTATTCCACAACTTGTTATTGATCTATTCAGAAATTTGACTTCTTGTTTTAGTCTTGAAAATGTGAAGGTGCCAGGAAATTTTTTTTTAGATTTTTTTAGTTTATTTGCATAGAGGTGTTTATAATATTCTCTGATGGTAGTTTTTGTTTCTGTGGAATCAATGGAGACATCCCCTTTAACTTTTATTTATTTATTTATTTATTTATTTTATTTATTTTTAATCGTGTCTACATATTCTTCTGTCTTTTGTTCTTTGTTAGTCTGGATAGTGATCTATCTATTTTGTTAATCTTTTCAAACTATCACCTCCTGGATTCATCGATGTTTTTGAAGATTTTTTTTGTATCTCTATTTTCTCCAGTTCTGCTGTGATTTTTGTTGTTTATTGGCATCTGATAAATTTTGAACTTATTTGCTCTTGCATTTCTAGATTTTTTTTTAAGTAATCTTGCTTTGTCAGACAAACTAGAGTGTCATGGTTTAATCTTTGGCTGCTAGATTCAAGAAATTCTCTCACCTCAGCCTCCTAAGTATCTGGGATTACAGGTGCACACCACCATAAAAGGATTTTTTTTTTTTTTTTTTTTTTTTTGCATTTTTAGTAAAGACAGGGTTTCACAAGGTTGATTAGTCAGGCTGTTTTTGAACATCTTAAGTAAGGAGATTCATCCTGCCTCAGTCTCCCAAAGTACTGAGTTTACAGATGTGAGCCATCACACCCAGCCCTCTATTATTATTTTTTCATTATGATATTAGTGTGTTTATTTTAGGTCTTTCTGATTTTTTGTTGTTATTGTTCTTTCCTTTCTCCCATTCTTTCTCCCTTGGACTTTCTTTTCTTTCTTCTTCTTCTTCTTTTTTTTTTTTTTTTTTAAATATAATTTCATTTTTGTTGCACAGGCTGGAGTGCAATGGTGCCATCTTGGCACACCACAATCTCTGACACCGAGGTTCAAGTGATTCTCATACATCAGCCTCCCAAGTAGCTGAGGTTACAGCCATGTACCACCACACCCAGTTAATTTTGTATTTAGTGGAGATGGGGTTTCCCGTGTTGGTCAGGCTGGTCTTCAACTCCTGAACCCAGGTGATTTGCCTGCCTCAGCCTCCCAAATTGCTAGGATTACAAGTGTAAGCCACTGCACCTATCCTCTTTCCCACTTTCGGACGTGGGCATTTAGTGCTATAGATTTCCATCTTAACATTGCTTTTTGTCTGCATCTCAGCAAGCCTAGTATGTTGTGTCTTTGTTCTTATTGGTTTCAAAGAACTTATTTCTTTCTTAATTTTGTTATTGAGAGATTCTTTGTTATAGTATCCATTCTTTTGTATTTGCTGAGAAGTGTTATACTTCAAATTATGTAATCAGTTTTAGAGCAAGTTCTACGTGGAGGTGAGAATAATGTATATTCTGTTGATATGGATTGGAGAGTTCTGTAAATTTCTATTAGGCCCATTTGGTCCAGCGCTGAGTTCAAGTCCTTTGTATATTTGCTAATTTTCTGTCTCATTGATCTGTTGTTGACAGTGGGTCTTTGTCTTTTTGATGTTTGTTTCTTTATAGTCTGTCTAATCAAAGACTAGAATTGCAACTCTTGCTTTTTTAAACTTTTATTTTTATTTATTTATTTTTTTTGAGATGAAGTCTTGCCTGCATTCTCCAGGCTGCCTTGCAATGGTACTGTCTTGGCTAACTGCAAGCTCCACCTCCAGGTTCAAGAGATTCTCCTGCCTTGTCCTCCTGAGTAGCGTGAAATGCAGGGGTCTGCCATCATGCCCAGCTAACTTTTGTATAATTAGATTTATCTGTCTTTGTTCTTTTATGCTGATAGCTTTTGGGTGTGGTTTTTATGTGATTGTCCTTTTTCTTGGTGTTGATGTTATTGCTTTCTCTTTGTTAGTTTTACTTCTAACAATCAGGCCTGTCTTCTCTAGGTCTGCTGAAGTTTGCTGGAAGTCACTCCAGAACCTGATTGCCTGGGTATCTCCAACAGCGGCTTCAGTACAAGAAAGATTACCTGCTTCTTCCTCTGGAAGATTTGTCCCAGAAGGGTACCTGCCTGATGCCAGTCAGAATTATTCTGGATGTGGTGTCTGTTTACTCCTGCTTGAAAGTATTCTCCAGTTATAAGGCACAAGAATATGGGGCAGAACTCAAGCACTGTACTGGGAGATTCACTGTTCCCTGCAGAGACACTAAGCAGGAACATTTAAGTCTGCTCTAGCTGTGGCCACAATCATCTCTTCCACTAGGTGCTGTCTTAGGGAGATGGGAATTTTATTCATAAGCCCCTGACTGGGCTGTTGCCTTTCCTTCAGAGATTCCCTGCCCAGTGAGAAGAAATCTAGAGAGCCGCTTTACAACTCTCCGGTGAGTTTCAGGTAGTCCAAACTTCCAGGCAGCTTTTTTAACACTGTAAAGGGAAAGCCACCTACTCAAGTCTCAGTAGTGGCAGTCACTCCTCTCCTTACCAAGCTTAATCACTCCATGTCAACTTCAGACTTCTGGCTGGCAGTGAGAACTTCAAGCCAATTGCTCTTAACTTGCTAGGCTCCATGAGAGTGTGACTCACTAAGAGAGATCATTTGGCTGTATGAATTCAGCCTCCTTTACAGGGGAGTGAACAGTTGTATCTTGCTATTATTCCAGGTGTCACTGGGAAACAACAAGAACAAAAAATCTTCTACAGCTAGCTGGGTGTCTACTCATGCAGCCTGACAGGTTTGTGCTTGAAATCCAGGGTCATGGTGGTGTAAGCACACTATGGAATTTCTTGGTCTGTGAGTCACAAAGACTGGAAAAAGTGCAGTATCTGGGCTGGATATCACAATCCCTCCTGGCTTCCCTTGGCTAGGGAATGGATTTCCCAGCAATTCCTGGGTGAAGCAACAAGTCACCCTGCTTCTACTTGCTCTCTGTGAGTTGTATCAATTGATGAAGTAGTCCCTATGAAGTGAAATGTGTACTTCAGTTGAAAATACAGAAATTGGGAATTCTGGGAAGATGGCCGCCTAAGAACAGCTCAGGACTTCAGCTCCCAGTGAAAGTGCAGAGGATGAGTGGACGCCGCATTTCCAGACGAACTCTTATTGCCCACAGACCAGGAGATACCCAGGCAGAGGGGTCACCAGCATCGCAGTCCCAGCCGGTGTGGCTGTTTTGGCCCCCATGGGGCTGATTCCGCCCACGCGGCTGCTGTGACCATGCCCTGTTACTGCGGTACTCCGTACAAAAGCCACTGGTCTGGGAGCCCTCTTAGCTGGCGATCAGAGCCCTGAGATGGCAGAGTTGCCCATTCATCTGAAATAGCGAACAAGGCCAGGAGATTCCTAGGCAAAAAATCCCCTAGGAGTCGGTGCCGCAGTTCGAGCCGACTCAGTGAGTCACAGCACTGGAGATTCCGGCGCCTTTTCAACAAGCGACTGGAACACGGGGTCATTCAACTTAAAAGAAAAGACTCTGAGTCACAGAGCCAGGTGATCAGGCTCCCTTGGTCCCAGCCCTCCACCCCAAACAACAACGAAAACAAAATCAGTAATTGGAAACCCTCTAGGTTGAGCCCTACAAACCAAGCACAGCTGAACAGGGAAGGTCGGGCTCGGTGGGGTAGGGGCTTCTGCCATTACTGAGACTCTCCACCACTATGGAGGCAGGCCCCCGTTGCCGAGGCAACCCACTGTTGCTTAGGCAACCTGCCACAACAGAGAGAGTCCGCCATAACAGAGGCGGGGCCACCATTGCCGAGAGAGTTCTAACTACGCCCATATAAACAGGACTGCAGAAAAGAGCTCAGAGCAGCTGGGCAGAGCCCACAGCAGCTCAGCAAAGCCCCTGCGGGCAGGCAGTGGCTAGGCGTGCTGCTAGCTGGGTGGGTCAGACCTGAAAGAAAAATCAAAAAAGGCAGTAGTACAACAGAAACTCATAAAGCTCCAACTCCCTAGGACAGAGCACCTGGCAACAAAAAGTGCTTTATGAGTTCAGCTGCAGCAGACCTAAACATACCTGCCCAGCAGCTCTGAATGAACAACGGAGCTCACAACTCAGGACTTAAGCCCCAATAAAAGATAGACGGTCTCCTCAAGTAGCTCCCTGACCCCCATAGATCCAAAGACGCACCTCATAAAGGAGAGAACGGACTTGACAGTAGGCGAGCATCCTTCTGGGACAAAGATAGCAGAAGAGGAAACTGGCAGCAACCCTTACTGTTCTGCAGCTGCTGCAGGTGACCCCCAGACAAGCAGGGCCTGGAGAGGACCTCAGCAGTCCTACAGCAGAGGTCAGACTGTTAGAAGGAAAGCTAAAAAAAAAAAAAAAAAAAAAAAAAAAAAAAAAAAAAAAAAATGTAACTTCAGCATCCATGAACTAGAAGCGCACTCAGAGACCCAATCTGAAAGACAGTAATTACAAAGACAACAGGTGGATAAAACCACAAAAATGGGAAGAAACCAGTGCAAAAAGCATGAAAACTCCCGAAATCAGAACACCTCTCCTCCTAAAAGGGATCACAACTCCTCACCAGCAAGGGAACCAGACTGGATGGAGAAGGAGGGTGATGAAATGACAGAGTCAGACTTCAGAAGGTGGGTAGTAAGAAACTACAGTGAGCTAAAATAACATGTTGTAACCCAACGTAAAGAAAATAGGAACCTTGAAAACAGATTGGACGAACTGCTAATGAGAATGGACAGCATAGAGAGGATTATAAGTGAATTGATGGAGCTGAAAAACACAGCACGAGAACTTTGTGAGGCATGCACAAGCTTCAACAGCCGAATTGACCAAGCAGAATAAAGGATATCAGAGGTCGAAGATCAACTCAATGAAATAAAAAGAAAAGGCAAGAACAGACGAAAAAGCGCAAAAAGGAATGAACAAAATCTTCAAGAAATGTGGGACTATGTGAAAAGACCCAATCTACGTCTGATAGGTGTACCTGAATGTGATGAAGAGAATGAATCCAAGCTGGAAAATACTCTTCAGGATATTATCCAGGAAAACTTCCCCAACCTAGCAAGGCAGACCAATATTCAAATCCAGGAAATACAGAGAACACCACAAATATATTCCTCAAGAAGAGCAACCCCAAGGCACATAATCGTCAGATTCACCAGGGTTGAAATGAAAGAGAAAATGCTAAGGGCAGCCAGAGAGAAAGGTCGGGTTACCCACAAAGGGAAGCCCATTAGACTCACAGCAGATCTCTCAGCAGAAACCCTACAAGCCAGAAGAGATTGGGGGCCAATATTCAACATCCTTAAAGAAAAGAACTTTCAACCCAGAATGTCCTATCCAGCCAAACCAAGCTTCATAAGTGAAGGAAAAATAAAATCCTTTGTGAACAAGCAAGCACTCAGATATTTCATCACCACCAAACCTGCTCTACAAGAACTCCTGAAAGAGGCTCTACACATATAAAGGAACAACCAGTACCAGCCACTCCAAAAACACACCAAATGGTAAAAGAGCATCAATACAATCAAGAATCTGCATCAACTAACCAACAAAACAGCCAGATAGCATCAAAATGACAGTATCAAATTCATACATAACAATACTATCCCTAAATGTCAATGGACTAAATGCCCCAATCAAAAGACACACACTGGCAAATTGGATAAAAAGCCAAAACCCTTCAGTGTGCTGTATCCAGGAAACCCATCTTACATGCAAGGATACACAAAGGCTCAAAATAAAGGGATGGAAGAAGATCTACCAAGCAAATGGAGAACAAAAAAAGGCAGGAGTTGCAATTCTCATCTCTGATTAAATAGACTTTAAAGCAACAAAGATCAAAAGAGACAAAGAAGGACATTACATAACGGTAAAAGGATCAGTGCAACAAGAAGAGCTAATGATCCTAAATATATATGCACCCAATACAGGAGCACCCAGATACATAAGGCAAGTTCTTAATGACTTACAAAGAGACTGAGACTCCCACACAATAATAGTGGGAGACTTTAACACCCCATTGTCAATATTAGACAGATCAACCAGACAGAAAAATCAACAAGGACATCCAGGACCTGAACTCAGACCTGGAACAAGCAAATCTAATAGACATTTACAGAACTCTCCACCCCAAATCCACAGAATATACATTCTTCTCAGCACCATATCACACCCACTCTAAAATTGACCACATAATTGGCAATAAATCACTCCTCAACAAATGCAAAAGAACAGAAATCATAACAAACAGTCTCTCAGACCACAATGCAATCGAGTTAGAACTCAAAATTCAGAAACTAACTCAGAACCGCACAGCTTCATGGAAACTGAACAACTTGCTCTTGAATGTTGACTGGATAAACAATGAAAGGAAGGCAGAAATAAAGATGTTCTTCGAAACCAATGAGAAAAAAGACACAACATACCAGAATCTCCTGGACACATTTAAGGCAGTCTCTAGAGGAAAATATATAGCAATGAGTGCCCACATGAAAAGAAAGGAGAGATCTAAAATTGACACCCTATCATCAAAATTGAAAGAGCTAGAGGAGCAAGATAAAAAAAACTCAAAACCTAGCAGAAGACAGGAAATAACTGAGATCAGAGCAGAACTGAAGGAAATAGAAACACAAAAAATTCTTCAAAAAAATCAATAAATCCAGGAGCTGGTTTTTTGAAAAGATCAACAAAATAGACAGACCACTAGCCAGATTAATAAAAAAGAAAAGAGAGAATAACCAAATTGATGCAATAAAAAACGATAAAGGGGATATCACCACAGATTCCACAGAAATCCAAACAATCATCAGAGATTATTACAAACAACTCTATCCACATAAACTAGTAAACCTGGAAGAAATGGATAAATTCCTGGACACCTGCATCCTCCCAAGCCTAAACCTGGAAGAAGCTGAAACCCTGAATAGACCAATAACATGGTCTGAAGTTGAGGCAGCAATAAAGAGCTTACCACCCAAAAAAAGCCCATGTCCACATGGGATCACAGCCGAATTCTACCAGACATACAAAGAGGAGCTGATACCATTCCTTCTGAAACTATTCCAGACAATCCAAAAAGAGGGAATCCTTCCCAAATCATTTTACGAGACAAACATTATCCTGATACCAAAACCCGGAAGAGACTCAACAAGAAAAGAAAATTTCAGGCCAATATCCATGATGAACATAGATACAAAAATCTTCAATAAAATACTGGCAAACAGATTGCAACAGTATATCAAAAAGCTCATCCACCATGATCAAGTAGGATTGATCCCGGGGATGGAAGGCTGGTTCAATATATGCAAGTCCATAAACGTAATTCACCACATAAACAGAACCAAAGACCAAAAACCACATGATTATCTAAATTGATGCAGAGAAGGCTTTTGACAAAATTCAACAACCTTTATGCTAAAAACCCTCAATAAACTAGGTATTGACGGAACGTATCTCAAAACAATAAAAGCTATTTACGGCAAACCTACAGCCAGTATCATACTGAATGGGCAAAAACTGGAAGCATTCCCTTTGAAATCTGGCACTAGACAAGGATGCCCTCTCTCACCACTCCTATTCAATATAGTACTGGAAATTCTAGCCAGAGCAATCAGGCAAGAAAAAGAAATAAAGGGTATCCAAATTGGAAAAGAGGAAATCAAATTGTCTCTAATTGCAGATGACATGATTGTATATCTAGAAGACCCCATCATCTCAGCCCAAAGTCTCCTGAAACTGATAAACAACTTCAGCAAAGTCTCAGGATACAAAATCAACGTGCAAAAATCACAAGCATTCCTATACACCAGTAATAGACTTCAAGAGAGCCAAATCAAGAATGAACTGCCATTCACAATTGCTACAAACAGAATAAAGTACCTAGGAATACAACTAACAAGGAACGTAAAGGACTTCTTCAAGGAGAACTACAAGCCATTGCTCAACAAAATAAGAGAGGATACAAACAGATGGAGAAACATTCCATGTTCGTGGTTAGGGAGAATCAACATCGTGAAAATGGCCATACTGCCCAAAGTAATTTACAGATTCAATGCTATTTCCATCAAGCTACCAATGACCTTCTTCACAGAACTGGAAAAAAACACCTTAAACTTCATATGGAACCAAAAGAGAGCCCACATAGCCAAGTCAATTCTAAGCAAAAAGAACAAAGCAGGAGGCATCACACTACCAGACTTCAAACTATACTACAAGGCTACAGTAATCAAAACAGCATGGTACTGGTACCAAAACAGAGATATAGACCAATGGAACAGAACAGAGGCATCACATGAAATACAACATACCCACAACCATCTGATCTTCGACAAACCTGACAAAAACAAGCAATGGGGAAAGGACTCCCTGTTTAATAAATGGTGTTGGGAAAACTGGCTAGCCATGTGCAGAAAGCAGAAACAGGACCCCTTCCTGACACCTTACACAAAAATTAACTCCAGATGGATTAAAGACTTAAACATCAGACCTAACACCATAAAAACCCTAGAAGAAAATCCAGGCAAAACCATTCAGGACATAGGTGTAGGCAAGGATCTCATGACCAAAATGCCAAAAGAAAGGGCAACAAAAGCCAAAATAGACAAATGGGACCTAACTCCCCAGCTTCTGCACGGCAAAAGAAACAGTCAGTAGAGTGAATTGGCAACCAACAGAATGGGAAAAAAATTTTTGCAGTCTACCCATCTGACAAGGGGCTGATATCCAGAATTTACAAAGAACTAAAGCAGATCTACAAGAAAAAAAAAACAAACAAGCCCATTCAAAAATGGGTGAAGGATATGAACAGATACTTTATAAAAGAAGACATACAGGAGGCCAACAAACATATGAAAAAATGCTCATCATCACTGGTCATCAGAGAAATGCAAATCAAAACCACATTGAGATACCATCTCACACCAGTTAGAATGGCAATCATTAAAAAATCTGGAAACAACAGATGCTGGAGAGGATGTGGAGAAACAGGAACATTTTTACACTGTTGGTGGAATGTAAATTAATTCAACCATTGTGAAAGACAGTGTGGCGATTCCTCAAGGACCTAAAAATAGAAATCCCATTTGACCCAGCAATCCCATTACTGGGTATATATCCAAATGATTATAAATCATTCCACTGTAAGAACATGTGCACACGAATGTTCATTGCAGCACTGTTTACAATAGCAAAGACCTGGAACGAACACAAATGCCCAACGATGGCAGACTGGATAGGGAAAATGTGGTACATATACACCATGGAATATTACGCAGCTGTCAAAAACGATGAGTTCACGTCCTTTGTAGGGACATGGATGAACCTGGAAACCATCATTCTCAGCAAACTGACACAAGAGCAGAAAATCAAACACCGTATATTCTCACTTATAGGCAGGTGTTGAACAATGAGAACACATGGACACAGGGAGGGGAACACTACACACTGAGGTCCATTGGGGGGAAATGAAGGAGGTACAGGGGGGTGGGGAGGTGGGAAGAGATAGCATGAGGAAAAATGAGAGATACAGGTGAGGGGACAGAAGACAGCAAACCACACTGCCATGTGTGTACCTATGCAACAATCTTGCATGTTCTTCACATGTACCCCAAAACCTAAAATGCAATTAAAAAAAAAAAGGTTACTATGATTGCTGTGATTAAAAAAATAAAAAAAAAAAAAAAAAGAAAGAAAATACAGAAATCACCAGCCCCCAACCCCTCCACCATCACCCTTCTGCATTGCTCTTGCTGGAAGCTGCAGACCAGAGCTATCTCTATTAATTATCCTGGTAAATTTCACTTCTTATTTAAAGGAAAATTATCAGAAGTTTTACTTGGTATATCTTAGAATGAAAAGAAAAAGAACAATAGATAATATTTTAATAGAGTCTTAAAATTTGAATCTGAGGCAGTGGAATCTTTTGGGAAAGGTAATGAAAAACTAATGGACCAAAAACATGTTATTTCACATTTTGGCTCACGTTTGAAGAAGGGCATTTGAAAAGCAAAGCCTTCAGAATTCTAATCTGTGTCAAGTGTTAAGCATTCAAACTATATATTAACGGGGAAATCAATGTATTCTGTGAATTCCCAAGCAAACCAGTTTATACTCTAGAAATTGCTGCTACTGTCTTGACATCTCTAAAGAAATTCATTGGTTTAAGGGAATCTCTAAATATTCAACATATTGTTTAATTAGGTGCAGCTTACTATCCATTGTAGAAACCACAAATTTAAGAAACATATCATAGTAAGATAAATGTAACAATACGTATTAGCATTTCTTTTAATTTTTACAATGTAGAGATTAGAATACATTTTTTGAGTGCTTGTTTTTTTGGCATAGCACGTACACACATGATTTGGCAACAACCTAATAGTAATAGTAGTAGTAGTAGTAGTAGTAGTAGTAGTAACCTAACACCAACAAAATAATGCTCACTAACACATCTCATCAGGGAAAAGCAAATAAAAATATCAATGTGATAGCACTGAACATCTATAAAACTGTAGAAATCTCCTTAAATGCAATTAAAATTGCCAAAATAACTTTAATTCTCTGTTGATGAAATGCACAATTATATAGTCATTTTAAAAGATAATGCTCTTATTCTGCTACAGTTTTGGTGATTTTTTAGCTCCAAAGCTAAACATGGTCTTACCATAAAGGCTAAAAATGGCACTCAGAAATTTAGATAACTGCTTTGAAAACTCCCATCTTAGAAAAAAAGCCACATGCAATTATGTATAGCTACATTTATAATAGTCAAATACTTCAAGAAATGGGGATGCCCTTCAATAGTAAAAAAATCTACGCACACTCATGCAATGAAAAATTACTTAGCCAGAGAAAGAGAGTGATCTGTGAAGTTATGCAAAGTCATCGATGCATCTAATATACATAAAGCTCAGTGAGTAAAGTTAATGTGAAGAGATCTCATATTGTATCATCCAATTTCTATGACATTATAAAGAAGAAAAACTTACAGAGTTGGTAAAGAGACCTGTGATATACAGTGGTTTGTATTGGGGCAGGAAGTAGTCAAATAAAGGAATAGGATAACGGAAAAGGAAACAAAGAGACCAAGTGAAAGTAAACTCTTTCTGGTTGGTAAGATCATGACATGTGTGTGGAAAAGACAGCAATGTATATCACCAGCATGAATTGAAAGCTAGGAGCACCTTTCCTTACCTGGCCACCAGATGTCCTGATGCCACTGTCTTTCAGATGGGACCAGAGGAGAGAAGGCACACTATTCTCATGGTGGATGCAGACCCAGGCCTGAAGCCATGGTCTCTCCTGAGTGGGTTCCAAGGAGAAAGAAGCTCTATCAGATGCCAACCAACACTTCCTTGTGCATCAGCAACTCAGTGCATGCGTTTCATTGGTCCACTCTTGCAACCTCTCATGGCAGGTGACATCTCTAATCCCAACACTTTGGGAGACTGAGAAAGGTGGATCAAGATAGCCCAATTAAAAAGTAAAAACCTGTACACATACCTCACCAAGGATAGATACAGATGGGAAACAGGCACACCAAACACTGCTTGCTGAGTCCCTGGTGCTTCTGTTGAAGGCTGAGGCTTCAAGCCATCCCCTCAGGAGTAGTGGTAGCTTCCAGAGTGGTAGTGGCTCCATAGACCATCTGCACATACTCCAGCTACCAGATTCACCTGGATCTCCTGTCTCAACCTCCAGAGTAGCTGGTGCTACAAATCTGTATCACCAAGCCGGTTATTTTATATATATATATATATATATATATATATATATATATATATATATATATATATATTTAGTAGTTTTAGTAAAAATGAGGTTTCATCAACTGGCCAGTCTGATGTCTAAGTCCTGACCTCATGATCCACCCTTCTCGGTTTCCCAAAGTGGTGGGATTAGAGATGTCACTTATCATGCTCAGCCCTAGAGTACATTTTTTATAATTGATTTTCTGTGGTCCAACACATATAAGCTTTTTTTATTTTTAGTTTTAGCAGCAATCTTAGAAAAATGAGAAAAGTGATAATAACAACAAAAAAGGCCATATTGAAGAGAGCACATATTGTATGATCCCATTTTTATGGCATTATTGAAAACTCTACAGAGATGGTAAACAGACCTGTGATGTACCATAATTTGGAGGGGGTAGGAAGTGAGTTAAATATGAAAATAGGGTGATGAAAACGGTATAAATGGGCCACGTGGAGTGGAATCTCCCTGGTTCGTGAGATCATGCTCGGTCTGGAAGAGCCAGTAGTGTGTTGGACCAGCATGAATAAAAAGGCATTTAGTCACTTTAGGGAAGAAGGGTCTTCTTTCATCATACATGCAGGTATTTCAGGGCCAGTTCCAAGAAACTTTTTGTTGTATGTGGTAAAGAAGATATATAACATAGCATCTACCAACTAAACATTTGTAGGAGTATAGTTCAGTGGCGTTACATATGCTCATGTTTTTGTGCAACCATCTCTGCCATTTCACCTTCCCACCAGCAATGCATAGAGTTTCCAATTTCTCTACATAGTCTTCAACATTTCTTTTAAAAACAGACATTCTAATGATTTTAAAGTGGTAATCTCATTATGGTTTAGATATTTATTTACCAAAATGCTAGTGACGTCAAACATCTTTGCATGTGCTTATTGGCATTGAATTTATCAACAATTTCATGCCTGTGACACTGAATGCACAGGAAACAAAAATATGGAGATAAACTTCATCAATCCTAAAGACTTTCATGAATCAAAGACACTATCACTATAGTGGGAAAAAAAAAAAAAAAAGAAAAAAAAAGAAAAACAGCATAGGACAAAATATTTGCAAGTCATATACATGGTAAGAGTCTAGTATCCAGAATATACAAGAAACTCTTGCAACTCAATAAACAAAAGAAAAGCAATCCAATTAAGAAAAAATGGGCAGAAGAGTTGAAAATACTTTTCTCCAAACATACACAAATAGCACATGAAAAGATGCTCAACATAACTCACCTTGCGGAAATGCAAATCAAAGCCATAATAAGATACTACCTCACAACCATTGTAATTGTCATTATTATTTTATGAAACCTAAACTAACAATGGCTTGATATGGAAATGGAGAAATGTGAATGTAGAATATTACAGCTTCTGGGGAAAACAGTTTGGTGTTTATGCAAAAAGCTGAACATAGAATTACCATACACATCAGCAAATCTACTCCAGATACATATACAAAAGCATGTAAACCAGGTATTCACACAAAAACATGTACACATATGTTCACAGAAGCATTGTTCACAATATCTAAAAGGTGAAAACAAACAAGATGTCCACAAACAAATAATAGAAAAACAAAAGTAGTATATGCATTTATTCATATAATATTTAGCTGCAAAAAGGATGGTGACACTAATACTAAAATATGGAGAAACTTCAAAACTATTGCGTTTAAAGAAGCTGAACACAAAAGGTTGCATACTTTATGAAATTTCCTTTATATAAATATCCAACATCAGTAAATTCTTAGAGACAAAAAGCAAGTTACTATTTTACAGGTGTCAGAAGGAGGACAGATTTGGTAGTAGCTCTTTAACAGGTAAAGGATTTTCTTTTAGGATGATGAAAATAATTCGGAAGTTAGTGGTGGTAGTTGTTTAAAATGTGTATGTACTAAATGTCACTGAATTGTACATTTCAAAAAGTTAATTTTATGTTATGGAAATTTTACCTCAATTAAAAAAATTATCTTATCCAAAGTATTTTCTCAGCCAAATAATCTTTCCTTCCACGGTATGCTCGTAGCCTGAGATTCATGTCTTTCTGCCATCAGGAACAGCCTGTCGTCCTAGCAACCACAAAATGGGCATATACTCCAGCCACACTGTCCACTAGCTCCTAGACCTGTTACGGGTGGGCAGTATTGGAGTTACTGGCAGCACATCCACCCAGGTCTTTAGCAACATCAATTCTTGCCTCTTCAGAAGAAAGAATTCAACTGAAGGGCATAAAGCAGAAAAAGAGACTGAGGGAAGTTACACATGAGGGTTAGATGTATATTACAAAACTGTAGAGCAGAAAAGAATGAAAATTGTGCTAGGAAGTGATCGAAGTGAGGGACTTTGAAAAACAAATGAAGCCATTAACCTTCTTCCAGGAACATTATAGGCTGGCCCACCACCAGCGTCTGGTGCACACTTTTCCATGATATTTCCCTTATCATAGGCTGTTTGCATAAAAGTGCCATTTTTGCCATCTGGAAGTGACCATGGGGAAGGTGTTTAAGAAGTTGTATACATGCCTTTCTGAGGCTATCTTTTGTTTCCTGGTGGAGTGATATAAAAAGGCCATATTCCACCATTTTGTCTCTTAATGTGCATGCCTCAGTTTACTTGACTAATACTTGAGATTTTATTGGAAGCCCATTTTGTTTCTCCCTGGAAATTGCCTGCATTTAATGAACACTTTAATGTTAACAGCTGTGGATCAGTAGAAGCTTGTCTCTCCATTTCAGAGAAGCAACCAGATAACTGTCCAATCATCCCCTAATGGCCTGGAATTCCGGGTGGGTGGGTGGTAAGAACTGTCTCCTGATCCACTCATGCCTATGTGACTACCTGTTACAGCCCCCGTGGCCATTTGCAGCTCCAGGTTACTTTTTCTCTGCTATCTTCGCAGACAGTCAGTGATCAGCATTGCCTCCTCAGTATTTACAAGGTCTTCTAAATCTTTCTCTGATGTAATCCAGAACTCAGCACATAATATTCATGGGTAGCTATATTTCAACAAAGGAAAATTAACATTTTCTGCACACCATACATGCAAGTGTCTTGTTCAGGTGAATTCACAGCAACTCTGCAAGGTATGGGTAGTATAATATGCAGAGTGGATAGTGAGAATGAGGTAATTGAGTGACTCATCTTCAATTTCATGGCTTGTAAGTGGCTTCTTCCTTATCTTGCAGCCCAAGGCCAGGTCTCCAAGTGTCATTTAGGAAAACTGTGTGAGTCACATAAATATATGTCTAGGCTAAACCCAGACTTATTTCTATCAACAAAGTTAATATCTGTCGCCAGGGACAATGGGTGAGAAGATGCACCCAGTCATCTTTCTCTTATACACATACATTGTAAGTACTTGATATGAATCAGTACAGACTCTTTTCCTTAAACCCTCTTATACCTAGGATGTTTAGAGGGTAATGTTTACACACAAGTCACAGAAGGCAAATTTAGAGATGGCATCAGAAGAAGAAGCCATCTGGAGAAAAAGCTGCTGATTCCAAATGTAAAGAGAAGGCAGTATGAAAAGAAGTTATTGCACTGAAGTGTGAAGACAAGAGATTATCATGACCAAAGCAGGGGAACAAGAGAGAAAGCAGGTAATGGATCAATAACTAAGGACAATTGTCAGTGGTTCCTTAGCCAGGTCGATGCATACTTACAATGATATGATGTGACCACTGTACACTTAGGAATAAACTATGAAAAATAAAGATAACTTTACAGACTACAGACATAAAGAAATGTTCCTGACAGCCTTATGCATAATGATCCAGGACCAGTAGTTGCCCAAATCTCATCCACAGGAGAAGTGTGAACAAGCTGTGGCACATCCACACCATGGCATGTGGCTTAGCATAAAAAGAAATGGACTGTTGAAGTGCACACAACAGGGTGACTCTCAAAGCAGCTATACCGAATAAAAGAAGCCAGGTGAGAGAAAAACACAAAAATTTAAGTGTATACCATATTTATATAAATTTTCATTAATCTCTGTGCTCTGTTAAAGATAGAAGCAGATCTGTGGTCCTAGGGTGGCCAAGGAGAGATTGGTATGGGTGGGAAGAGGTTATTTTTTGTGACTTTTATTATGGTTGTGGCCTTGCAGTGAATTAAACAGTCACATGGAGAAAACCATTAATTCCTTAATTTACATGTGCATAGTTTACTGTATGTCAATCCAATGTCAAATTACTGGTTTTCAAAGGAAGAATAATGTTTTGTTTTATAGAAAGAATAATAATTTTCAGGTGAGAGTAAGAATGAACAAAAGACATAAGGGTGGGAAAAGTAAGAGGAAGGACTAGCACAGCCATGTGGAGAGGTAAGCAAGCCCCAAGGGACATGGTGGCTATAGCAGCCTCTGTCTGAGCCTCTCAGTTCTAGTGCTGCATGGCAAAGTGAGCCCATCTGTAAGATGGGGCTTTTCTCACAATCTAGCTGTTTCAGCAAGCATAGTATGTGACTGGAGGACTGCTACCCCTTTTCTCATATAAATCCTATAATTCTGTCCTTACTGGGCACCTACCCAGAACCAATCTGGTCTCAGTTCCCAGATGAGGGCGATACCCACATCCTTGGGGTCTAGTTCTGGTGATGCCTAATGGACATAGGCCAGTAGGAAGGAGCAAAACTCATTTGTGGTACAGTCAAGACTGCCAACTACACAAGGTGACACAGCATTCAGGCCAGCCATCCCAGGCCATGTAAATCTGACTCACCACTTATGGTCTTCAGCCTCCCTTTGTGAGAAAGAAAATATTACAACCAACAATTTCAACAGCCTTTCCAAACTTTCACAGGACAAAACAAATTTGAATTCTGTGACCTCAAATTCTGCTGTCATTCTGGACCTGACACACCATTAGTGCCACAGACTGGAGTCAGAGTCTGCAACTCAATTCCTCCAGCTTGTGCAGAAGGATGTGTCACATGACCTCAGCCTACACTTGTGGCTGGTTCACATAGCACTTGGCCATCAGCCCTTAATGTTTTCCATGTTTACCTCTAACCAAGCTTTACCAAGATGTCCCTGGGGTGAAAGCTGTCACTACTTTCCTTTCTGTTTGACTTTCCAGAGACTATCTCAATGCACATTTTATTTTCAAAGACAAGCTACTGTAGACCTACTCAGCCTTGGGTTGACATTTAGGCAAGCTATGGACTGAGAAGGAAGGTGACTTTCTGCTCAGAATTCATGAAACTGTACAATGAGCATTAAAATAGCTTTGAGCTCAGACATTGTACATACCTGAGGAAAAGGCTTACATAGTACTCCCTCAGGCACACCAAAGTGACCACATAATACAGTAACTAGTGGCCCAGAAAATTCATACTTCAAAGTGATCTTCCTGTTTCCTTGTCTGCTTTCTGCTATTTCTCCCTTTATGCAGAAGCTTTCATACCCTCTAAGGTACAAAAAAAATATTGTTGAAGTGCTAATATGGACATTCTGATTCCATCATAGTAGACAATGGGTTTCATATTCCTCTCCAAGACAAAGATAAACAAATATACATTAGCACAATGTCCACAGCTGTATGATCAGCATGCAAGTGGAGGGAGAGCATCTGGATGCCCATGCAGCAGCAAGGAAAGAGAAGGTGAAGATTTCTGCAAAGGGATCAGGGAATCTCAGCGATTCCCCCATTCCAGCATCATTTGTAATTGCACACAGGTAAACATGAGTGTACAAAAGTTTTTTAAAAAGCAGAAAATAAAGACAAGTATAATTAAACAGACAATTCACATCCAGAGAAATTAGTCTCTAAGTTTCTTCCTCTTTCTGGGCCCACAGCTTCCTGTATTCAGGGAAGAGCCAGAAGCCATGGACACAGTAGTCTCAGCACCCTCCAGGACACCCTCAGCTCCCTCAAAGACACCTACAGGAAGCTGCTACCCAACCCTGGTCCGTGATGTGGTATCTTTGCTGGTGGCTTCCCCCTCTCTGGGGTCTGTCATGAGCCCAGTGTCAAGGCTGTGTCATCCTTATGCCCACTTCATGCCTTGGTTCCCACCTGAGGAGGAAGAGAAACTGAACAGGTGAGATGGTCCCATAGCACATGGTTGACAGTATCTGTCAGTCAGTGACTTTCAGGTAATCTTGTCTTCAGGAAATTATAGGCCCATCCTCAGTTGCCCCGTGGTCCTTGAGTGCCCTATGGGCACTGTGGAGGCCCACTTTCTTGATGTTACTCTGAAAATGGTCAGACGAGAGAAGTTTTGTGGGACTCCCAGTCCCAGTCTCATTCCAAACAGGCATGAGCAACCCTGTTGACCAGAAAAGGCTATCACCCCTGGACCACCAAAATATCCTTCTGTTTCTTGTCCTACCTATAGTCTGGACAGAACGACCAACAACATGTAATTATTAATGTAAAACATCCCAAATTCTTGTGCTTGTGTAGTCCTTCAAATCAACTCACCAACACTTGCTCTGGTGACATGCCCCCTTGTCTCCAGCCTAAGACCTAACCCTGCCACAGCATGACCTTCATATGTAGAAAGACAGCCACAGCCCTACTTGAGCTGGTCCCAAGCCTCAGATCCTTGGCCTCAGTGATCTTGCTCACAGAGAGTGAAGACCTGATCCTACCAATTGGTGGAGGGCTGTAGCTGTAACTACTGTGACTACCTAAGCCCGGTCCTTGTCAGAAATTATCTCCCAAAACACAAGGTGACTAGAGCCCTGGGGCATTCATCAGATCACTGAGATCTGTCCACATACCCATAGGTAACATAGGGATTACCTGAGGGCTGCAGGAAGTCAGGATCCCCTCCAGGCACTGGGGTCTTCTGGGCTTGCTCCAGGTGCTGGTGAAGGCGGTTTTGAGCTGCTAATAAACAGCAAACCAACTTCACAGCTGCTTAACCATTGCTTCCTCTACAAGTTCTCCTGCCCCACAACGTCAAAACTTTTAGCCTTGCTTCCACTCCCTGAGGCAAAGGAGTCACAGAGGGTGATCTGAGAGCTCATTTCACTGAAAAAGGTAGCAAGAACCCAGGCTAACTTCTCCACCATCAGCACATATGGCACTTGTTGCACTGGCAAATTGGAAAATGGAACATCTCCTGAGAATGTACTTGGGTACGCAGAGAGGGGTTATGACACTCAGGCCGCATGTCCCTGAGCTGTCCTGATTGCAAGCCAGGCCATTTGCACATCCCAAGCAGCTGCACTTGCACATCCCCTCAGTCAAGTCATTCTGGGGTCTCATGGGACAGCATGTCAAGGGCCACCCTGAGTCCTTGGAGAGTCAGGTCTTGTCTAAATGTGAACCCGCCACCATACCTTACAAAGCCACTGTGCAGTCAGAGAACATCTAACCCTTGGTTGCCCCTAAAGCAGACCCACACAGTGGAGAATGCACCATTCTCTTTCTTGGGGTGATCCTAAGCTCCATCACAAGATGATACCACAGAGCACTGAGAGAGTCAGCTAATTGGACGAGACAGAGAAGTCTGTGAAGGAAGAAAGAAGAACCTTAAATTAACACTTTTTGGAATACATGATGAAATTATGTGCTTAATAAAATTAGATGTGTGAGTACTTACAAAACGATAAGTTTGCGTCCTTTGTAGGGGCATGGATGAACCTGGAAACCATCATTCTCAGCAAACTGACACAAGAGCAGAAAATCAAGCACCACATGTTCTCACTCATAGGCGGGTGTTGAACAATGAGAACACATGGACACAGGGAGGGCAGCACTACAGGAAGGGGTCCGTTGGGGGTAAATGGGGGAGGAACGGGGAGGTGGGGAGGTGGGAAGAGATAGCATGGGGCGAAATGACAGATACAGTTGAGGGGAAGGAAGGCAGCAAACCACACTGCCATGTGTGTACCTATGCAACAATCTTGCACGTTCTTCACATTTACCCCCAAACCTAAAATGCAATAAAATAAATATATAAAAAAAATAAAAATAAAAATAAAAAATACATTATATTATGTGCATTTCATGTGTACATGATACTATTAAATACATATGGACATTTAAAAAGTTACTATACTGAAGCAAATTCACATATTTGTAATCTCATGTAGTTACTATAGTTTGGATATTTGACTTTACAAACTTTACATTGAAATTTGATCCAGAGTTTTGGAGGTGGGGTTAAGTGAGAGGTGTTTGAGTTATGAGGTGGATCCCTTGTGAAGGGCTTTGTGCCACTTTTGTGATAATGAGAAAATTCTTCCTCTATTAGCATTTGAGAGCTCATTAACATCAACAACAACAACAACAACAACAACAACAACAACAACAACAGCCTGCCACCACCATCTTTTGCATATAATTGAGATTATGTAATATTTTTCTTTCTGTGTCTGGCTTATTCTACTTAGCATAATTTTCTCAAAGCTCCTCTATGTTGTGGGAAATGGCAAGGACTTACCTTTTTAGGGCTAAATAATATTGCATTGTATTGGACACTTAGGTTGTTTTCATATCTCAGCTACTGAAAATAATTCTTCAATGAACATTAGAGTCTCTATAAGGTGGTAATTTTATTTTTCTTTTTTATTATATGCCTAAAGAAAGAATTGCTGGGGTATTGGTGATTTTATTTTAATTTTTCAGAGACTTTCATATCAATTTCCATAATGGCTATAGCAATCTACGTTACCACCAATAACATAAAAGAGTTTCATTTTCTCTACAACCTAGCTAACATTTGTGATCTTTTGAGTTTTTGATAATAGCCATTCCTCAGCTCTAGCAAACTTAGGAATATTGTCAGTCTCCTTTTTCAGAGATCCTGAAGGGAATATTCTAACGGTGTGTCAGTGAGTTAGGTAATGTCTCATAGTACCTCTGATTTATATGTAACTGATGATATGAAGTTTAATATTCTTTTTCATACTTGCTGCCCATTTTTAAATATGTTCCTTGGAGAAATATCTATTCCAAGCTTTTGCTCATTTTTAAATATGTTTTTTTGTTTGTTTGTTTTTCTACTATTGTATTTTACAAGTTCTTTATAAACTGTAACTCATTGTTTAACCTCATTTTTTTCTTTCATCCTTTTCTCTTGTCTACATTTAAATTTTTAGCAATTACTGTTTTTCTGTAGTGACAAACTTGGATTCTTTTGCTTTTTTTTTGGCATAGTTGCTGTAGTGTGTTTCTTTTTCTTTTCTTTCTTTTTTTTAATGGCTATTTCAATATTCACATAAAACATTTTATATTTAATAATCAGCTAAGCTTTTGATAACTTTTGACATATTAAAAACTCTGTAGACTGTTACCTTCCTTCCAATTATAGTTTTGATGACACACTTTATATCTTTTAATGTTGCGTCTTTCTTAAATACTTGTTGTTAACAAGTCCTTTACTGAATTATTTTAAGCTCTTCTTCTTCTTCTTTTTCTTTTTCTTTTTTTTTAATCTATTTTCCCTTACTGCTTTTAGAATTCTCTTTATTTCTTGACTTTTGAGAGTTTGATTATTAATTGTCTTGTGGTAGCTTTATAGGTTGTTAATCTTTTTGGTAGTCTATGGCTTTTCTGAACCTGTGTATTTGTAACTTTTTCATATTTTGTAAAGTTGTCATTATTCATTTTAATAGAGTCTCTATACCTTCCTGTTGCCAAGGTCTCTTGAACATTTCTAATTTTTATATTTGTTTCTATAAGGTAGTTTTGCATATCGTGAAATTGTTCATTTTTTGCATTTTTTTCTTTATTTCTCAATGTGCATTTCCCAGTGACTTGCTTTTTCTTTTTTATTTTTGTGCCTCCTTCCCTCCTTTCTTTCCTTCCTTCTTTTCTTCCTTCTTTCCTTCCTTCCTTCCCTCCTTCCTTCCTTTCTTCTTTCCTTTTTTCTTTTTGTCTCTTCTTCTTTTCTTTTCTTTTTCTTTTTCTCTCTTTCTTTCTTTCTTTCTCTCTTTCTTTCTTTCTCTTTCTTTCTTTCTTTTTCTTTGTTTCCTTCTTTTTCTTTGTTTCCTTCTTTTTCTTTCTTTCTTTCTTCTTTTTCTGTTTCTTTCTTTTATCTCACTTACTCCAGCTTGTCCAGACTGGAGTGCAATGGCATAATCTTAGCTCACTTTTCTGTCTTCCAGATCCAACTGATTCAACTGTCTCAGTCTCCTGAATAGCTGGGAGTACAAGAGTGTATGGTCCAGCTATACATTTATTTTTAGTATTCCAAGCAGAGACAGGGTACTACCATATCAGCTAGTCTGGTCTTGAACTCTGAATCTCAAGTGATCGACCCACCTCAGTCATCCAAAGTGCTGTGATTACGTGTGTGAAGCACAAAACCTGGCACTAATAACCTGTGTTAGAGCTCTGATTGTTTATTCTGTTTTTCTGTTCTGTTGAGAGCCTCTTGAATTTTTGACTTCAGTCAATATGTTTCTCAGTTCTAAGATTTTTGTATTTTCAAAAGCACTTCATTCCATTTTTAAAATATTCTATCAAAACTTTATATTTTACATGTTGTTTTAGTCATCTGAGTTTCCTGGAAACTGTTGTTTCTAACTTTTGATCACAGAACTCACTGACAGCCATCTCATTAATTAACACTGATCAATATTTTCTTGCTTTGTACATTTGAAAGATTATGATTCCCTGTTTGCTATTATGTCTGTGGTTATACATTTATTTTTTTGGAAAGACTATTTAGTCCATTCTTCTCTCTGTCTCATTTTGCATTTTATTTAGGGTGTTTGCTTTGAGAATTGTTTTATTGATAACATACTTATTGTGGGGGTTTTATTTGTTTGATTTTTGCTAGTTAAGTGCCTCTTTTTTGGCAGTAGGTAGTGCCTTAAGTCCAGCTTTGCCACAGCTCTAGCACACCTAGGAATACTGTTAGTCCCCTATTGAAGAGATCCTAAAGGAATATCCTAACTGTGGGAAGGCTGATGATGGGTTTGTTCTCAGAAAAAATATAGAATGTATCTACTACCTTATGTTACTGCTGCACAAACACTCTAATTTGGCATCTACTGTGACTCAGATATCCAGGCTGGAGATGATAGTGAGGCCTTACTCTTTGTCCCTTGTTGTCCTCAAAAATTTTTCTCTTTTTAGGCATTCAGAAGACTTCCTGTGGGTTAAACACAGAAACAGTGTTCCTGCCAGGAAAACAAAAATTTCAGAGAAGTTGGTTGTTTATTTTAACTTTATTTTCTACGTTATAGTAATCGTAAGTCAAAGGTTTCTTTATTTTTTTCCACACCTGGTTTCCAGCATACTAGGAATAGAGAGTAATGAATATAAAGCCAAACTTTATTATCATCTCCCTGGTCTCTTCAATTCTCTGTCACCATAAGAGCTGTTTCCTTCTCATATTTGATTCTGTTGTATTGCTGGTGATAATCACTGCATCATATAATTATTTCAGTCTTCTGTGTGTGTTCTGGTGTGGGTGCTAAGATTATTGAAAATGACCATGCCATTTTTTGATAAAAGTACTCTTCTTTAGTTTGCCCTTTTTCTACTTTATTATGTAAAACTTTATGTTACTGATTTTACATTTCTTCTCTTTAATATATTGTTCCCAGCATTGATTTTACTGCATCCTGGAAGTTTTAGTATGTTGCAATTTTTTATTTATCTGCAAAAATCATTTAATTTCCTGCAGATCATTCAGTCAACCATTGGTGGTTGAATAATGTACTGTTTAGTTTCCAAACATTGTACATTTTTTAGTTTTTAGAAAATGGATCTCTATATTTACTTTGCTGTGGTTGGAGAAATCACTATGTGTGATTTCCATAACGTGTGATTTCAGTTAATATAATGAGACTTGTTTTGTGGCCTAGCATAAAGTCCATCCTAGAGATAGCATTGAGAATGATCGTTATGCATTTCAGAAGAATGTGTATTCAGCTTATGGAGTGGAGTGTTTTATAGGTTTCTGATAGTTTTAGTTGGTTTGCAGTGCTGTTCAAGACCTTTTCATTTTACTTACATTTTTAAATAAAACTTCTGTTTGGCTGTTTCATTGGTAAAAGTAGGATGTTAAAAAGTTAGCAATTATGGAGAACTGCATAATTTTTCAAATCTGTTCATTTTTGTTTCATGTATCCTGAGGATCTGTCATTGGAATAGTATCAGTATTAGGTTAAGTATTATGTCTTCGTGGTGAATTAAACATTTTTGATATTTGCTTAGTTTCTCAGCTCTATTTTCATTACTGTTTGCATTATTTTTTTACTCTCCCTCTTAAAATATCTAAAAATGTCATTCTGCCAATCTGTGACATTTAACTAGAGTTAACTTATTTGCACTTAAAATAATTACTGAAAAGAAACAATTTGTTTTGCTATTTAGGGTACCATTTTGATACCACATTTCTCTTCAGTATATTTTAATAGTTATTTTCTTAGTGGTCATTATGAGTTTTTTTTTTTTTTTTTTTTTTTTTTTTTTTTTTTTTTATTCTTGGATAAGTAGAATTGTATCTATTCATACTTGGGAAGTTTTAGTCATTCTTTTTCAAATATATTAAATTTATAATAATATGGTGCCAATTATAATAACAATGTTGACATTATACAAAATATATTTTACCATACTGCTGTTTCTATCTTCCTATGCTTTTAAGTGAAAAATTCTTGTTTTACAATATATGCTAACAGCACATATATATAATTATTGTTTTAATTTTTGTCACTTCTTTATTTTATTATATTGATACAGAATCTAAATTACACAGTTGAAACATGATTTGCTACACACTTAAGCTCTCATGATGAAGGGATCCTCCCACCTTACTCTTCCACATAGCTGGGTGCAGAGGTGCCTGTCACCACCCCTGGCTAGCTTTATTTTCTTTAAGGACAGAGTTCAACACTGCATTGCCCTGGTCTCAAATCTTTGAGCTCAAAGAATCCTACCAGACTGATCAGGATTATACTTGTGAGATACTACCCTTGGCCTCTTCCCTTTTAAATCCAGTAGCAAAATAAAATTACTCAAACCATAAATACAATAATACTGTCTTTTATATTTCCTAGTATACTTACTTTATCAATGTTCTTTATTTATTTATTTGCACCTAAGTTGCTGTCTATTCATTCATTACTAACTTCCTGTATCATTTTTGTAAGGCTGTCTAGTAGTGATGTACTCTCTTTATTTCTGTTCTCTTGGAAATACCCTATTTACTAATAATTTCAAAGTTTAGTTTTACCAGATAATGAGTTTATAATTAACTTTATTTTCTTTCAGCACTTTAAACATATCATCCCAATGCCTTCCTTCCTCCATGATTTTAGTGATAAATTTGCTGTTAATGTCATCAAGGATAACTTACATGTGGTCAGTTCTGACTTGCCCTCTATTTATTTGTCCTCTATTTATTTGTTTGTTTTATTTGTTTTTTATTTATTTATTTATTTATTCAATTTCAGCATATGGGTATCAGTGTGGATATATTTCAGTTTATTCTTCCTGGGGTTTCTTGTTTTCCATTTGAGATTCTTGGATAAGTAGATTTGTATCTACAGCACACTTGGGAAATTTTAGTCATTGTTTCTTCAAATATGATTTCTATGCCTATCTCTCCTTTCCCTGTGGGGGTCCCAATACAAATATGTTGATATATTTGATGCGTAACCTTGGCTACCTTAGTTTTATTTATTTCTCTGTTTTTTTTTTTTTTCTTCTTTTTGTTTCTTAGATTAAATAATATCCAACAATCCATCTTAATATTTTCTGATTATGCTTTCTGCAGGTTCATGCATGCAATTCAGCCCTTCTAGTTAAAGAATATATATTTCCTTTTTCAAAATAATTTATATGTTTTTATTGGTATTTTACATTTTTGAAACACTCTTCTTCTGGCTTCCCTTATGCCTTTGAGAACATTGAAATGAAGTGAATTAAAATATTTGCCTAGTATGTGTCATGCCTGGGGTTCCTGCATTACAGTGTCTTTTCATTATTTTCTCTTTAAGCGTGCCATTTTTTATTGTTGTTTATTGGAATACCATGCATTTTATTGTTGAACAGTGAACTCTAGATATCATTCAGCATGTCTGGAAAATGAATTCCTGACCTCCACAATAGCTTAGATTTAGGAGTTGTTTACCTGTTTAGCAACTCTCAAAAGCTACTTTTGTAGTCTGTATTTTGTGTCATGTAGGACCAGTTAACTTGTGTTCTGTTATCCTATTGTCCATCTACTGTGTTTAACACATTTTAAGCAAACACTCCAAGCAAATAAAAAGAAAAAAAAAATAATTAAAAAAAAAAAGAAAACCGGAACAGACTTTGCAGATTAACTCTTTGAGGAACCCTAGTGTTTACTCAAGAGTAAGGAAAAAGTGAAAGCTTCAAGTTGTTCTCTGAGCATGCATCCAACAGTGGACATATGTATAGCTCTGTAGATACACCAGTTGGAAACTGGGCATGATGTTTTATACCTGTAATCTCAGCACTTTAGGATGCTTAAGTGAACTAATGGCTTGAGCCCAGGAGTTTGAGACCAGACTCGACAACATATTGGGATCTCATTTCTATAAAAAAAAAAACCAAAAGATAATTTAAAAATAAATTGGTCTGCCCTAGCAGAAGTTCTCCATGAAAGCCTTATTTGTAAGAAAAAAAAAAAAAAAAAAGTGTGGTGTTTCATGTCTGTACTATGGGAGGGTGATATGAGAGAATAAATGGTTTAGAGAAGTTGAGATGCCCAGGAGGCTGAAGTGGGAAGAATACTTGAATCCAGGGAGGTTAAGTTCTTGGTGAGCCATGATCTTGCCACAGAACTCCAAATTGGACTGTATGACAAGACTCTGTCTCTATTTAAAAACCAAAACAAATCAAACAACAGTAAAGTGTGAGAGATTTTTGAATCTGATTTTCCACATCAATTTTCTTCCCCAGACAATTTTATCCAGACCTTTTGTTTGTGTACTGCTGGTCCTGACTGTTATCCCTTGCTCTAGGTGGCTCTGACTAGTATATATTCCTTCCACAGATGCCTCCTGGGAGTCAATTATACTCCTGAGAAAACTCTGAGGTAGGCTGAAGAAAAGTGTATTGTTCCCACATGCATCCAAAGCTGCATCTAGAATTTAATCTTCTTTACTGTTCCCAAAAAGTCATGGAGCGGGTGATGATGGGTGGCTAAAATGACACATACTATTTTGCCCAAACTCAGTGGTCATGTCTTTCTTCATTATACACTTCCATAGATTCTACAGCTCTGAAAAATCGACCCTGAGGTGTTTCCTTTTTCTCTGCCTTATAACTTTTAACTCTCAATCTAATGAACTTTAATGATGACATAAAATAGAAACTTGCTGAAATTTACTTTGATTTTTAATGTTTAGGGAAACTTTTTTCAGACAGAGTCTGATTCTTTCACCCAAGCTGCAGTGCAGTGGCATGATCTCCAATCACTACAAACTCTGTCTTCCAAGTTTAAGTGATTCTGGGAATTACAGGCATGCTCCATCACATGTGGCTAATTTTTGTATTTGTAGTAGAGGAGGGTTTCACCATGTTGGTCAGGCTCTTGACCTCAAGTGATCTGTCCACCTTTGCATCCCAAAGTGCTGAGATTACAGGCATAAGCCATAGTCCCCAGTCTATTTAATAAGATTTTATTTAAGACTTATTTCATCACTACCATGAGAGCCATTCCTTGTTTCATGTAATAAAAAATAGTTAAGAAATAAACATTTTATTGATAAATTTTAAGTTATATAACTTTATTATTTTCCAAAAATGTTGACAGTTAATTTATTTCACTACAGTATGGTAGTTATTACAAATAATCAATTTTCATCTTGACCTACTTTAGTCTCACAGTCTCTAACAAAACTATTTCAATGTAAAAATTAGCCATATACTCAGACTATATGATATACAGCTTATATATTATTATTAATTTAGTGATGTATGATAATTAAACATAAAGGTAATATTTTAGGACAATATTATATTCATGTTGTAGAATCATACCCTCATAAAAAATAATTGCATTGAGTTGTAGGCATATCACTAAGAAGTTCAAAACACACTCCTTAGATTTTATTGAGAAAAGAAAGGTGAAATGTTATGACTGTCTTGTAAATATAGTTCAAATCAGCAAGAAGATGGCTTGTGTCTTCTATGATTAAAGAAAAAAAAAGCCACAAATAATGAACTATTTGAGATTTTCCACATTTTTTGCCATACCATTTGAGTTATAACCAATGAAGAATCCAAATAATAAATGAAATAATCAATTCAAGTAATAAAAATATTTAAACAAGTTTTAAATGTAAACCATTAAACTTAATTATATTACTTCAATGGTCAGGGTACATTCTTTTATTCATACAACTTCAACAGACTCTCAAGTACAGAAAGGAATATGTCAAGTTCACACATTTAAATGTCTTATAGCTAGGGTGGATAAAAATGGGAGAAGTCAAAGAACAAATAACCTAAGCTTTTCTGCAACTCAACTAAAATCTTGTTTCATAAGTAATCTGAAGACTTGGTGTAAAAAATTTAATGCTGAAATTACAAAGTTTTATAATTTATTATAGCATTAAACACACAGAGAGCTTATTATATCTCAGAATTTCAGGTTCGTATTTTGTGTATAATAAATAAAACTGAAATGGCTCCTCACACTTCGTGAACTAATAGTTAATAGTAAACCAGAAAAAAAAAAAGAAAAGAAAAGAAATATCTTCTATTTATGTAAATAAAAGAATAATGTCTAGATACTAAGTGAAAAACAAATTGTTTGGGGTAACACAGAATCAGAAGGTAAATTAAGTTATTGACAGGATCATTTTGGGAACAATGAATGATGAAATCAACTGGAAGGCAGAAACCAAAATAAGAAGAAGAAGAAGAAGAAAAGAAGAAGAAGAAGAAGAAGAAGAAGAAGAAGAAGAAGAAGAAGAAGAAGAAGAAGAAGAAGAAGAAGAAGAAGAAGAAGAAGAAGAAGAAGAAGAAGAAGAAGAAGAAAACTTGTAAGGTGTAAGTCATACATAATTTATTGTAAATAAAGCAGGAAAGAGATGAGGGAAAATAATATATTTGGAATGTCTCCAGTTTTTATGTTATGTAGTTGATGTATTTTTGAAACTAAAATAATGACAGAGAGAGGCACATAGGAAGTATAGAGAAGTTCAGTGAAAGGTTTCAATTTAGCTCTCTTAATCTTGGAATGCTTGTAAGGAAAAAAATAATAAAAAGGCACAATGTATAGGAATCTAGAGATTATAACACTAGTTGATTTCATTGAAACTACAGGTTTAAAGCATAAGCACTCTTTGTCTCAAAACAGCAACAATGAAAAGCCAGGTGTGGTGATGCACATCTATAGTCCCAGGTACTGAAGAGACTGAGGCAGAAAGATTTTAAGAGCCCAGAAACTTGAAGCTGTAGTGAGAGAAGTTCCTTAGCTGCACTCCAGTCTGGGTGACAGAAAACTTTCTACAAGAGAAAAAAAAAAATTAGAAAAGAGAAAAAAGAAGTGGAAAGTGAAATAAGAAAGGGGAGGACAGAAAAAAGAAAGGGAAGGAGAAAGTAATTTATGCTAATGAAACAAGTTGTCTAATGAACAGAGATCTATGAAATAAAGTGAAACAAATTGCACAGACAGAACAATTAATGGAAATTTGACTCAAGTAATGCAAAGCAAAATAGTAATTGAGAAATAAGAATGTAATCAGCTTTAAAAATACACATGACAGGTTGAGTAATATGCAACAGACAAGTGATGAATGAGATTTGGTAAAAAGAAGGTATGAGATATAATTCTAAGTAACATGGTAAATGCCTTAATAATAGTTTTTAAAAAGTTTGAAAGAGAAAGAAGTAAAACACTGTAAGAGCCAACTCTTTCCAGCAGTTGTGGTGTCATGGAAAACAAAATAAATGAATTGCAAGTGGCACATCCAGAACTAAGAAACGCATCGTGTAGTTCAAGTAAAGAAAATGATCGAGCCAGTCATGGTGGCTTATGCTTGTAATAATAGCATTTTGGGAGGCTGAGGTGGGCAGATTACTTGAGGTTAGGAGTTCCAGTACCAGCTTAGCCAAAACAGTGAAACTCTGTCTCTACTAAACATTTAAAAATTAGCCAAACTTTACAGTGCATGCATGCCTGTAATCTCAAATACTCCGAAGGTTGAGGCTGGAGAATTGTCTGAAACTGGGAGGCAAAGGTTGCAGAGAGCTGAGATTGTGTCAGAGACTCTATCTCCTAAAATGAAATAATAAGTAAAGAAAATGATCTTGGAGGTAAGGCAAACAAGACACAAGGAGACAGTAAATAATAAGAAAATAAATGTTTTTAAAAGCTGTGAAATCTAAAACAAAGATAAAGAAGGCAATAGAAGCAGAAAAAACTATACACAAATGGACATGAGATTTATTTTCAGTGGTGATTTCTCATGAAGAAGAAACACAAAAAGAAGTGTGAGTAAGAAAATTGTCTCCATTGATTTGGGGAAAAAATGAGAAAAAAAAAAAAAAAAGGAATCAAGTAATGAAAAGTATTTACTGAGCTTTAGTGTTCTTCATTCCTTCCCATGCTATTTATACCCAGAAATAGCAGAAGGAAAACAGTCAAAATAAAAGGACACACAGGCATATATTACTGTCTCTACAAAAAGCCAAGTTCATTTTAATTTTAATTAATTTTTCTAAAAATCTTATTTTAAATGAACAAATGTAAATATTTATGGGACACAAAGTGGTTTTATAATACATATATACATTGCAAAATAATTAAATTGGGCTAGTTAACATAGCCATTACCTCACATACTATCATTTATTTGTGGTGAAAATATTTAAATTCTACTTTTACTTTCTTTTTCTTTCTTTTCTTTCTTTCTTTCTTTCTTTCTTTTTTTTTTTTTGAGTCTGAGTTTCCCTCTGTCACTCAGGCTGAAGTATGAAGTATAATCTTGGCTTCACCTCCCTGGTTGAAGTGATTCTTCTGCCTAAGCCTGCAGAGTAGCTGCAACCACAGGCACATGACATTATGGCTGGCTAATATATAATTTTATAAATTTATTATTATTTTTTAATAGAGACAGACAGGGTTGCCCCAAATGTCCAGGCTGGTTTTGAACTCCTGACTTTGTTATCTGCTTGACTCAGCCTCCCAAAGTGGTGGAATTACCGGAGAGAGCAACTGCACCTGGCCCAAATTCTCCATTTTCAATAATGCTTTTCTTGACTTGGAATTCTGCTCTGGCTGCCCAGGCTGGTGTGCAGTGGCACAATTTCAACTCATTGCAATCTGTGCCTTGGGTTCAAGTGATTTTCCTGCCTCAGCCCCCCTAGTAGCTGGAATTGCAGACATGTGCCACCAAACCTGGCTAACTATTGTATTTTCAGTAGAGATGGTGTTTTATTGTGTTGGCCAGGCTAGTGTCCAACTCCTGACCTCAAGTGTTCCACCCACCAAGTCCACCCAAAGTACTGGATTACAGGTGTGAGCCACAATATGTAGCCTTACTTTTGTTGCAGTTTTGAAGTATACCTTTATAGCTGTGATCAACATTTTGTGCAACGATCAATAGAATTTTTTCCTATGAAAAAATTCCACTGAATTTGTTCCCCTTTGACAGACAGTTCCCTTTTTTTTCACTTACTCAAATTACTGCCCCACACTCCAGTCTCTGACTGATTTTTGTGTGTTTGTTTGAAGAGTCAGGATCTTGCTGTGTTGCACAGGATGCTATATTGTGCAGTGCCACAGCTGTGGCTCACTGTGGTCTCAAACTTCTGACTTCAAGAGATCCATCCACCTCAACAACCCAAAGTGCTAGAGCTACAGGCATCAGACACCACAGCTGGTATATTCATTCAATGTTTTTATGAGTTCAACTGTTTTGGAATTTACATGTAATCGTGATTATGCTGCATTTGCCTTTCTGTGTCTGTCTTATCACACTGAGCATAATGTCCCTGTTCCATTCATTTTGTTACAAATAAATCTACTTGATAGTATATTTTATTGCATATACTTGTCACACACTTTATATGTTGATCTTTTATGAACACTTGGGTTGTTTTCACACCTTGGCGATTGTGAGTAAACTGATATAAGCATGAGATTTCAAATATCTCTTCAATGTACTCATTTTACATCCTTTGAGTACATATTCAGAAGTATAGTAAATGAATAATTGAGTATATATTCAGAAGTAGAGTAGCTGAATAATGTGTTAATTATATTTTTTTAATTTTATTTTTGAAACCTCAATTATGTGATCACCAAAACACAGCCTAAAAAAGCACAATAACAAAAACACAATTGGATTGCATGACATCAAACTAAGAAGTGTCCGCACACTAAAGGAAACAAGTAGCAGAATGAAGAGACAACTCTCACATTGGGAAAACATGCCTGCAAATCATGTATATGATAAAAGGTGAACAATAAATACATGCAAGGAGCTCAAGTGACTTAATAACAACAGAAAGCAAGACTACTAAAATGGGAAAAGGACCTGAATTTACATTTCTCAAAAGAAGACATACAAATGGCGAACAATTCTACATTTAATATTTATTTACTTATTTATTAATTTAATTTATTAATTATCTGAGACCATATCTCAGTCTTTTATCCAGGCTGGAGTGCAGGGGTGTGATTTGAGCTCACTGAAAGCTCTGCCCCCTAAGTTTATGCAATTCGCCTGCCTCAGCCTCCCTAGTTCATGATTACAGGTGCGCCCTACTATGCCTGGCTAATTTTTGAGCAGTTGTTTATTTAAAGATGCTCAACAACACCAATCATTAGGGAAATGCAAATTAAAACCAACAATGAGCTCTCCTGTGAGAAGGGCTATTACTATGAAGATGAAAGGTGACAAGTTTTGTTGAAAAAGTAGAGCAAAAAATGTCTTTGTGCACTATTGGTAGGAATGTAAATTAATATATTAAATTATTAACATGCTTATTTCTACTTGAACATGGTTTTTATGCTTTAAAATCCATTGATATATGTTGCTTTCTGTTAGTAAAAGTTCAATGAGAAGGATATTAGTTACATTAAATTAATATAGAAAGGATGATTCTTGTAAGAGTTCTCTTTTATGTCTTATTAAGTAAAGAATGAATCCCACTGAAAATACTCTTTCTAAAAAGAGAATTTAGACTAAAATGTGTACTCTAAATTACAAGCATGTGATAAATTAAAGCCCTAAGTTACAAAACTATACTAAGTGAAAAATAAATTATGGTGATTTTTCCTGGGCAGTTTTTGAAACCCAATAGATTTTAAATTTTGTTTTGTTTAATAAATTCTACAGTTATAGTTAAGAAAGCAGAAATTGCCAGTCGCGGTGGCTCAAGCCTGTAATCCCAGCACTTTGGGAGGCCGAGGCAGGTGGATCACGAGAGAAAAAAAAGAAAAAAAAAAATAGGTGGGCATGGTGGCGTGTGCCTGTAATCCCAGCTACTCAGGAGGCTGAGGCAGGAGAATTGCCTGAACACAGGAGGCAGAGGTTGCCGTGAGCCGAGAATGCGCCATTGCAATCCAGCCTGGGTAACAAGAGCTAAACTCCGTCTAAAAAAAGAAAGCGGAAATTTCTGATATATATATTCAGAGAAGAAAAATCAATTTTATTAGAAATTACTTTCAAGATTTTGCTGTATCTTAATAAAGTCCCATTCAGCATCTTTACTCATTTTTCTGTGAAAGTATATATTTATATTTTATAAATATTGCATACTTTTTTGATTAAATATTATCCAGCCCTACTCCAAGAGTGATAGTAATTCCTCAGCTACTTATTTTTATTCTTTTAACTGACACTTCTCTAGCTATTTACATGATACCACAATATTTGTGGCTGATTTGTAATATTTCCTGGCAATTCTTTGCCTGACCACTTGTTAAAAGAATAGCATAAAGCCACTGGCTAATAAGTAGGTTATAACTTGCTGCATGGTAATTAATCAGTGACATTTTGCTTCCAAAGAACATAAATACCATATCATTATTACATTTTCTAAAAATTGAAAGCTGTAGTGTAGCATTCTATGGCCCCATCTCTATCTCCTGCCAATTACTTTCTCATTTAAAATTTGTAGTTTTACTGCTGACCAGTTGATGGTTGCATGTAGTAGTGTGATCAAGACAAGCACATTGTACACAGCATATTGGAATTATTTTCTGTGTTGCAAAGAAAATGACCTAGACTCTTTTAAAACTATAGCCATGATGTCAACAATTATACAAAATGTATGATTAATAGAAAAGGTAGGCTCTTTAGTTTTAGAGATGCACTGAAAAATGCCAGAGTCGCTACACATGAGATAATCTCTGAAGGACATCTTATGGTGACACAAACAAATTCTATTGGTTAAAGCATAACGATAGTGACATCATTGCTCATCTGGGTGGCCAGCATATTGCAGTGAATGGCCACATTAAGTTATTGATAACAGGGAGTATACCACCAGCAATGGTACTAAAAATAAACATGAAAATATGAGAGAATATTTTTCATAGGTAACAGCCAATTTCTTTTTTAAAGTTGCCATTTAAAGATATATTCCTACTCACCTGCCACCTTTAGAAAGTCATTTACTTCTAAAAAGAAAAGAGCATTTGTTAAGTTTCTATTATCCGGGATATAGTTAATATGTACATGCAAATCACATGTTACACCTGGGAAAAACAAATAATAAGCAAATACATAAATATTTACATTTATGCAGGTATATACGCCTTCCCTCAAAACGAAGACAGGCATAAGTGAAAGAAGAGAGAGACTCAGATCTGATACTATAAAATGTGATAGCACATAGAAGGTGGCCCCAATTTATAAAATAATATTACCTGAATTAGAATTTGAAAAGATAGTTCCATTCTTTATAGAAAATTAGAGTGGAAAATAGGAAATTAGAGTGTAAATTGGGAGGCTAATGTAATATAAACTGTATTTTGGTCTATGATGATAAAAGGAAAAAAGAAATAAGCTCTGGAGGTAAAGTAAATCCTGGAAGTGGAACTAACAAATTTTGTTGAATGATGGAATACAAGGTAATATAAAAACAAATAAACTAAAAGTTTCAAAAATTAAGATGTATGATTATTTGTGTGTTTGTATGTATCCAAGTAATTTTATCAAAATTGTTTATAAGCAAAATTAATTTAATTTCACATTGTTCTCCAAATAGATAGAGAGATAAGCACCTGAAAGATAACCAAAGTTATAAAGTAGTTGAATAATCTGTTTAAACAATTTTGTACCACATTCAGTTGAAAGAGCAAAAATTTATTTTACGTATACCTGCAGGCTTAAAAAATATATGCTCTTCATATACAATTAAATTAAGAAAACTAAAAGGGGCCAGATAGTCAATCTACATCTAAATTAAAAAAAAAAAATGCAATCATTTAGAAATTTATTTTATTCTATTTATTTATTTATTTATTTATTTATTTATTTATTTATTTATTTTAATGGCATTTTAGGTTTTGGGGTACATGTGAAGAACATGCAAGATAACTGTTGCATAGGTACACACAAGGCAGTGTGGTTTCCTGCCTTCCTTCCCCTCACCTGTATCCATCATTTCTCCCCATGCTATTTCTTCCCACCTCCCCACTCCCCTGTACCTCCTCGATTTCCCCTCAATGGACCCCAGTGTGTAGTGCTCCCCTCCCTGTATCCATGTGCTCTCATTATTCAACACTCGCCTATGAGTGAGAAGATGCAATGTTTGATTTTCTGCTCTTGTGTCAGTTTGCTGAGAACAATGGTTTCCAGGTTCATCCATGTCCCTACAAAGGACACGACCTCATCGTTTTTGATGGCTACGTAATATTCCATGGTGTATATGTGCCACATTTTCCCTATCCAGTCTATCATCATTGGGCATTTGGGTTGGTTCCAGGTCTTTGCTATTGTAAACAGTGCTGCAATGAACATTCGTGTGACTGTGTCCTTATAGTAGAATGATTTATAATCCTTTGGATATATACCCAGTAATGGTATTGCTGGGTCAAATGGGATTTCTATTTTTAGGTCATTGAGGAATCGCCACACTGTCTTCCACAATGGTTGAATTAATTTACACTCCCACCAACCACGTAAAAGTGTTCCGGTTTCTCCACATCCTCTCCAGCATCTGTTGTCTCCAGATTTTTTAATAATTACCATTGTAACTGGTGTGAGATATTATCTCAATGTAGTTTTGATTAGCATTCCTCTAATGACCAGTGATGATGAACATTTTTTCATATGTTTGTTGGCCTCCTGTGTGTCTTCTTTTGTAAAGTGTCTGTTCATATCTTTTGCCCACTTTTGAATGGGCTTGTTTGTTATTTTCTTGTAGATCTGTTTTAGTTCTTTGTAAATTCTGGATATCAGCCCCTTGTCAGATGGGTAGACTGCAAAAATATTTTCCCATTCTGTTGGTTGCTGATTCACTCTACTGACTGTTTCTTTTGCTGTGCAGAAGTTGTGGAGTTTGATTAGGTCCAATTTGTCTATTTTGGCTTTTGTTGCGATTGCTTTTGGTGTTTTGGTCATGAAGTCCTTGCCTACACCTATGTCCTGAATGGTTTTGCCTAGATTTTCTTCTAGGGTTTTTATGGTGTTAGGTCTGATGTTTAAGTCTTTAATCCATCTGAAGTTAATTTCGGTGTAAGGTGTCAGGAAGGGGTACTGTTTTGGCTTTCTGCACATGGCTAGCCAGTTTTCCCAACACCGTTTATTAAACAGGGAATCCTTTTTCCATTGCTTGTTTTTGTCAGGTTTGTCAAAGATCGGATGGTTGTAGATAGGTTGTACTTCCTCTGAGGCCTCTGTTCTGTTCCATTGGTTTATGTCTCTGTTTTGGTACCAGTACCATGCTGTTTTGATTACTGCCGCCTTGTAGTATAGTTTGAAGTCTGGTAGTGTGATGCCTCCTGCTTTAGCTTCATGGAAACTGAACAACTTGCTCTTGAATGTTGACTATATAAACAAAGAAATGAGGCAGAAATAAAGATGTTCTTTGAAACCAATGAGAACGAAGACACAACATATCAGAATCACTGGGACACATTTAAAGCAGTCTCCAGAGGAAAATAGATAGCAATGAGTGCCCACATGAGCAGAAAAGGAGATCTAAAATTGACATCCTATCATCAAAATTGAAAGAGCTAGAAGGGCAAGTTCAAAAAAACTCAAAACCTAGCAGAAGACGGGAAATAACTAAGGTCAGAGCAGAACTGAGGGAAATAGAGACACAAAAAAACTGTTCAAAAAATCAATAAATCCAGTAGCTGGTTTATCAAAAAGATCAACAAAATAGACAGACTACTAGCCAGATTAATAAAAAAAGAAAAGAGAGAATAGCCAAATTGATGCAATAAAAAACGATAAAGGGGGTATCACCACAGATTTTACAGAAATCCAAACCATCATCAGAGATTATTACAAACAATTCAATGCACATAAACTAGTAAACCTGGAAGAAATGGATAAATTCCTGGACACCTGCATCCTCCTAAGCCTAAACCAGGAAGAAGTTGAAACCTTGAATAGACCAATAATAAGGTCTGAATTTGAGGCAGCAATAAAGAGCCTGCCACACCAAAAAAGCCCAGGTCCACATGGGTTAACAGCCAAATTTTACCAGACATACAAAGAGGAGCTGGTACCATTCCTTCTGAAACTATTCCAGACTATCCAAAACGAGGGAATCCTTCCCAAATCATTTTATGAGACAAACATCAACCTGATATCAAAACCTGACAGAGACTCAACAACAACAACAACAACAACACCTTCAGGCCAATATCCATGATGAACATAGATGCAAAAATCTTCAATAAAATACTGACAAGCCAATTGCAACAGCATATCAAAAAGCTTATCCACCATGATCAAGTAGGATTCATCCCAGGGATGCAAGGCTGATTCAAAATATGCAAGCTCATAAACATAATTCACCACATAAACAGAACCAAAGACAAAAACAACATGATTATCTCAATTGATGCAGAGAAGGCCTTAGCAAAATTCAACAGCGCTTTATGCTAAAAACCCTCAATAAACTAGGTATTGATGGAACGTATCTCAAAATAATAAAAGCTATTTATGACAAACCAACAGCCAATATCATACTGAATGGGTAAAAACTGGAAGCATTCCCTTTGAAATCTGTCAGTATACAAGGATGCCTTCTCTCACCACTCCTATTCCATATAGTACTGGAAGTTTTAGCCAGAGCAATCAAGCAAGAAAAAGAAATACAGAGTATTCAAATAGGAAAGGAGGAAATCAAATTGTTTCTATTTGCAGATGACATGTCTGTAACCGCAGCTACTCAGGAGACTGATGAAGCAGACACAAAGATTTGGTGAGCTGAAATCATGCCATTGCACTCGAGCCTGTACCACAAAGGAAAACACCTTCCTTAAAGAAAAAAAAGAAAAAAGAAAAAAGGAAAAAAAAAAAAAAAAAAAGAAAGAAAGAAAAGAAAAGAAAGCTATAAGACAACTTTAAAATCTAACTAAAATTACATAAGTGAATGAAAAGACATCCATGTTTATTGACCAATAAATTTAATGTGATTAAAATGTTTATATGACCAAAAGAGGTCCACAGACCTCTTTTTCTCTTTTTTCAGGTCTATAGACCTAAAAAACACCAATGTCAATTTTTACACATATAAAAAAATTCTAAATTAATATAAAACCACACATATGCACACACACACACACAAACACACACACACACACACACACACCCACACACACACAGAAAAATAAATTTTGAATAGCTAAAGCAATGTTGAAGATGGCAATAGGATTGGGAAATGAACTTACAGCACTGGAGGCAACACGATGCCATAAACCATTATGGCAGAATTCAGTAAGCAGAAGGAAATCACCACATGTGTAGCCAACCAATATGTTACATAGATGCCAAGAACACAAAAATGAAGAAAGGTCAGTATTTTCAACAAGTGGTGCAGGGAAAACAAGAACCCTATCAATCACCACATACAAAATGTAACTCAAATGGATTAAAATGTTTATTGCAGTGATGTATATCAATAGTTCCAGCTACTTCAGGGTCTGAGGCTTCTGAGCCTATTAATTCGGAGCTGTAGCATGCCACCGTCATGCCCGTGCACTCCTCCCTATGCAATGTAGTAATAACCGATCTGTAAAACTAAATTTTTAAAAACATTAAAAAATTAGCATGTGCTGAAAACTAAGAAGTCTCAAACTACTGGAATAAAGCACAAGACACACTTAATGAGCTTGGTCTGGGAAAGTATGTTTTTGGAAAAGTCCTCAAAAGCACAAGCAGCAAAGGCACAGACAAATGAGGTTGCATCACACTGGAAAGCTTTCACACAGAAAAAGAAAAATTAATCACCAGAATGATAGAATGACAGAAAATATTTACAGTCTATATATCAGACAAGGGATTAATCAAAACATACAAGGAAATAAAAAAAGATTCAAAAGCAAAACAAACAAATAAATATCCAAATTAAATGGCCCATTTTCCTAATAAAAAAATGTATATATGTGGCTAAAAGGTGTGTGTGTGTGTGTGTGTGTGTGTGTGTGTGTGTGTGTAATGACAATTTCAATACTACTCATCATTGTAGAAATGTAAATCAAAACCAAAATGAGATACCATCTTTAATAATCCAAAATAGCTGGTATAATAAAGTCAAAATAAAACAGACACTGATGAGGTTGTGGCTTGGTGGGAATGTCAATTAGTTCAACCATTGTGAAAAGCAGTGTGGTGATTATTCAAAGACCTAAAATTAGAGCTACTAATAAACCTAGCAATTTCATTAGTGAGCATATACTCAAATAAATATAAATTTTTCTAAGATAAAGACAAGCAAACATTATATTCATGTAGAACTGTTCAGAATTACAAAGATATGGAATCAAGCTAAATGCTCAACAATGACAAATTAGATGAAGAACATATGGTACATTTATGACATTGAATACTATGCAGTAATTTAAAAGAACAATAGATGTTCTTTACAGGAATATTAATAATTCTAAAAGCCACTATCTTTTGTGAAGTGATGCAGGCACAAAAAGAAAAATGCTACATATTTTCCCATATAATTGGGAGCTAAATAATGAGAACACATGGACATATAAAGAGAAAAAACACACAGTGCACCTATCAGAGGGTCGACATAGAAAGAAGGGAGAGTCTCAAGAAAAGCAACTAGTGGGCACTAGGCTTGATACCTTGGTGATAAAATAATCTGTACAACAAAGTTCTATCACATGAGTTTATTTATATAACAAACCTGCATATGTACCCCTGAACCTATAATGAAGTTAAATTTTAAAAGTTTGAAAGAAAAAATAAATAATTCTTTATAGAAAATAAGTCTCTTAATCAGCCTTTTTCAAAAGAAGATACGCAAATCAAAACCAATGAGACATCAACTCATTCCTGTTAGAAGAGTCATTATTTTAAAAATGAAGAGAACAAATGGAAGAAACAAAATCCCTTCTTTGTGGAAAGAAAACCTTCTCACTCTGTGGGTGATAGTATAAACTAGTATGCTCATTATACATCACTACACCTCTTATACTCCATAAACAATTTGGAGCTTTTCCAAAAGTTAAAAATAGGATTAATGCACTATCCAGAAATTCCACTTTTGGGTGTACATCAAGAGAAATTGAATCCAGTATAAGAGTAATAAATTTAAAGAGATTCATTGTATAGTAGGGTGACTACAGATAGTGAAGGTATGTTGTTGAAATATGTACACAGTGAGAATATTATTTGCTTTTACCACATAGACATACAAAATAACTATGAGAAAGTAATTTCAAGTGTTAATTCTCTGGATTTAAATATTTCACATTGTATCTGTACTACAAACATTTACTCAGTAAAAACATACAATGTTATCTGTTGATGTTAATAAATAAATAAAATTAAAGAGGGGCAGATACTAATAGGGGAAAAGAGCCACATCAAAAAATTTTTTGCCCTGACCACTAACAAAATTTTTCTTTTTGTCCCTCCCTTCCCCTCTCCTTCCCTACCATTCCCTCCTTTCCCCTCTCCTCCTCTTCCCTTCTCCTTTTTTTTTTGTTTTGCTTTGCTTTGCTCTGCTCTGCTCTGCTCTGCTCTGCTCTGCTCTCTGCTCTCTCTCTGCTCTCTGCTCTCTGCTCTCTGCTCTCCTCTGCTCTCTGCTCTCTGCTCTCTGCTCTCTGCTCTGCTCTGCTCTGCTCTGCTTTGCTTTGCTTCTCCTTTGCATTCCCTTTCTTTTTTGCAGGGTTGAGGGGAAGGCAGAGTTTTGCTCATCACCCAGGCTGGAGTACAATGGCATGATTTTGATTCATTACACTCTCTATCTCCCAGGTTCAAGCCATTCTCTTGCCTCTGCCTCCAAAATAGGTGGGATTACTGGCATTCACAACAATATTCAACTAATTTGTGTATTTTTGGTAGAGACAGTCGGGGCTTCACCATGCTGGCAAGGCTAGTCTCAAACTCCTGATCTCATGTTTTTCACCAGCCTTCATCACCCAAAATGCTGGTATTACAGGGGTGAACCACTGTGCCCAGCTTACACTCGTTCACGTTTATAAATAGGTGTCTGTCTATATTTTTTCAATTAAAAGAAAACAACTATGAACATTGTTAAAAAAAATTAGTGTAATAGAACAAGTGAACACACAAATGTACACAGTCCAGAGATCTGTGTGTACAGTGAAAACTGCACCTAATGCCATCAATCTAGTAGAACTGTACATGCAAAATTACTAAAAACTGAACAAGAAATAATCACACACAAAAAGCACAGAAGCCAAATTTGTATTGCTTTTATTCATTTGTACTTACATATTCTACATTTCTGTAAAAATGTTTTCAACTATAGATACTGTTTCTTTCTTTGTACTGGTTGTGTAATTATAGGTTTATTTGGGCATCATTTGTTTTACTGCTGAAGGTCATGTATAATTCAAGAATTTTGGACACATGAAAACCTGTAGCTAACTGGTTCATACTTGGTTTAAATGTCCTTGACAAGGAACTATTTCTTTGACAAACAACTTCTTAGTCTTAGTTTGTTGTTCACATAAATGCTCAAAACCTTCTTTGTTCTGAAAAAAATTCAAAAGATATTTTTGTAATATAATTCTATGCATATCATATCTTTAGAGATGTTTTATTTAAGTCTATAATTATCATTTCAGAATTAAAAATGATTACCTTTCTTTTACATGTTGTAATCAGCACGTCCTACTTAAACATCAGATAAAATGCTTTGATTTTGTTTTACCTCTGCAGCTAATGAACATGTATATGTTTAACTGTTATATTCCTCTTCATGTATATTAGAAAAAATATATATTTAAATGTGCAAGTTAATAAAAACTTGTAAATAAAATGAGAACATATTCAGTCTACATTTACACATATTCTACCAAAGGCTTCATTTTAAATAATTTTGCTTAATTAGTTAAGAGGAAACTGACATTAATGTATGTGGCAGCGAGAGTGGGGTGGGAAGAAAGAGTAGGGGTTTCTATTTCATGTTACTCAGGTATAGATTCAGCAGTGAGGACACTAATGAGAGTGGAAATCTCCTGGTGACCATGAAACAAACCACTGGAGACAAAACTACTTACCAGAAATTTCAAAGAAAGTAAAGACCACTGGTGACCATCAAATAGATTATGAAGAAGGCATAACTCCTTATCTTATTAGATTTAGAATAAATTTTCTAATAAATTTCTAAATTTTATTAAATTTAGAATAAAAGTTTTCTAACAACTAAAGACAGCATGTACTTTTGGTCATCTTTTAACCTTTACTGTAAGTAACCAAAATTTTGATTTATTTTTGGACTGCCATGCTAACTCATTTATATTTTACAACCCTAAACTCCTGAGTTAAGGTCCATAAAAGTCCCTCAGAAAAATACACCTGCAGTGAGTTCAGTCCTCTCACTGGGGTGACTCACTGCACACTTCATGGCATTATTGCTTTCTAACGATATTTTCTCTTTCAAATCTATACTTTTGTGAGTAAATTATTTCAACTATTAGAAGAATACTTGTTCCTCAGTATCAAAAAGAAGAACTAGCACTCAGACAAGAACTTTCTGAGCAAATAAAATTTACTTTCCTCACAAAAGTTACTTCTTGAAATCCTGATTGTCATCAGAACACAACAAACAATGAAAAGCAGATCTTTATCTCTGACATATTGAGTCCTTACTGCTGTCTCCTATCTCTATTGACTGAAGCTGGACCACAAAATATACACTAGTCCCCATTGGCTAAAAACTTAAAACTTTTCTGAATCAGTAAACACATGATGGAGAACAAAAGAAGAAAGAGAGTTGTTTATGAAAATCTAGGAAAATAATAATGTTTCCAAATAAGGAAATGGTGTAGGCTGTAAGCTGGGTAACACTTGTGCATGTCTGAACATATCTAAGCAGGTTATAGGTGAGAACAGGTAACTTGGTTAATGTACAAGGATATAGAATGTACTTATTCCCTTACTATTTTTAAAAGCTACATAGAGATTAACAAATATTTATAAGCAAAAAGCGAGAAAGTTTGTTTTTAAAATAAACCATTATTTCCAGCACTTGTTACTTCTTCTTTAAGAAAAATAAAAACTTTGAAGAAAAGCTTTTTTATTTTTCACACCACACACGTTGGAGTTGACCACTTTCCAAGGTCTGGGCGCTTACAGCTCCCTGACACAGGAAACACATGGCTATGATGGAAAACTGATGATCTGGAAAATGTTGCTCTCACAGAGATTTCCACTTTGATTACACCAACATAATTATAACAGATCTTCGTAGATAAAACCTCAAAACCTCAAATGTGGATGAAAAAAAGATGTAGATACTAAGCTGATGAGGTAGTAAGCTGGTAACCCTGCCTGGTGTGCCTGAATGCTCTAGCTGCTTTCTGGCCCCTAAGGCAAGAGTGAAGGATCTGAGGGATTGCCAACTTTGGTGGCAGACACGTGGTAAAATGGCTTTTTTGTCTGGGTTATATATCTGGTTCTTTGTGACAGTCAAGAAAGAGTTCAGGACACAGACACACAGAAGTGGGTTCAGGAATAGATAGTTCAGTAGACAAAAAAGGAAAAAAGAGAGAAAATATTGCTCATGCTGGGAAAGCAGGTAATCCAAGAGAGTGTCTCCAGTTTGTGGCAGAATGAGATCAATTTTACACAGAGGCTGCAGGAGGTGATGATTGATTTATACAGGGCTGAGGGGATTGGTTTTACAATGTGTGTCATTTACATAGCCTGCAAAATGGCCACAGCGCCCTAGTTTTTTATTGTGCAAATGCAGCCTTAAATTGGAAAACAGCATACCTATATACAGTTTTACCTGGTGGCTGCCCTGACACCAGCATGTATCGTGACAATAATAGGAAAGAAGACAACATATTGAATGTACCTGACTTCTAAGATTCAGCTGCTGGCTTTTAAACATAAAAGCTCCTAGTTTGCATATAGATACCTGAGGTTTCAGGCTGCTTTCTGTTAGTGAAGAAATAATTTTAGTTGATTTTTATTAAAGAAAATTTGCACAGAAAACTTTTACACTTACTAGCTGCCTACAAATAATTTATAACTCCTGAATTACTGGAATACTAGCTGCAAGCCATCCTACATCCCTATGGATATATTTGATGGCAGGGGATATCTTCTCCAGAGACTAAATATGAAGCTGCAGCAGGAGCAGGGCCAAGACCCTTGAGAATGAGCTGTCTCTATGAGAGTTTGGCCATAAGCAACCATCCTCCAGAGATGCCCATCTCCAGGTGAGGATTTCTGGCCAAAGCTAACCGCTGGGGAGAAGGCAGGGCATATTTTCCTGCAGGACTGGGACACATTTGTCTTTTTGGCCTAACAGCCTCTCCCAAGGCCTCCACCTGACTGCCCCACCAAGCAGACACTCAGCACTGCCTCTGTCACTCAGCATAGATGCTTTCTTCTACCTGAGTGTGTTCCTGCTGGTTGAAGGCCCTGATGACCCTACACTGCACTTGAAACTCAACCCCAAACCTCTAGAAAAGAAAGTCCCAGGATGGCTGCCTGCAGCTCAGGGTGCTGATCTGAATTCTATCTGTGTGTGGCACTTGGATAAGATAGCAGCCCATACTAAGAAAACTGAGGGCCAAGTCACAAAGGATCATGGACTGGTGTGAGACTTAGGCATGCCTTTTTCTGTAGAAGTGGTACCCAATCTTTTTAGCACTGTGGAGCACGTTGCTAGGATATATTATTTCCACAGATGGAAGAGTGAGGGTGGGGTATATGGGGTGGAGTTGGATGATGAGGTAATAAAATGGCTTTGGAATGAGTCTGTTCTACCTCAGGTCATTGGTAAGCATTACTTTCTCATTAAAAGCACACCACCCAAATTTCTCACATGAGGAAGGTTGTGCTTCCTTCTGTCAGAACTGACAAGAAGCTCAAGTGGTAATGCTCAGGCAGCTTCTGAGGCAGGTAGGGGTATGGGGACATATGGAAGTGAGGTCAGTGTAAGTGAGCCCTGATCTACAGGGCTGGTTTGGTAAGGACATGGCCCATTTGTGTAGCAGGACTCACCACAGAAAATCCCCACCATGGGAAAGACCTAACAATAGCAACAACAAAATGATATCTCAACACAATGCCAGTGATTGCAGGTGACTTCCCCAAGGTCCACAAGCAGACTCAATGAATATCTGGCACCACTCCTGTGGCTCAGCAGAACACAGCTGTAAATGCCAGAATACACAAAGGAACTCCACAGCTGAGTTATAGTCTATCTATTGCCCATTATTCTCTAGCACCATCTTTTAGATCTTAGCCCAAGTTACAACACCAAAAGTCACTACCAATTCTGCCCCCAACACCTGTGAAATCATGGAGAAGAATTTAGCAACAATAACACGTACAGAGGCTTTGCTATATCAAAACTTTTAGAAATTAAGCTAATTGATAATACTGCTTTTACACTACAGTTAAAAGTATATTGGTCCTCCTAGATGAGAAAGAACCAGTGCAAGAATGGTGACAGTTCCAAAGACCAGAATGTCTTTTACCTCCAAATCAGCCCACTGGCTCCCCAGCAACCATTCTCAATGGTCGAAAATAAGAAACATGAAAGTCATAACCTGGATGGCAAGATAGCTCATCAAGATTGAGGAGAAAATCGAAGCAATCCAAGGAACCCAAGCAAAGCAGTAAAGAAATTCAGTAGATGAAACATAAAAGTAGCCACATAAGAAGAGGACAAAAATCGACATATTCCACTGAAAACTTCACTATAACAACATCCAAATACAGTTGGAATGTGTTAACAGCAGAAAGACCAACCCCAGGAAAGACTCACAGAGATTCAAGACTGGTTGTTCAAGTCAACTCAGTCAGATTAAATATAAACAAATAGAAATTAAAATGAACATAATATCCAACAAATATAGAAACTAAGTTTATGACTTGACTTACCAGATTCCAAGAATGAAAGGAGAATAAGCAAATTTAAAAACATTTATGAAGACATTCTTCAAAGTCTTTCTCATCACACTAGAGTGATTGGCATCCAAATCCAAAGAATATGGAGAACCCCAGCCATAAGCTATGTAAGATGACAATTTCCATTGCACGTAGTCACCAGACTCATCAAGGTCAATGCAAAAACAAAGATAACAAAAAACAGGGCATAAAAACAACTAGAGAGAAGTGGAAGTTAATGTGCAGTATGAAGACCAGCAGCATAGCAGCAGACCCTCTAGAAAAAACTTTGTAATTGAAAAGAGACAAGAGGCTTATTTATAACATTCTCAAGAAAAAACAATTAACAAAAAAATTATATATGCTAGTAAAGTAAGATCTGTGTGTAAAGGAGAAATAAAATTCTTCTCAGACAAGCAAATGCTAAGGGCATACACTTCAAGTGGATTAGTCTTTCAAGACATTGTCAAGGAAGTGCTAAATATACATTTGAAAGAATGATACCTGCTGCCACAAAAGCACAGTTAACTATGTAGCCCACAGGCACTATAAAGCAGCTACCCAACCACATCTACATGACAGCTAACAAAATAATCACAGGATCAATATCATATGTATCAATACTAAAATGGAATGACAGAGAATGGCAGACTGAATAAAAAACAAAACAAAACCAACTATTGTCTTTAAGACACTCATCTCACATCCAATGACATCCATATCCTCAAACTAAAGGAGCCAGGAAGGTCCACCACGAAAGCAGAAAGCAAAAAGAGCAGGGAAGCAGATGTTAAACCAATAAAAATTGAGAAGAATAATGAAGGTTATTTCATAATAATAATGGCTACATTCCAAAACTATCCTACATATACATACATTCAACATTGGAACACCTTAATTTGTAGGACAACTTCTTCTTAGATTATGAGAAGACTAACAAAGAATGTCTGGATTTAAAGTCAACACTTGACTAAATGAACCTAACAGATATCTACAGAATGAAAACTCACCTCAACAGGAAGATAATAGACATTCTTCTCATCTGCATATGGAACACAGTCTATGACTGACTATAGCATAGACATAGGCAAGCCTCAGTAAATTCAAAGGAAACTGAAGTCAAAGAAAGCACTATCTGGACCACAGCAATAAAAATAAAAGTCAGTACCAAGTAGATCACTCAAAATACACAAATACATGAAAATTAAAAAACTTACACCAAAGTAACTCCTAGGTGAACATCAAGATTAAGGCAGAAATTAAAATAATCCTTCAAAATTAATGGAAATAGAAAAAAAATTTCCAAATCTCTGAGATGCAACCAAATCATGGTTAAGTGGAAAGTGTATAATCCTAAAAAGCCTTAATGAACAAGTTAGAAAAATCTCAGATAAATAATCAAACTTTGCAACTAGAAATGGGAGGAAGAGGGAACCAACTCCCTATCTAGCAGAAGAAAACAACTAAAACTAAAGAATAACTTCATAAAATTGAGATGTAAAGATCGATGTAAAAAATACTTAAATCAACCCATGAGTTGACTGAAAATATAAAATAAATAAGATAAAATAAAGAAAAAGAAAAACCTTGAAAATAAAATAAATAATGAGAATGCTATCTAAATTAACAAAAAAAGCTGGAGGCTGGGCATGGTGACTTACCTCTGTAATCCCAGCATTTTGTGAAGTAGAGTTGTGGGGATCACTTGCGGTCAGGAGTTTGAGACCAGCCTAGTCTACCTGGTAAATTCCTGTCTTTACTAAAAATGCAAACATTACCTAAGCATACTAGTGCATGCCTGTGATCCCAGCTACTCAGGAGGCTGAGGCATGAAAAATTGCATAAGGCTGGGTGGTGGTGTGACCGGGTTTTGAGGGTACCAGTGAGGCACAGCTCCCCCAAGATAATGTTATAGGTTGTTGGTCTCTTGCTCTCTCAAGAATGAGAGAGTGTCTACGGCGGGTACAGTTTGGTCCTATAGTAAATACTGGACTCAAAAAAGTTTTGCAGAAAAGTGATTTATTTAGGTATGGAAAGAAAAAGGATAAAAAGAGAGAATGAAACGGCTAACTCACATTGAATGAGAGAAAGAAAAGCCACTTTTGCATTTAGTGGGAAGGGTTCCCAGAAAGGGGAAAACCATCCTTATACTGAGTGAAAGAATCCAGAAAGGTGGAATCCAGGAGAAGAAAGCAGCTTTGAGAGAGGCGTGGAGTTTAGGAAGGAAAGACATGCTTCCATGAGAAAGTGTGGAAGGGGACTCCAGAGGAGAAATCCAGGAGAGAGAAAGAAGGCTTCCATGAAGGGAATGTCTGTGAAAGTGGACCCAAAACATGGGGTCCAAAGGCATGTGGAGGAAGAAAACTTTCTACTGGGAGGAACCCCCACATTCTCCAAGAATCCTGGCCAATGAAAGAAGTTCCTTAGAACTTCTGCTAGAGTAGACTGATTTTGATTCTTTCCATGCCCATGAAAATTAAAACAGAGATCATTAAATCTCCCAGATGGAGATGGGAGGGGGCATCGCACTGGGAAGCTCTTGCCCTTAAATATACTCCCCATTTTGGACCCAGAAAGAGAATATCTTTCCTCAGTGGAGGTGTCAGTGATACAAGATAATGTCACTGTACTTCAGCGTGGGTGACACCGAAAAACTTTGTCTGAAAAAAAAAAAAAAAAAAAAAGTAAAGAAAAAGAAAGAAAAAAGAAAAAGAAGACCAAAAAAGCACAATCAAAATA